>NC_134326.1:13880784-14203431 GCF_964195595.1 Calonectris borealis
AGCGCTCTGGGGCCGAAGAGGCCTTTGCTAAATTGTCGGCGCTAGATCACCTTGCAAGTCAATTACAGAGAAATCAACAAATACTGCAGCTCTGCCCCCAAATACGAGTTAAGTAGCCTCCAAACACGCCTACAGAGAGCTCACTAATCTGGAATCTGAAGCCTCACAGGCATAAGAGAAGAGGAAGTAAAAATAATTGCCTATATCACTCCCTTCGCATCTTGCCTCTCTCCCACCATCACAGTTTACCATCTAGAATATACTTGGTAAACCAGTGAGGATGAGTACGGAAATTAAAATATACCAGTTGCCATCATTTGCCTATAAAGCTGATGCTTCAAAAAGAAACTCTAAAAGGCAAGGAAGTGAGAAACCAGACTGAAACTCACTGTCCTGTTATGAAACACTTCCAAAGTTTCATTTACAGTGGGAGTGAACCGACCTTTGGTTATTCTGTGGTCACTGCTGAGTTTGGGATACGCAGCAAAACATCTCTGCTGGTTGGTGGCACCCCGAGGCAGGAACCACATCCCTGCACTCATCCACACTCATCCACCAACTGACTAACGCTGTTCTGAGGTAGCTGAAACTTTTCTGCACTCAAATAGGGCTCACCAAAATTACCCATTTTCCTTTTAAAATAGGATTTTAAAAAATATTTTAAGTGCTTCTGGATTAATTTTTCCTAAACCAGAAATATTATAATTTCCTTAATTCAAGGCAGAGGTAAAATAAACAGATTAAAGACTGCAAGATGATAAGAAAACATAGAAGATATGTAGAAGATATAAAGTTACCATGGATAACTAGAAATGATCACACAGGTTTATAATCATGCATTTGTGCTTGCTTATTTCCTAATTTTCTAGGTATCATTGGCAGCCTATAGGAAAATTCAGATCCCAGCTCTGAAGTTATCAATAAAATACCTTCAGAGTAGCATGGTATTGCCCATTTTCTCTTGTATAAAACAAACACCTCCCTTTCACCCAATTCAAAACAAAAATCAAACCCCACTGTAATGGATTACATTATTCTGTACAAATTTGTTTCTAGTAGAGTTCATGAGAACTGTTGTCATTATAAAAAATTGCCACCAAAATATATGTGTATCGTATTAATATGCCTCAAAGTTCAATACTGACACAAACAGTATTATCGGTGATAAAAACAAAGATGCTGCAAGTGTGACATGAAAAAAGAGTATTCGAATGTTAAAATCCAATTTAACAATTTGCAAATTGCCGGTCTAAAAGGAGGAATTTAACATTAATCTTGCTGGAAGTGGCATACTTATCACTAACTGATTTGTAGCTTTCCAGGCACTAAGCAATATATATAAATATACTTCTGGGTCCATCAGCAGCATGCAAGAATGCGCTTAAACAGACAAACTCACTAAGGCCCTGAGTGCGCAAAGTATTACGCACCTGGCTGCCAGAGTTAATTAGTCTGCGCAGAGTAATGCACTGATGCTGCTGCTCCAAACCAGCTCCATCACAACTGGCCTGGGGCATCTCTGCTTTCTGCTCTCTTGTGCTGTGTACATGCAACTCAAGAGTGAAGCTTTTTCTTCCTCCCCCATGATCCCCGTGCATGCCAAGCCCATCGTCTTGGTATCTAACCACTCGCTGTAAGGACACCTCAGCTCACCAAGGAGGACACAGGGACAGAGATGGGAAGGAACGGCCTCCTGCACCATCTGTCAGCATTGCACACTTAAAAGAGGAGCTACTTGTCTTTTGGCCCATAATGTGTTTAGCTACTGTGCAAAGCAGGCACAAAGGCTATCAGAAACTGGCTCCATGCAGGGAAGAATTTGCAAAAATATCCAATGTCTTGGGCTTCAGAGAAAATCGCTTTGGTTTTGCACTGAAAAGACCGTGCCGATGCCTGGCAGCGCTTGTATGTCACTGGGCTGGCAGTGCCTGTACTTGCAGAGCCTGGGGACAGCCAGGGGGGTACGGACCACACCTTAGATGTCTCTCAAGAAAGGAGATTCCCACCAGTGGAGTTTATTCACTTTGTTGGCATTGATTTTTACATTCTGTGTGGTCTCTTCGCTAACTGAGCGGATGATACACATTCAGTGGCAAAGGTAATTATTCAAAATAAATCTAAGTTGTAGCTGATTGAGTAAAAAACGGACACTGACAAGGTACTGTGTCACATTAAACACTAATGTGCTTGTATAATTGATTGTCTCAAAAAATGTGCTATTTTTACATCTTTACTTAACAAAGACCTAGCAATCTTCTCTTAAATGAAGCCGTATAAAAACATTATGCGTATGTACATGTATGTGTATAAGTGGTTGTGTGGCTGAAAATGTGTTATCTGCATCTCCTAGCAGATAATTTTGCATATGCTGTATATCCATGTGTACAGAGGCTCAGAAAGGGGACAATCCTTCCTCCGGCCTGTAGCAAGTAGTAGATTACTGCTGGAGCAGATGCATCCTAGCTTATCATAGCCAAAGCTGGGAAAGACACAGCAATGATATTTAAGTCTAGGACTTGCAGACTGACAGATGCTTTCTTGAAATAGCAAAGGGAAATGTAATGTCACTTTTTTCTTCCAAACATTGCTTGTTGCACAAAACAAAAGTGAATGAGCAAAAGAAAAGAGGCAAAAAATTCCCACAGGATTCTCCCACTCTATTCAAGACGACCCAGACCTGTCATTCCCCTTCGTTCCCTTTCCTTCTGCAATTTTCCCACACCAGCAGCATGACAGACAGAGCCCCCTTCAAAAACTACTATTTCAGTACTTTATCACAAGTATAAAATAAAACATGTACTGAAAACATATAAAAGGAAACTAAATACATCATCTCTTGGGCACCTAGAACAAACTAGAAGAAAACTCTTTTTTTTCAACATTCAAATATTCAGAAATTGAACGATTGGAAAGGAAGAGATGGAACTAATCCAGCTCTGTTTTAAAGCTTGTTATACTGTGAAATACCATATTATTCTACAGGCAGCATTCATCTTACTTTAGCTAATCGTGTCTGATGGACACTGACCCACCGAAGTTTGGTGTAAGTATCAGATGGCAGAATTCAGTTTCAAGTAGTCTTGAAAAGTAGTCAGGGTTGATTTTTATTACATTTAACTGCCAAGCATGCAAATCATTATTTATTATTGGTTAGGCTCTTCAATCCCACTGGATTAAAGAACACATTACATGATTTGGTCCGAATTTTTTTTAAGCATTAAAAGCTCTGTATTTCAATCAGATTATGGCTGTGGGGCCCTTAAGTTTCAGGGTATTTCCCCAGCAATGAAGATGTATTTCCAATAGCAAGAGTGAAGTAACCCTCTTTGTCGGGTACCTATGCAGTGGTTTTTTGCCTTAGTATAAGAGCTCTTTCCATGTTATTTGGCATCATACATTCCCTGTAATTTATAGCAGTCCCGCATTATATCTCCATTTTAGAGCTGGGGAACAAACAGCCACAAAGCCATAAAATTTAGGTACCTACGCCTATTTAAAAACCCCAGCATGCACCTAAATGAACTTTCAGGACTCTAAATATAATTAAAATTCTGACTGTAAGTAACAGAGTCAAAATCATACAAGAAGTCTGAAACTAAAAAAAGGCTTTTCTGCAATTAGATGACAAGCTACTTCTCACCAGTACTGTGGATCTGCAGTTTGCAGTGTCTGGTAGGTGGTCATTAGTAGCATCAGGCGATATCAAGATCCTGCTATCGTTCAAGTTTTAGCTGACTAAATATACGAACAATCACAAGGGACAAGATCCAAAATTCGTTACTCTGTCTGTGATGGGCAACGATAGAAGAGTTGCTGGTTGGGTACAATTTTTCAGTAAACTGCATAGGAAAGGAGCTGAGAGTCAAAGATTACCTCCCATTCCAAAGCAAATTAAGTTTTCTAACTTCTCCTTAAGGCACTAATGAGTAAAAATGAGTATCCGCCCAACACTGTACTATTGCCTTCAAGTAGAATTTATTTTATTTTAAGTTTTTTAATGTATTTGCACTCTTGATTTATTCCCAGCCATTATGAAATCTTTTGGAGACACATAACATCCCGGGAAAAATGACATTTAGTGACTGTCATTAATTTCCCATTAAAATAACAGGATCTACAAAGGAAAGATCAGTATTTTTCAACCTGTGATGTACAAACCTCCCAGGATCCCAGAAGTCCTGCAACCTTGGTGGCCCATGAAAGGGAACTAAGAGAGATGCAAGTCTATTGTCAGCAGGCTTAAAGTCACTGCACAATTCATTGTTCAAGGGTCTGCATTTGTACTGGAAAATACTTAGGTGTCCACAACCCTGAAAAATGTTGAAAAGACACTGCGATAGATGGTTTGTTGGCACAAGCTCTCCTCCCGCTGGAAGATTTGCTACATACATTGAGGCACCAGCTTGGAAGACTGTGGATATTTTCTGCTGAATGGGGCCCTTGGAGAGGAAATATTTGATTTACTGCAGAGTTCTCATTTCCCTGAATTGCAAATAAAGTGTAATTTGATTAAATGTAAATGAATCCTACAATACTTTTGGTGGCTTGTCTGAAACAATTGATTGTAATGGGCATCCATCATTTGGCTTGATTTTAATTCAGAGACAAAAAAGGCAAAATGAGAAAACTAAAGCAAGTGCCACTAACATTCTAGAGCTGGAGCAGTCGAGATTTCTGGCGCTGGACTGTCATTTCCATTGTTCTCGGAGAGCAAGCAATGCAGTAGAGGGGAAATGCAACAGCAAAAGAAAAAGAATAATGTGAAACACATACATAGAAATAGATCTAGAGGAAAATTAAGCTTTTTCGCAATGAATTCCATTAAATCAGCTTAAAGAGCACAATTTGTTAAATTTATTTTAACAGTGATATTCTAAAATGAATGAGTAAGGAAGATAAATATTGTTCCGTGTTTCTGTTAGAAGAAAAGCTTTGTTTTTATAGATCACCCAATTCCTTTTTCACCAAGATAATTTCCAAGTGCATAACACTGGTTTCAGCAGTTCTTGTGGTCTGAAATAATAAAAGAGAAGTGAAATTTTTGATAGTGACACAAGCTTGATAAACTTTTGGTGTCACTTTCTTTAAATGTGGAACTACTCCAACCACAGAGATAATTATAGATGACCAGATTGTAACTGCTTTATTGCTTCTTTTTCCTCATAAATTTTAATCTTGGAAAGTTAAGTGAAAAATGTGGTTTCAATTTCCTACAAATTGCACACAATTGGTTTTAACAAGAAAATAGAAAGAGATGGTACGTTCTTTGGAGTGAATTACGGAGAGGAGTTTGTTTCTTTGTCTTTCAGCATCATCAGAATAACAAAGTACAAAATGCAAAAAAGATGACTGTGAAAAAAAAGCAACTGTACAATGTACTAAGAAAAGCACCAAGTAATTCTTTATCTAAATAAGCTCTAAGCAATTTAACAAGGTAATACAATTGCTGTAGCTTTTTTCCCCTCTGTTTTACCAGACTAGAGCTTAAAAGAAATCAAACTGCATACACGTGTTACAGGAAATCTTCTAATAAGAAAATGCTGTGTACATAACCATCTTGCTCTCTCAGAAGGTACCAGCAATTGTCAAAGTGCCGTGCAAAGCAGCCCTATTCAGACCATATTAAAAAGGCTTGGATAAATACTTACATGGAACTAACAAAACAAGAGTAGAAATGAAAGCCAACAGAAGAGAGAGCCAATATTTATTTTGCCCAAGAGGTATGTGGGACTCAAATCAGTGTGTGGCTTTACCTACTGTACTCATACCTATAATTACAATACACATATTAGGATCTTAAATCATATTAAAGGCTACCCAGCTTTCCTTCAGCAACAGCGGTTTTAGAGGAGATGGAAGATGCCCTGGAGTAGGTAAGAGCAGCATAAAGCAAACGTTAAGAGGGGATCCTGCCAGTGCTGCCAGCAGAGAAGTGAGAGCACTTAGCTCAGGATGTATGGGGAGACGACCCAAGTCCAACCAAGCCTATCGGTCAGCATGCCTATGAAATGGGACGGTGGAGATCAAAATACAAGATGGAAAGTCCACTAAACGCTTGTACTCAGGCGGTCAAGGCTTACTTGGTGTAGGGTGGACTGTAGGTGTCGCAATTCTTAGAATAATCCCATGAAACTCTGCAAAGGTTGACAATTAGATTCCTAATTTAATGGAGCACTTAAATAACCTAAAGAGTTTCCTTGACTTCCACCAAGTTGTTTAGCTGCTTCTAAGTAAGGATGTTCTTGAAACTTAAAGGATACCCATTGATTTACACTGGTTTTAATGAAAATAATAGTGAAAATTAACTAGTAATGTATGTAAATATGGAGCCTTTATCAGTTTTCTTTAAAATGTTTAAAAGTGTGCAGAGCTTCTGAAAAGAAGTAGTAAATAAACAAGAGAGACACATTTTTAATGAATTTTAGCGCAAAAGAAATTTTCATTATGAGAGCATATGTGAAAAAATCAATTTCCCTGAAAAAAATTCTGGCACTGTAAGTAGTACTTTGCAGAAAAAAAAAACCTTCCATAAAAACTCAAATTACCAAATTTGTGAAATCTAGAGGGACAAAAGTTATTAGGGAATTACTGCACAAATTTGAGAAAGTATCTGTGATGAATTTCATGCAGCTTTAGACTTTATTACACAAATCCCTAGGAAATGTTTTTTTGGCCAATAACAGTGTAAGTCTCAAACTGTTTTCTAAAAAAACACGTGTGAACTGATGAAACTGCTCAACTGCTCTATTGACACCCCATGCCATAGTTGTTTCCTGTGTTAGCCATAACACACGTTTTTTTCTGTCCTATGACTGTAATCACCAAAGGCAGAAAACAACCACAAGCATTGCCAGTGCCTTAAAAAGATGTTACACCACAAACACCTTGACCCACAAGAAAATAATTCTTTCAGTGAATAGAAAGGCATGGTCCTACCTCTTTCCAGAGGCAAGAGTATGTCTTCAGATTGCAATTGTCCCTTCCTGACTGTAGATGCAAAGAGTGCAAGAGAAGAGGGTTTTCTTCACCCCACGTGTCCCCGTAGAGTCAGAACACACACCTCAGTCATTTATCATCATGCCATCTCAACCTGCCAGCCTGACAATGATTTTTCCCCTGAGGTTTCTAAACTAGAAATGTTATTTAGGTTACGAAAACAATTGCACGTTTTCTGCTTCCTGAGCCAGCGTAGACCTGCAAGCATGCAAATGAAAGGAATCTTAAACCTCCCAGGGCTGCAGCCGCAGCAGAGTCCTCAGCCCTCCTTGCCCAGGGAAAACACACACCGATGGAGGGAGAACTTGTGCCTGGGAAAGCAGCGCGTGGCAAGGTGCTATGACCATCGCAACCTGTGCTCGCTTCGGTATCAACGGTGCAGGAGTCTTACTGCAGGGCCTCGCAGTTTACAGAAAGCAATTTTCTTTGGCCTCTGCATCGGCCATAGATTATTTTCCTCCTTTCATTTTTCCTCCCTTCCCCCCATTCCTTGATCAGAAGTGTATGTTTCACTCTCCCCCTGTATTGTATGGATTAAAGGGGAAAAAAGGACAAACCTTGCAAGCCCAACAATGCTGAGGATCCAGTGCAAATCCTGCAAATGAATGTCAGCTGAAATTTGCAGGAGGCCTGATCTGTTCAGAACTTGCTCACCTGTCTGGCTCATATTTCTAGATAATGATCATGGCGGGTGCAGTAAGTTTGCAAGCACGTATAAAGCAGCTTCCTCACAGAGCAGGATGCATGTTTGTCTTCACAAGTGCTAAAATGTTGCCCTCTTACAGGAGTTCCCTATTTTTTACTTCGCACAATTTCTTACTTCTTGATTATTTTTTTTTACATAGGTAAATCTTGTCTGTGCTCATTATAAAATTCTTGCTGCTAAATTATTTATGCCAAACAATCAAGTGTGATACCTCTGCAGATGTCAGCAGATAAACAGAAATGCAATGTTGCATGATGGAGTTTAATGCTGTGGAAATGTCGGGGCGTTTATTTTAAAATTCCACTGACCTTTGCTGTCCTTTTTTCAATGTTTGCTTATTGCCACAGAAAGGAAACACTGCAATAAGATTAGGAATTTTTATATGTGGATCCTGAAAGTCAATATTTAAGGGAAGCATGTTTCCTCAATTACACCATTTCTGATTACGTGCTATCAAAAGAGACAGCACCGAGGTACCATTTATACAGAACACAGGCAATACATGCGATATAGCGAAGAGAGCAAGAGCAAAAAAACTCAAGCAAAGCCAAACTACAGGATTGTCATAAGAGGAGCACAGAAGCACAATGTCTGCATGTTGTTACAGCGGGATACTGTGACATTAAGATATTACAGGTTTGTGGTTATTTTGGGGGTTCCTCTTTTTCCCTGCTGGCAGTCCAGGCTCTGTGGGACCTGTGTAACAAGGCAATAGTGTCTTGAAATAATGAGCAGGGGAATGCAGTGCTGTTCTTCCATTGCAATGTTAGGTGCGATGTTGCACACTAAAGCACCGGATCAATACTTCCAGCAGCAAGCCGTTCAATACACCTGAATTATTGCTTCATTTTTCTTCTTATTATAGATGAGTTGTGTTATTATTTTCCCCAAATCGATATTTTACAACCTTTTTTATCCGTTTCTCCATAAATTTTGTGATTACTTTAAACTGGGAATTCCGGTACACTAAATAAGATGCAGTATCTGAGAGGTAGTGAATGTACCAACACGATTTTTTACTCAAGACACTGCTTAAAGGCAGATCCTAATCAATAGCTAAGTAGGAAAATTTTTACGTAAGAAAGTTGGAAGCAGTGCCACTCTTACAAAACCAAAATTCACGTTCCTAGAAAATATTAGCTACAAAAGACGACTATTTTAGATGTACAGGGAAAGAGAGGTCTGATGGGCACTTTGCGTGGGAAATTTAATTCCAAACAAATATGCTTTTTACTTCCCCTCAGCTAAAGGGCGACCATAATTCACTGAAATTGTTTCTTCCAAAGCAGATAATCCTGTGCACCTTAGAGTGATTTAATTAGCTTCCATAGCTGTCTCCTGCTAAGTGTTTAAAGCATCTGCAAATCAAATCATGTTAACTCATCTGCTGCACCACTTTCTTTGTTCTATGCATAGGACCTTCCTAATAGCATTAATAGAAGCATGAGTTTCCCTGGAGAGGGGAGCAGCAAAGTGAGTTAATTACATAGTTATTGTAAAATTGTGTACATTATTCCACAGAACACACTGGGTAAGTATTAAGGTGCTACACAGAAAATAATGACAGTTTTGGGTGATCCCAAGGACTGCAATGTTGTCATTTGAAAGGATAATGTACATTCCCACTGAAGTCGGAGGAATTCTGCCGAATTCCTGCGTGCAGTCTGCCTGGCCCGGCTGCTCACAGACTGCAGTGCAGGATTCTGGCTATTCCCTACACATCAGCCACAATTTCTATCCTCTGCAGAACTACAAGATCGAACAGTAGGAGGTATAGTGATATCCATTCAACGTTTTATAACACTTTAAAGATTTTAAAAGGAAAAAAAAATCCCTGGGATTGTATAAATTGTATAAATTTCTGCTCATAGCCATTTGGTCTAATTAGGCATAGCATCACAGACCCCTCAAAGAGAAGTCCAGCAGCTTCTTCACATCGGGGCATCAGTACTACAGTGAGGCAAATAATTCATAACAAACTATTCCCTCTCAGTAACTGTCCAAAGAGATATTTTACTGCAATTAACTTGTTAGCTGAAAGTATTTGTCAAATAGTTTCTCTGATTAACCTTATCCTTATAGATGGATCATTAAAGAGTGGATTGTTACAAATTTTTGGTTTAAATTCTGCATTTATAGCATGTGTTCAGAGAGGGCATCACCTCACCTGCATAAGTGTTTGCTGGTTTCGAGTCATGCTTCTTAACAACCAACAGTAAGTTTTACATCCTTTTGTTCAGGCAAAGACATATACACTATGGAAAGTTCACTTTCCATGGTACACTCTGAGTTTTTCTTAAAACGGACTGTCTCAGCTAACTCACTCGTTCAAACATTCACGGGGAGCGAAACACTACAGGGAAACTGAAGGAAATTCATTGCCAAAAAACAAATGAATATTCATGGTCCACAGAAATACCCTTATTTCCCAGCTCTAATCAGCATGAACATCTGTGAAAAAAAAGTCTAATGGGGGAAATTGGAGAGGGGAGGGGGTCATTTCCATCCTTTCCCTTAGGCCCCAATTTAAAGAAGCTTCATTTGTCTTTTTAACAGAACTTGCAAGCGATGCAAGGATGAAGAGTTTTGGTGAAGAAACGATGTGCAGACTGGCCTTGTCTTTGGGAAATTTGAACTAAATTCTTCATTCCAGAACAAAAGATACCTAGTGCAGATTCCTGTTCTTGTTCCTGTCCCTGACCTGCCAGACCCGTGCCCTGCCCTGAGAGCCCCGCTATCAATAACAGAGCCTGAGCTGACAAAAACACGCAGGGAAAATATAATCTAAGGCAAATAGGCGAGGCATGTTTCACTCTCTTCCTTTTAAATAAATGACATGCACGTTTCAATGCAAGATTTAAGGGAACCAAAAGTACCTCAAAATTAAAAATATTATTGTAACAAAAATATTATTGTTTTTCAGTATGATGGCCACTTGAAGACCTATTTTTAGGAACAACAATGTAACGACTATTTCTAGTAGCTGTGCACAACATGCATGTGAACTTCGGGGAGAATTCTTTTTGGAGTGGTGAAATTAGTCAGAGATCTACATTTGGAAAAAATATTTCCCTTGCAGAAGTGACCTTTCAACATGAATTCATGGTTACTCTGGCAGTAAAATCTTGCCTTTCATTTTTACAAATACAAGCTTGCTGCTAGAACTGCCTGAGCATACAAACTATGTATTTTTATTTGCTGAGTTGTAGTCTTCTAAGGAAAGTACCACACCGAAAGCTAGGAATAGGATATAAGTTAGGAGAAAAAAACAAAACAAAACAAAACAAAAAGGGGACAATAAGCACATGTATTTCAGAAACTATCATGGGATTGTAATACTTGGGGCAACAGTTACTTTCCTACACAGCACCTAGCATGTGGGGTCACTGAGGGTGTAATACTTCTCACCCGGCTTCAGCCATCCAAGTGCATATTTGGGCACTTGTTTAGAGCCCACCTGCAGGCAGAGGACAGAGAGAAGAGTTTCCTTGTGATGATTCACCCACTTCTAAGATGATGTCTGAGACATGCCCCAAAGCTCCAAAGAGAGGGTCACTAGGGCTCACTAGATTTTTATCCCTTATGCAGACAAGGTAAAAGAGGACCTCATCATGTCGGAAAGGGATAAAGCTCTCCCTGGAAGACGCTGCGGTACTAAAAAGTGACAGCAAGTTTCACAATTATTCATAAACATCACAGGTTTTGCTCTGTAATTTTCACAGATTTAAAACGCAGAGTTTGGCACCACTTTCTGTTTTAACAGACATGTATTTTTGCTAGGCGACTGTTACAACATCTTAATTTCCATGTGCATTTTCTGTCCCATGGGGACTTAAAAAAATACCATTCTTAGTTGATTGTGTGGGGTTTCTCTCTCTGTTTTGTTTTGGTTTTTTTTTTAATTAACCCTCTGTCTGCTGGGAATGGGGTTTCCTCCTGTTAACCACCAATGCTGACACCTGGTGCTATGCAAGAGCAGTTCAAGTCCACAAGTCTTCATGCAGAGAGGTTAACCACAATTTATGCCAACAGGAAAAAGATGAAAAAATCACATTTGGGAGGGAAGGGAGAGGAGGAAAATTAAAGACGACACTGAAAGATGAAATAACAGTGGGTATGGCCATGCAAATACCTTAGGGCAAACTGTGCAAGACTGTAGGTCTTCAAGAGTAACTATCCAAATCCAAGCTCTTTATTGTGATACTGAAAGGATGGTTCACACTTATCTCCCCAAGGTGTAAACTGCCATGAACTATCTGGTACTTGGTGGTCTAAGTTCGGTTGGGTATGAAAGAAGTTCAGGCAGAATAGCTGACATGCTGCAAAACCAAAGTCTAATTTACATCATGCTAACACATTCGTGTACTAATATATTAAATAACTTCTGTCCTACCTTGTGAAATAAAAGATCTGCATACACTTGGCTTGGCAGAATTAAGTAATGATGGGTTTATACTTCTATAATTAACTACTTCTATAATAACAACAGACCAATGGCAAGATCCAATGGCAAAACACTTTTCAGTGAAGGTTATATAGTTATATACAGACCTCAAACAATTGGGCTTGAGTTTTTTTAATTGGGCTTGAGATTTTTTTTTGGAGGGGGGAAATTGGAGAAATTTTTAAAAAAATGCAGGAGTATTAACATCACAATGTTCTTCCTTAGCAACATCAGCAACTGGGTGATGATAGAGATCTGCCAGAAGGTCCTAGGGAAGTTTGTTGAGATTGCTGAAACTTTTGTGCAGATTGAATCTTCAAGGAAATTCTACTTTCTCTAAGACATTAGTCAGTCATTATCATCAAATAAATGTGGACTATTGCCAAATGTCTCAGATAATTTAAAACACCATGGTTATAATTCTCTTCCTTTCCCAGTTGCTTGTCTTTCCCTCTGTTGGCTCCTGTGGTTCCAGCAATGCAACGTCTCTCCAGTCTACAAAGGCATGTCTGCGCTGCAGACTGCAATATGTTACATACAGAAATACTCAAATTGACTTTAAATAAAGTAACAATGGACACTGCAACCTGCACCAGGAGGCAACTCTGGGCAAGTCTGAGAAGCTGCCAGGATTGAGCCTCGTCATACTGGGACTAAACTCTTCCCAGCATTTCTATCCAGACACCATGGCAGACCACATCACTTATGCACTTGATATCTTCATCAAGTCCCTAAGATGAGGCCCTTAGGGACATGGTGTAGTGGGCATGGTGGTGTTGGGTTGACGGTTGGACACGATGATCTTAGAGGTCTTTTCCAACCTGTATGATTCTATGATTCTATGATTCTATGATTCATAACGAAGGAGAAGAGCCTGTGTGAGTTCTTGCAACACAGCAGAAAAGTACAAAGAACTCCACACTCCATGCAATAAATTGCTCTTGCATCCACTGAGATGAAAGGCTGCAAGTACAAGATTTTCCTTTTATCTATATATTAACAAAAAAGCCTGAATCTGTAGACATGGGCTATATTGGGGCACATCTACTCTGTAGTCATTGCTGTCAGAGAGCTTTAACCAGGCTAGATAAGCATTACTGGCTGTGTAGGGATGCTAGTACAAGCGCAAAGCAAGCGAGGCTGCCCAAGCCCTGCCTCCGGGGAACGATGGCTGCACACCATGCTGCTGGTCTAAGCCAGCCATACAGCGTTCACTTGTGTAACAAAATGCCAAAGCAAAATGAACCCTCACTAACAAGCACCTCAAAGGATTAAGCACATCTTAAGGAGGCTATTTTGCAGGTAGTGCTGTGCAAGAGCGTGCCTCAGGCAGCCATGCACTAAATTCACGTTCTGACTTCCTCGCCAGAGCCAGCGTGCTGTGCGCACGGGTACCTCTTTCAGTCTAGCCCACAGCTTGGCCATTTTTCAACAACACACGGTAAATCCTGCACAGAGTTCCAGGCAGAAATCAAAACCCGCTGCACTCCACGAGAAGCAAAGATGAGTTAGGTACATACATACCCGCAGGGCAGCCAGAATTCCCAGCTAACCGTCTATGAAATATTTCAGTGGCAACAAGTAACCGAGGAGGTGGCTTTCTGGACCAGCAGAAAGATAGTGCCTTGTCCCTCTTCTCAGGGCACATGATCAAAATGCATTAAGGTAAGCAGTACAGTCACTGCTGCTACTATAAACTGTCCATTTCTGTGGCATTTGTCTAATCTGAATAGTCATACATTAAGAAACAAGACAGTGAAGCCCCCTGTAGAAACAGAGCGCAATTCAGGCTTTTTAGAAATTCATCTCAGCTCTCTGTTTTATTGGCCATTTTTTTAAGAGGGAATAATATCTTATCAACTGACATGAGCTAAAAGGAGAATAAAAAAAGATTAACAATTTCAGTCTGGAATAAGAGAGTTTTGAAGCAAAGGCATGAAAATTTAAAGGTTTTGGGGTGGGGATAAAGAAAAGAATTTACAAGGCTTATTTTGTGAACCCAGAGGGTTAATTTATCACAGAGTAAGTCTGAAACTTGAAAAGCAAAAAATGGTTTATTGGCTTTGAAGGTCAGATAACTATGTTATATCATATTCAATAGGTTAAGGTTCCAAGGGTCTACAGGGTTGCATGACAATTGCAGGATTCCTTATAAAGTCTAGTTTATACCTTTATCGTTAATAGCTTTCTAATCCTTTACCACAAATTTATAGTTTAGAAATGGCAACACATCTTAAAGATTAAAGGTATGTGACAAACAGTTCATGTCCTTTAATAATCAAATCACATAGCTTAGATTGGGGGCTTATCAGGCTTTTTCCTACTCTATGGTTTCATAGGTAGAGAATACTTTATATCCCTATTACATGAATGATGAATGGGACCATTGGTTATGGGCTGTTATTTGCTTGGCTGTAGTCAATATGTTTTCTTTGGACAGGGACTTCAGTGATTTATTTCTCTTTTGGCCTTATCACTTATTAACTCAGGGCAGACAGAAACAGCCAAGGTTGTGAATAAGGACTAGTACCCATTTAGACTTCTAATATCAGAGAAAATATTCTTTTTAATGATCCAACTACCCTTTGCTGCGTAGACTCTGATTGCACTTCCCTCTAACTAGAAAATAAAGGTCATATTTCTTGGGAAGTGTATACATAAAATATGCAAAATAATATGTTTCCTTCACAGCCAGCTTTATTCTGACGCTTGCTGTAATTGCTTTCATTTTGCAGCTGTCCTACAGGTACACTGCACACTTTTAGTGATTGTTTTTTGCAGTGTGTTATGGTACTGCCAGTGTTTAAGAAATACCAAAGATATGAGGGTTCTGTGTTCCTATTAGCATGTAAAAGGGATTTTCCAGTCTACCTCCACCACCTTCTCACTGTCTGGTAACACCCTCTTCCCTGCAATCAATTAGGATTCCTTCCAGCTTCCCTTCCTGAATTTCTGCAGATCAAACCAACAACCCTAATAATCCCAATATTCCTAATATTCAACCCTGATAACTGTCCGTACTTCACTCCACTAAGCATGTCCTAACAAACTTCAAAACAAACACTTTTGTAACAACATTAAGCCCCAAGCCCACCACCAAATAATAAAGACTGAAGTTATTTCATCTAGGAAAGCTTGTTCCAAAACAATTGCAACCTTTTTAGTTTTTTTTTTTCCCTAAAAATTTCCAGACAGGCCAGGCAGACCAGGTGTTAACTGATTCAGCAGAGCAACTAAGTTAATGGACTGGAACTTAGAAAGGGCCAGGTTCAAGCTTAAACTCAAATAGAGATTTCCTGAGTGCAACTTTCTTTTTCAAGGGCAGGTAACACCCCAGATCACATCACTGATGTGGGTGCTTGGAGGGAGAGACTGCACCAATCCCTCCCTTGTTTTCCCATCTGTATTTTACCTGCAAGCATCCCTGACCCAGCAGTGGTGCTGTGAGGACCCACTTCTTCAGTGACTATGGCAAACCCCTATGGTAGCAGAAAGCCACATGTACAGCTTAACTTCTTCAGCCCAACGCACCACCTCAGAGACAGGTCCATCTCTGAACTCCGCACACCACCTGATGCCTCCAGTGTCCCCATGGCAAGGTCCAGTTGGGAACAAACACTTGGCACAATGAGATGAAGGGGGAACCCAGTGAACTCTGCATTAGGACATTTTCAGATAGCTGTTATGAGGGTTTTTTTGCTTGTTTCCAGAGACATTAATTAAATTCACCAGTAAAAGTCTACGTTTACAAAGGATTTAATTTCATTCTTCCTTACTTGATTGTGCTATAGTTAGGATTTACCATCTCTCCTCTGTCCTCTGTAGAGTTTCTCTAAGCTCAGGAATAGACATTATATTGAGCGTCCAAAGCACAGGGTAACCTGCAGCGCAGGGCTCTCCTGCTTTTAAGAACAGACACACCAGCTCTTATATTAAACTTTATACATTTCTTTGTATTGAGCGATTTGTTCTGTTCTTCTGTAGCACTCTGTGACTATTTAACTTTGAGACATCTGATACTTTTTATTCTACCACTGCTATTAATATTTACTAGTGAAAGGCAGATAAAAACTGCTGTTAAAAACAAATGGCATTCATTTGCTAGCTACCAGATCTCATAGCTGGTCACTCTTCTGGAGAAGTGATGTGCTCTATATTTCATTTCAGATTAATGATCGTCATATCTTTGAGGGTGAAGAATTTTATAAACACATCAGGATAAAACCCAAGACAGCATCAGAGATACTGGCTTTTTTATTTTATTTTTATTGTTCTGTTGATGGTGGCCTTCTCTCCTCATTTATACTAATTAGCTATTTAAGTGCTCATGATTTAATAATAAACACACATGAATGAGGCATTGTAAAACTAATGAGGTTGTGTATTACTGATGTTGAGAATAACTGCCACTAAGTTTTAACATTTCTCAGGAACTAACAGATACACAGCTATGGCCAAGGTTAGCTGGTGTAAGGGTCAAACTCCAGCCCACAGGGATCAAGAAAGGCTCCAGTGGGGCTACAGGAACCTCTTGACAGCCAGTCTGTCTCTTATCACCACTTCTTTTTTCTCCTTTTTTTTTTTCCTTTTTTAAGTCTACAAACCCCAGAACTCTCCATTCTGAAAACTGATTGCTTCATTGATTATGTATCTTTTGAACTTCACATAGTTATTGGTGCTTTCTTGAAAGCAGAAAATTTTCCTAGCAAAGGACCCACTGAAGTTTACCAGGCTGGAAACTTTAGGGACTGGAGATTACCTTTTAAGTGGTTCCAATTCTGACCAGATCTATGTATGTGACTTAAACCTCTGCTTCTAGGGCCATGGACTGGAATTTTAAATGGTGACGGGTAGCTTTTGGTCTGTTACTCTTGGACGTATTTGACTTAAGAAACGAAAAGAGAATCATTCTCAGAAGACGACTACCCCTGTACTTCGGTAAATTAAACCATTTAAAGATAAAAACAAAGCCACCTAAAACCAAGGCTTTTGAAATCATCTTTGATCTGTAAGGCTCTTACCCAAATCATCTGTGATCTGTAAGGCTCTTCCTGTTTGTACACAGACTCAAATGTTTTCAGAAGTAAATAAATGCTGAAATGAGGATGGAGCAGGGATTTTTCCACATGAGGCTATTTCTTCTTCGCAGCAACTAGCGGAGTGAAAAGTTCCCTGAGAAGCCCTATGACATTTCAGAGAAAGAGGCAGTTTCCCAGAAATTCTGTGAATATCCTGACCTTCACAGTGCTAGCATTTCTACATCACTCTACACACAATGGCCCAAAAGTGTAATGCAAACACTGGTCAGTCTCGGCAGTGCTCCACTCTGACCTACTCAGCCTTCGTCACTACTATCCTGGAGGATCAGTGCTCAGCATCAGGGTTATTCACACTGCACAGCAAGCCCTGTGTGTCTACGCTGACCCTACATCCACTCATTCCTGTTAATAGCACTTCTAGAGACATACCATATCTCATAGCTTATAACAAACCCCAAATGAACTGAGGGGGACTTGCCTGTTTCTCTAGGTACCCTGTCAGCACACAAATGCTTTAGCCCCCAGCCTCCCTGCAAGACTAATGCAACTGAAAATGGTCCCTAAATTCCAACCTGTACCCAACCATGTAACCAATTTGCAAAAAAAGGAACAGTATTTGGGGTACTGCTCAGCCAAGAATCTGAATTAACCCCATGTTGTATACACAACTTTAGTGACAAAGCTATATACTTCTGGCTCCTACGTAGTCCTTTGCTCTAGTTTGGGAACAAAAGCACAAAACCTTAAACTGAGCAGATGGTAGAAGACGCAGCATAATGCATTTTTATGGACCTTCCATATGTCCTTTCCAATACGCAGTGAGATAAATTCTCCTTTCACTTACATTCATGCAGTCCTGCTCAAATCTCGTGGTTTAGTACCATAGCAAAATTCATCTGTGAAAATCATGCTGTCCATGATGCATCCATTTTTTTAAATCAAAACAAAACAAAAAAAATCTCAAAGGCCTGTCCAGGTATCACAAATTTGTGCCAATTCTCATCCCTTCTTCAACTCAGCCATATATGCCCTGAGTCACCTTGGCAAACTACCTACAGATTTGTATCCCTAATGGCTTCTTCCTTCGATACCAGAAGAGACTTACAAATGAAGGGTGCCACAGGGAAATACTGACCAGCATGTTTGGGTATTTCTGTGTGCAGTATGGACTTTTAATATTATTCCAAAATGAACACACATGCAAGATGTGTTCAGACTTCTGTATTTCTAATAACGTTCTTTCAGGAATGTCAAAGCTTAAAATCTAAGAAATAATTGCTTTATAAGTGCATGCTAATGGCTTGCTTTGCAGATGGAAAATAAAAAACTTATGTTTTCTTGTAAGCACAGGGTTGACACTGGTTTATTTCTTTCAAAAATACTTACAAAAGCCAGGATTTCTCTGTATATATGTGACCTTGATTCCTAGATGGCACATGGACTACTTAGAGATCATGTTACTAAGTTATTTGCAGTTAAAGGGGAAAAAAAGGCTAAAATTAATGGGTCACTGGGTATTTTCTTCTGAGAACTTAAGTACTTAACAGTAAGAAAAAAACAGTTTACAGCCAGGTGGCTTGAGGGGATATTTTGTTGAACACTGATTAAAAATAATTTCTTCTAAATGAGACCTGACCACAAAATGGGACCATTAACGAGCAGGGACATTCTCACCAGAAAGGAAACTATGCTTGATCAACTCCTGCACCGCCCACAAACCCCAGGTCTTTTTCTCTCTCTCTCTCACACACTCTCTTTTATTTTTTTTCCCCTTTTTCTCCTCTCCCCTTTTCTTGTTCTTAATAGCAGGGTAAATAAGCAGCAAGTGATGCTGAAATGTTTTCGGCCAAAAACAGAGGCCAAACTCCTCTGAGAAAACATTTGGCCTCTGTGGTTTTGTAATATGTTCCAGAACACTGAGTTCACTGAAGAACATTGTGAAAAACTCCCATCGGCTGGAGTGATGCTGGGGAATGTTACTGTATCCCAACTTCCAATTGGTCCATTTCCTGCAGGCCTTGTTAAAAAAAAAAAGAAAAAAAATAGTGCTATGTGGGAGTTAAAACAAGTTCTCATGGGAAAAATGAATGGCAAGAAATTCTAGCTTTAAAAGAAACAGCTAATCTGCTAGTTTGATTGTTCTTCAAAACTTACAATGAACCAATAATCCTAATTAAAAACACTTGGCCTAGTTCTCTAAAGCATCATAGCTTTTTCTATGCTTCGTTTGTACACACCATAGACTATTAGTTTTTTTCTAGTGCTCACTAACAAAGTGCTGACTTTGTTGGGATGGCTGAGCTAATTTCGTGAACTCAGTGTGAAACCTTAGCTAAACAAAATTGTGGTAATTTTCCTTAATTTGTAAAAGTGATTGGAGTGCAAACAAAATTTTCCTCTTGGGTCAATCCTATAATTTTCAATTAACTAAAACTAATCGGCAGGCGTGTACTGAACCTGCATTTTGTTTAAAGGGCTGGAAGGCACTTCGAAGGTCAGGATGCATTAATTGTTTTTATTTTAGTTTCATTTAGTCCTTTTTAAAAAGCCACATTTAAGTTCAGGCTGCCTCTAAAAGGAAAATGCAAATTGTCTGAGGTACGATTTCAGTCACAATAGCTTTTCTGTATCTACCGTAACTCCATAAAAGCTGATAAGTAAGAGAATTGTCCATGGATTGGATCACCTTTGATTTTATCATTGTTGTTTAGTATTTCATAACTTTCATTTATTGAATGAAAAATAATGCGTTTTAAACACTAACCTGAAAATGCATATATGGAAACACTCTCCCTACTGGGGACACCTTATTTCCACATTCAGCCATCTGCTTTTGGGCAGACAGGCTAAATTGCCACCCTCCTTTTTACTGGAAAAGCTAATTAATGATGATCTGAAAATCAAAACCAAAATGGGTCCAAGCCATTTTTACATTTAAATCGCAAAACGAAGTCCCCAAAAATTTCCTTGCAAAGTTGAGGGGGGCAGGTTTCCTCCCTTTCTTCTGCATGCATACTTGCCGTTTCACCAGCCCAAGATGCAGCCACCTTGGTGGCTTGACAACAACCAGGACAGCACAACTTATGGTGAGTAAGAAAGTGAGAAGGGAAAGGATTCATGGTCAAACTGTCCAGAGCTCTGGCTGACACTTTCACGTGGTACACATTGGCAATTTGCACCAGCTGGCAATTTGACCCTTTGCTTTTTCTTTTACTTTTGTTCCAACACATTCAAACCCTAAATAACTTTTTTGATATGGTGCGTTATTGTCCAATATATGAATTTCCCACACATTGTTGAAATCATAACGCTCGCAATAAATACACACAGCCTCCACAAGTGCCTGCTGCTCAGCCAGCAAGGCGATACAGGAACACTTTAAGACTCAGTTTAAAGAAACCCAGTGCATAATCCCAACTAGGGAAGAGGCTATTTGAAAAAGACAACAAAGCTTTATAAGGCGCCTTTGTTCAACCTGCTCAGTGTTAAGAAAAATCAAATGAGAGCTTTGCTACCCAGCTGGGGCACAGAAGTCTCTCCTCTGCCTTGAGTCCCTGTGTGTACATTCACAGTTGAAGCAATATATGTGCCCAGTGTAATTCAGAATGCCTCATAGCCACAAGTATTTATGATGTATCTTATTCTTAAAGTTTCAGGGGCAATCAAGAATGTGGAAAGGAATTGCACTGGACTGTGATGAACCACAGTTCAGGCAAACAGTTACAGAAGTAGTCTTGTCTGCATATGTTGAACACAAGTGCACAAAAGGACAAGTATATCAAAACCTGGACCAAGCCATTAATTCTTGCAGCACGCATACCTTCCAAGGAATCAATGACACACATTCTTTTTAAAAAGTTAGGCTGCTACTTGATTTATTTCCCAGGCCATTCTTATCACTACTGAGAGTGGTTTAACATTGACAGCACCTGCAATGTCCTAACATGCTTTTTTGTTAATAATTCTTCAGGCCAAACCACTCGACTTAGTAGTCCCAGTGTGCGATACCACTCCAAAACACACTGCAAGTCACTATGTCTGCAGCATCAGCTGGGGTGAAAGCTGCTTAGCCTCCCTGGAACTCAGAGACAAGTATATTATGGTGAGATGGGCAGGCAAACAGGCTGCTGCTTTGAACACTTGCAACACTTGCCAGACTACATGAGATGGAGATATTTAGCACGATGCTTCTTGGAAGGCAGGTTCATGATTGCACTAGTATGTCTGGCTCTTTATGCTTGCACTCTTCCTCTGTTTGTTTAAGTACTGGAGTATGTATGTCTCTCCTTCCTCCCCCCTCCTGGGTAAGGAGATGTCCCACTGCGAGGACAAACAAGCAAACAAAAATCCCACACTGGTACATTTTCAGATTCATCTCTACGGTCATCCATTTCTGAAATCCAACCTTAAATTGGTACCTTCAATGACATGCTCAGCCAAAATAATAAAATACAGTACAGCTTTTAATGACGAAAGCAGAAGCCCTAACAAGTGTGATATATTGCCTGCCCTATTTCTCCACGTTATATCTAGTACTAAAGCATCCTTACCTGTGTAAATGAATCTTCCAGGCGTTCCCTTGCAAAACTGCTTAGACTTGTAGGACAATGTGACTTCTACAACCCCTGGGATATGTCGGGGAGGTGTCTGTACGCGGATGGCATGAGGAGTAATCAGCTAGAGGAAAACATTGAGAAGGGAGAAGAAAGGGAAAAAAAGCACTGTTAGATGCTGAACACTTCTGTAATAACACTTTCCTCTCAGATCACAGTAAACAAGCTTTGAAACACGTAATTAACCTGTCAATGTTTGAATACAATCTTGATGTAACCCACACAAAAGCCAGTGACTACAATATTTACAAGCATTCTCCTTCTCAGCCTTAACAACATTATTTCTGTTTTCATACATGGCAGGCACTTGCTTCCTAGTATAAGCATTAGTCCTGGTTTAATGCAATAACTTTAGCTTACAGCAGCAGGATGCCTATGTTTGCTCAGGTGAACACTGGGGTCATGACAGTGTCCAACAAATCTGATTGATAAATGATACGCAGTGAACATGTGTGAACACGGCACAGCGCAAGCCCAGGCTGAGATTCACCGCACAGCGCAAGCCCAGGCAGGCTTTTAAATGCACTTGTCCCCAGCTGACATCTGTACACTGCAAAAGCACCATGTGCTGCTGTTTTAATTTTCTATTCATTTTGTGGAGGTGTGACTAATTACTGCAGAAATGCAAAGTTTGGCTTCTGAAGGATGCTGGATCTTTCCCTGCAAATGATCAGAGCACTCAAAAGAGAGATACCAAACATAACCATCTAACCATCACAACCAGTCTGCCTTCACTGCAAAGACTGACACACACCTGAGAGGGCTCCTGCAGATGTGGATTTACACAGTAATAAGTAGACAAATGTAGCTTTCTTGTTACTGGGGATCCTGATCCTCTTAACACAAAAGGTTGGGGTGGGTCAGTGATGCACTTTTCAGGCTCTAGACCATTTTTGCTCTTTCAGGATTCTGGATTGAATTTAAAACATAGTCCCTGAAATTAATATTAGAGCCATCCAGGTGTTCACTAATTTGTGGCAGGTTAACTCAAATCTCTACTGCACTCAGAAACTACAGCATTGTCCTCCCCATCACGGAAATGTCCTCTTCTCACTCATTATGCTCCCTCAGACAAGAATAGTAAAAAGAGGTACATAGAAATGGTGACATGATTGTGTCCAGCAACCAAGATACAGCTCTGGTTCACGGATAATCCTTCTCTAACTGACTATGGCACATTAACACACTTCTAGAAAGGCAAACAAGACCAAGATCATAACCAGCCTTGACAGTGAGCAAAGCCATGGGCACCCTACACAGACAGTCAACTGCTCTATGCTGTTGGTTGAATCGTGTCCTGGATTATGGAATACATTTCAATAGAATTCTTTTTTTTAACATAAAAAGCTAATTTATTCTTATTTTTAGTAGGAACCAAATATTTCAAAATTGTAGTAAGGTCCTACCAAAAAATCAGACTTTTGACCAGTACTTTGTTTAGGGCACAGGACTAAAAAAGCACAGAAGGAGAGTAATGTCTGTCTGAGAGCCATCTGTGTTACTGAGGGAAATGGCATACACAGTAGGAAGTTCTCCATATTTAAAATAAAATTACTATTAAATCAAGTTGAAGATTAAAACCAAAACTACAAGCATCAAATACTCCAAAAGTTACTCAGATCCACAGAAGTCATAAGTCATATGTCATTTTAGAAATGATCATGTAGGAATTGATGTCTTCTTGTTTGTGAGCTCCAGAGAACATGTTTCAGGCTCTGCTTTCAAATCATGTGATTTAGAAACTTATTTATTTTTAAAAGAAACCTGCCTTTTTTTTCTAAATTACTCATTCTATCAACTGGGTTAAGGAAAAAAAAAAAAAAAAAGGCAAAACCAAAAACCAAACTTCCAAGGATTGCTTTTACTTAAATTGAGTTGTTTTACAGTTGGGCTGACCAAAGCCTAAAAGTCTAGGCCAATTCTCTACACACCCTTAATAGTCAGCGGAGGCAGAAAGCACTGCCAAATAGCAATTTATTTCCAGTGCTTTAGACACCTCTCACGTTGGGATGAGCTGCTCTCTGGAAGCATCTACCTTTCTCCAATGAACCGAGATGACAAATTTAGACTAGATGCTTAACTGTAGGCAGCCAAACATAGCTGAGAGAAATCCCATCCTCAAGTGGTTCTAGTTAACTGTGTCAACTGGCAAGATGAGAAGAGTTTCATGACATTTTTAGGGGGAAAATATTTGTAAAAACAGCCAAGGATTTTAATAGTAAAGGTTAACATGCTAGTCTTACCACCTCAGTATGTGCCTTGCACCCCTCACCCCCATTCTGGCATGAGCTATACAGGCAGCTTCTGGTTGTATCTTTGAATTTCCCAACATTTACTGGTCTGTCACCACTTTAATGTTCTTTAAACATAATTTGTGGCATTTTCCAATACTCATCTTCCCTTGTTCCCAAGAAATGTCTGACCTATTTATGGTCCATTGTTACAGAGAGCTGGGGAGAGTTAAGCAAGTTTCCTGGTTTGTTCTCCACAAACAGTTTGGTTTTCCTTTGTGCTCTGAAGTAAATAAGTTTAACTGTGTTTAAAACCACAAATATACAATAATGTCGCCCACACATTCCCAAAGGGTGAACATTATGTCTGAAGTCCTATGGTTTAGGATACTCAGGATATATTTTACTCCTCTCTTCTCTAGAACTAAAGCTTGGGAGGTATATCAGGAGAATACACGTGCCTTTTCCTTTTGCTTTTTCTCCTTAGCATCTGCCACTGACCACTGTCAGGGATATAGCGCTGCGCTAGAAGGACCTTTGTTCTGGGTCAGCCTTCAGTTCCCATGCACACAGAAAGGAACTGGCTAGCTCGGTTTCATACCAGTAGTCCCCTATATTGCTGTCATATTAAGAAACTGTCTTTAAGGGACGAACAATGTCACTACACTTCAAAACCTGCCCTCTGAACCTCACCTTTGGTCTCAAACTCTGATTCCCTAGTGCTGCCAGGATCTGCGTTATGGACCGGCACCAGCTCTCCCAATTGCCCTAACTCCGTTTTGCAATCCAAGTGACCCAATGGATGCTGCACGGGTCTGGGTACTCCAGGCCCACCCACAGCAAGAGCAAATCTGCCCCTGACTTCAATAACTCCACAATTATGGGATGTTTTCCTGTCTACAACGTCAACCTGAGGCCTGCCCTTGGGAATCCACTCCACCTTTTCCTAGCATGTTTTCTCCTCTCACACTGACATAGCCTGTACCTTCTTCAAGGCACAGTCTGTTTCATATTTGCACATCTGGAAAAGGTGAGCTATTAGCATCAAGGAATAATAAAAGTAAAGACACCACTTGTGGAAGCCTCTGAGCCCTAAACTGTTGGAGGCTGGTACAGTGTTCTGGGGAAGCATCACTACATGCTCACCCTGTTGTTTTTATAGGCATCTGTCACTGCCCAGCACCAAACACAAGACAGTGAGTGAGATGAACCTCCATGTCTGATCCTATATGGCTATTTCTATGTTCTAACCTCAGGTGGGAACTCTTGGTGCATTAACAGACATCGTAACAACTGTAGCAATGACATGCCAAGAACTAAGAATTTGTAAATATGAGTTACATACATTTATGAACACATTTTTAAATGTAAGTCTTGAGTAAGGCGTTAACCTGTGATTTGGAGATGAACCCACCAGCCAAAATCCCAGATCCAGCTTCCTCTTCCATTCAGCATTTGGCTAATCGAGATCTGGAGCTGGACATAAAACTAGTAACTGGACCCTTTCTCCCAAGGGATTTTCAAGTGAATTGGTCTGATACTTGGCAACTGCACTAGCTGTTTGATATGTCAGTCGGGACATGCTGTGGATTGCATTAAAACCTGAGTTAGAGACCTTCAGAATGGAGGGAGGTGCGTGTCCTTCAAAATCCAAAACACATTTGGTTTGAGTGTGTACAACAAGCCTCATTCTGTGGTTTGCTAATATATTCTAGACATTCTTGTGTGATACAGCATCAATTCACACTCTTCAGAGTGCCAGGTTACTTTCTTTTTTTAAAAGTGACATTTTATAAGGAGATGTCATTAATCTGAGTCACTAGTTTATTTTTGCATGCTTGAGCTCTGGTTTGTGGTTAGGGAAATGGTGACAATCAGTTATAAATTTAACTTGGACTCTGTGTGAAGAGGACCATTAGGACAGGAATGAAGAAAAATCCCACCAACTGAAGGTAATGACAGCTTTCAGTGAGAACAGGACCCTTAAGATACCTATATTTTTAAAAATGACCAGTGACTTTGCATGCCTCAATTCTGGGCATCCAGATGCTGCTTAATAAGCCTTAGTTTTAAAAAAGAGGGTGCCTACTCATTTTTTAAAAATGAGTCAGACCTCCAAAATAAGCATTCAAAAACAGAGGCTTCCAAAATCAATAATAAACATAAAAAGCAAAATAAAAAACTGTGTCACAGAATTTGATTCAGCAGCATTTAAAAAAAAAAAAAAAAAAAAGCCAAACCAAAAAATCATCCTCTGTTTTTGTGCTGTACAAAGGTAAAAGAACTGATGTTTCAGTCCTTCATCTTTTCTTAATATAAAAGCAAAAGAAGTTGTTTCCAGCTGACTCTGTACAGCTGGAGGAATGTTCTTGGCAGGAAAACGTTTGAAGAAATAGTTCATTTTAAGCAAATATTGTGGAATATTTATAAGAAACTAATTTTGTCTTCACAATCGTGTATTTGGCCTGAAACTCGACTCTCGGAGTTTCAGCCCCCAATAAGAGAGAGAAACAACAGAGGATTTTTATCAGCAACTCAGATTTTGAATATTTGCAATAACACACAGACCCAGAATGCTGGGTAAAAACCTGCAAATAACTCCGTCTGTTTGTGGACTGGACAAACAAAAAGGCAGAGTCTATCTGGCAAACAGGCTATTTGCTGGGAGTTGTCTGTCCAGATTCAGCATGTGCACATGATATAGCAGTGCCGTTTGTTTGTCGGTTATGAAAGTCCCTTGAAAAAAAGGCATTAGATGGCCCATTTGGCTGTATTCTAAAAATATCAAAGGCTTTTAAAGTCATTTTTATAAAGTAATATGGGACTTAAGGATTAATTGAACCTACTGGCTTAGGGTATCTGCATTTCTGCACAAAATTAATGTGACAAATTAAGTTTTTATTTAGTTCTCCCTGGCTGAGAAAGGTTGTAATTATGTTAGAGTGTTTACAGCTAAAATATATGTTTAAATAATAAATATGTGTTTCAGAAACGATTTTAAACCTCCTTTTTTAACGCAGTCAACTCCGTTTCAAGCATATAAATATTTCAATTACAAAACTTGAATACATGTAAAATAAATTAAAAATATATTATTTACATTTCAAATTATTTATAACATATGCTGCTTGACAGCAACAAATTCACCTTAAAATGAACAATTTTTTCTTTTGGTTTTTAACTTTGCTTCTGAACTGTGGAAGGATTTATATTTTAAATATCCATGCATCTCAAGGTACTTACATGGATTTTGCTATAATAAAATCTGAGTAATATAGGACCTTTATGATAATTATCTTCACAGCACCTCTCCAAAGAAGGTGACTAATCTTATTACTATGTTAGAGAAAGGGAATTGAACTTTAAGCAGATTATGTGATTTGCCCAAAGTCCCATGCAAAGTCTGTGGCAAAATGATGCTTAATTTAAATATTAGACTTCAACCCCCAAACCACCTGCAATTACAACTGAAAGTGAAGCTAGAAAAATCCATGTGAAAATGCTCTGCAAGGATCACTCTTTTTCTTTAGTTTCCACCTATCTAGTTTTGGTTTGGATTTTCTATAGCTCAGTTAAAATCGTGTTTTCTTTGGATCCATGAAACAACAGGATGAACTTGAAAATTCTTCTTGAATTCAGTGGCAAAATAACCTGGTCAGGTATGCTTAAAACTGGGCCTGACTGGCAACTCAGGATGAACCTGCTGCAGGTTTCAAGATCGACAGTTCATTTCTACACTCTATTAAAGTAAAACAAAATTATTCTTCCTGGGTACTGAAAATGCACTAGACATTTTTAGAAATGGGAAGGCAAATGAAAGAACTTATTTTGTACTTCATATGTGGCTAGTATATGTAATTTGAATTATTTATAGATCACTATTATTTAGGGATCACTCAGACAGCTCATGCATTTCTGCACTTGTTTATCATGTCTGTCTGCTTCTTTTAGAAATAATTTCTTTCCCCTATAGGATTTTCTATTGCTTTCATAGGTTATGAAACTGAGAAGCAATTCTGTAACGGAGAGACAGTGAAACAGTTTTCACTCAAAGCCAACTTGCAGCCTGTTACAGCATTCACAACAAACAGACTGGCTTTGGTCTGGATCCCCTCTAACATTATTAATTTTATGACAAGGCCTTGACACCATCAGCAATAATGTTTTGACCAGCACTCATTCTCCTGAGATTAGAAATTGCCAATTAATGGCTTCCACTAATAAATAGAATCAAGTTTTATAATGAAAGATCCAATTCTGCAGTACCAAAATCAGAGCACTTTCCTCCCAGCCTCTTCACCTTTCCCTGTTAAATGTCTGTAGCCATAATGGCTTCAATCCTAACACACAAAATGCTTACACTGGACCCAGGGGGCACTTTCATGATACATAAGGGCTTCAGAATAGGGCTCATTTAATATATCTCCTTTTCGGGAATGCCCTTTCATCCACACTTGTCCTCAAGTGGAGAGATGAGAGAGAGAGAGAGAATAGTGAAGCCCATGAAGGACATTAGAGGATACTCTTCATATGGAAAAAATGCTGCCATATGTGCAATGGAATCAGTAGGGGGAATGTGCTGGATATGAATTAAGCTATAATGTTGATTTAATATTTATAGGATATACAGCAAAGCATCAGAAGATCCTTACGTCACTGGGCAAGCATTGTATAGCTATTTCGGAGAAATAGCTGGTTTGTCTGTTAGCGTGTTTATTTCAGCATTAAAATTATTAAAATAACAATTTCTTATAAAACCTCCAAAATGCTTTTGAAAAGTCATAAATGCAAAACGTAAACCTTTCCTTAGAGCTGCCTTCCCGTGCCAGTGAAGCCAGTGGGAACTCCGCCCCAACTTCTATGGCTCTGTGCACTGGAAGTGGCCGTTCGGGTGATGCTGCCTGGTTTTAACTTTCTATGGGCTTTTTGGGAATACCAGACCCCACATTTAATTATGTGCCAGGGGAAGAGAGGATTTAAGAAACTGGGAGGAACAGCAACAGCAAAAAATGGATAAGAAACAAAAAAAGGGTTACTGTGAAACTAGAGGCCCCCGCTGGGTACAACGAGTCTATATTCTCCACTGTGGATACAATACTGTATATTTGGTTGCTATTATGCAGATGGTACTTACACCAAGCGTCTACACTTTAAGGATATGCTCTTCAGAGGAATTTCTGCAATTTCCACCTCATTGAGCTGCAGCTACAAGCAGCCAGTTTCCCTGGAAAGCAGGATCACCTAAACGTTTGTTTCCTGTGGGCCCTTAGCGATTGTAGTGCTAAATGCAGAATTATTCACACAGGCATTTATCCTTCCTTTTTCTTGGAATAAAAGGCACTGAGCTAAATTCTGGGCCAGTGAGAGGAGATGCAAATCCCCTGGCTATAATGGATTTCTGCCACAGGTAAATTTGACTAATTATTTTCATAAAACTGAATGAGGAAAGGATTCACATCTCAACATTTGTTGCTGATTTAGCATGTGGCATAGAAAAAGGACAGGCTAGCTATAAGCTAGACAAAGCTATTAGACATTACCGTTCAGACAACACCTACCTCACTCCAAACCAGCATGGTGCCGAATATGACCTGTAACCCATCAAAGAAATTGTCTCCTATGATGATGACAGTGGCACCTCCTGTAGTCCATCCTTCACTTGGACTGATGGCTTTGATACATGGTGTAGCTGCTTTTCAACACACATGAAAAAGAGAAGTATTCTGCTGTTAGAACAAGATTTTAATGATAGAAGACTTGAGAAAAATAAAATAAAAGGAGCTTTCATTTTCCCCCCTTACTAACACAAAGATTTCAGCAATCACATTCTTTCTAGTACACGTGCATGACCTCAAACTATATCATTGGAATCATTTTTTCTCAATTAATTTCTGTTTGGTTTTGTTATCTGCATTGAAAAAATTAACTTTTTTAAGCCTACATTAACAAAAAAATCGCAGCATGATGGGCAGAGACCAATTGGAAATCAGGACAAATCCCTATCTTTATTTTATATGAAATGCACAATACCTGAGTTAATAAAACAATCTCCAGTGAGCTTCCTTTATTACCCATCATAACGTAAATTCATTAAGGAAACTCCTATAAATATTATGGAAAATATTGGCTAAATGAAAAAGGGTGTAACCCTCAGCATTTCTTTAACTATTCTGCAATCAGATCCAGGTTGTTCTAGTTTTAAACCACTCTGCCCTGCTTAATGCTTTGGTTACTACAGAAAAAAAAACAAAACCAAAGCCTAAACCTACAACCCTGCCATCTAGTCATTCCAGTTATGTTGCATCTACTGGGTAATTAAGAAGCGTGTGCAATGCATTCTGCTGTATTCATAGAGTCCGCTCCCACCTTCACTAGCCACTTTCTTGGCATCATATGTACTAAGTGCCTCCTGAGAGGACGTTGAAAACTCAAGCACTGCTCAAAGTAGTAAGCTCAAATCTTGCTGTAAGATCTTCTGGTTTAAGACTATCTAAGCAGAAGCATGCTCGACTTTATATATTGGTGGGATAGGGCAATATAAACATCCACATACTGATTCTCCTCCTCTGCAGTACTGGAGTACATCAGACTTTAACTGTGTTGAAGCAATAACATTACTGTAAAAATAACCTGAATAAGACAAAAAGCCCTGGGTAACTCTCAGCTGTGGAATCTCAGGGTGGCCATATAGGCTGATGAAAAGAAGCAACTCCATCCCAAATGCCACCGACTTCTCCTTGCTAATACAGCATGAGGTGAAAATATGACACCATACCATTAGATAACATTTTAAGTAAAGTGGGTACCTCAACAATTTCATTAGCCATAAAAAACAGATTCCTTAAGGAGATGCAAAACTCCACCTCAACTCAATGTTGAAAAGAGAGATTCTTTCCTTGAGGTATGAACCCAGTCCTCAGCAGAGAGGAGGCTGGCTCCACTGAAAACACATGAAGGGCTGCCATTGCCCACACTGATTCTGCAACATCCATCAGATGCCAATCAGCAGGACTTCGTTATCTGCACATATATATCTCTCTGCATATATACCTCTTCTTTTAGGGTTGCTGGCATTTGGCTGTGAATTGCTACTTGTCAGAAGGCTGGCTGAGCTGTTAATTTGGTTTGTAACTTTGAGTATTTGATGATGTACTCAAGGGAGAGCACTCAGGCACTTCATCAGGTAAGGATTTGCTAGGAAGATAGGGGTGTGAAAGCCACTCACAGGTTGGCACCATCAAGGACAACACCCTTGCACCCATGAATTACTTAATGCGGCTGTGTAGTTGCACAGCCCCTGCCCTACATTCTTCTAATTGTAAAGACAGTAAATTAATTCATTCACAGAAGCCTACTTTAAAATGCTCCAGACATAAAGCACTAAAGAGACCCTGTGTGTCTTTATGATTATTTAGTGAAGTTCTGGTTGGTTGGAGCTAATTGCAAGAGTTGGTGAGGCTGGTGAGAAGCTCCTTCCTCCCAGCCCCTGAGCAGGGCGGGTGCGGATGGAGCTGGGAAGCAGGAGGGAGCTGGAAAGGGAGCTGTTGAGTCACCCTTAGCAGTGAGTGTTTCTGTGGGCACTGCTACAGACTCGCACCACTGATGATGGAACACATGCATGGGGAGCAAACAGACCCTGTCCCTACCTACAAAAGGTTGTAAGTGTCAGGCAAAACTTTTCCACTACTTAAGCTGATGGGGATGCCAGCTCCAGTGAAAAACACAAACACACAGGCAGAAAAAAATCATTACCCTACTCCAAACTTGGCAGAGCACAGCCATTAAATTTTACATGAGCTAACAAAAGAAACATCCCAACATTACCGTCACGAAAATGCAGCGCGCACACAGAAGTAACTTCAATATGTTTAATTTGGATTCAAGTTACTTGCATAAAACTGCGCATAAAAACCATTGCAAAGCCCAAACCCAAATGCTTTCCTTTCAGCCGAGCTCACAGCAATGGATTTACAGTGAAAGTAGCTTTTCAAAATGCCATCTAGCCCTTTCAGAGAAACAAAATTTTTCATAAATAAAAATTAAAATCACTTCCAATTTACACCCTTTCCAGTATTTCCAGTTGATTGTGGACACACACCCCCCACAATAAAATCCAAAGATAATCAGTTTCCCATGTGTCAGAGAATGAGCTACTTTTCTTAAAGACTACAAGCAACATTTTTTTCCTAAATACCAGTGAATAAAAACTGTTTGAGACCATAAGCCATTAACAGAAAACATATGCAGGCTTCAAAATTATAGATTCAATTCATCTTTAAAATGAATGCAAGATACTGGTCTGCAGTTACAGGTCCCCACTAAAGGTCTTGCTGCTTATCTTGTGCTGTTCTTTGCGGTACCTATATTGCACTCAGAAGTGCAAGGTGCTGCACCGTCTGTGCTGCCTCATGTATTTGATTCTCATACTTTATACGTGTATGTGCTTAATATCAATGACATGCCGAGTCCCATGGCAGCCAGGGGGACTTCGAGCAGACACTCGGGTCCTTGCGCTGCACTGGGGCTGTGGGTTGTTCACTGGGACACTCTCACCCGCAAAGTCAATGTGACCACTCGCACGTGTAATTTTATTTAAATATGTAGCAATAATGCTGAATCAGTGCCTCACTGAAACTGCTGGCAATAGCCCAGGACATCTCCTCTGAGGAGGAAAAGTCAGGACTTGATGGTTTAATAAGCAGGGCAGGCTGGTACCCTTTGCAGGCACTACCTGAGCAGCAGTGAGAGCCCTGTGCATTCCCGAAAGATTTCAGGGCATTATTTTCCCTTGGGACCAGTCACAAAAACCAGTGGAACTTCCCAACTTTCCCCACACAGCTTCTCTTATCTTAAAATGCTAGTGTCTGTAAAGGTTGGAAGGGCTGCACAAAGGTGCTGCCCTGCAAGGGAAGCTGCACTGAAGGGCTGCATCCCGAGGAAGCCTGAGGAGACGTGCTGAGGGAGGCATCCAGACTGCTACCTGTTTTTGAAGGCACAAACCATGTTTATACAATGACATATTTGCAACAGCCAGTGTCGTTTGGGACATTGGTCTTACTAAAACTTTGCCCTTCCCAGGCCCTTTCCTTGGAGCACCAGGAAGGAGGATGGAAGAATCAGGTCCCATTCGCCAGCGTCACCACAGGTAACGTTGGGAGGGGGGCAAGGCAATGACCTCAGCTCTATTTATGCCCCTGGTACAAATGTCTGGCCAGCTCAGGCCCTCAGCTCTTCATATTTCTTCTGTTAATCATTTGGCAACTTTCAAAGCACTGTCTGGAAGGTGTTTACTTCTGTGCAACCCTAGAAAAACAGAGCTAGGCAGAATAATCTTTTCATTGGAGACCTTGGTTTTTCTACATTTTGTTTTGGTCACAAGAGAAACCAAAGTACAGAACATTTTTTTTTGCAGAATGCAAAGTTCCAGAATCTCTATCTGGAATTAACTATAACACTTTTTAATATTTCCAAGAAAAACAAAACATTTTGTTTCAAATTTTTTTTCACTTCACATGCCCTTCTGTAACACTGAAGCATCATTTCTAGAATGGTGTTTTTAAAACAAATATTAAAAAGTTACAGAAAATTTATGTTTTTCTGTAGAAAATATATTTCAGTTGAAGTCTGAAACTTCACTGATAAAAAAATGCAGTGAAGGACTTTAGACCAGTTCTAATAAAGGCAATGAAGTGTACATGATTGATAACATGAATGGACTTTAAGTCCAGAAAAGAATTATAATAAAAAAGAATAATTACACATTCTTACACATATAAACATTTTTTTAAATGAAGAGCTGACAGCCAGCTACAACCAGAACCAAAAGAGTTCGGTAGCCCAACTATCAGATAAGATTTTAAGACTCTTCGGCGCGAGTGTATTACATTCGCTGCATGTTTTCAGAACAGTCGTTGGACTGAGGAAAAACTAAATATTACCCCTCCAACTGCAGGCACGGACCTTGCTGAAGGTGATGTGGCCACATCCTCCACCTGCTGAAATGGCCTAATGGTTATGAGTCTTAATGAGTTGCTCTTCTTCTTTGCATAATATCAGGGCAAATCAGTGTTAACATCTGACACGTTTCATTGTGCTGCTCCTGTGGTTTGAGTTAACAGATAGAGATGTTAGAGGGGGGCACTACAATCCCAAACTTATTGAAGCCAATGGGAATTTTGCCACTGACTTCAAAGCTAAGGTCTCTATCAATAAATTTTAAGGATTTATGAGCAAAAACCTTAATGACTTTCAAGGGAAACAATGTTCTTTTGAAATCTTCATCTTTTCTCAGAATATACATTGTTAAAATCTTATCACCTTCCGTACAAAGGGTGGTAGGTACGAACTTCAGCACACAGGTAGCAAAAAGGAAAAGTTTTTCGTTGTGTGCTGTGTATGTCAGTGCGTTCTTGTGTTCCTGTACTCCCCTAGCTACTGATATACAGGGGATTTTTCTTCCTTCAAACTGTGACAATAAAATGATTACCCCGCCACAGTTTAGCATAATGGTTCAGAAATGCTCGTGGCATATTGCAGAGTTAAAGTGGAAATTATTAGGTAGCTCTTCTTTGTTATAATAATGATCACTCCACAAATAAAAGCTCTTCTCCCAAAGGTACTGCAAGGCACAAAATGCTAATTCTGAAGATTATGTGTGCGCTTTTATTAAATATTACTATGCCCTGTCTGTTTGAGGGCTTCAGTGCTCTGATTGTTTTATGAGTGCCATGTTAATGTCAGCCCCATCTTGCTAGCAGCAGGCACACATTTTAGCTTTTGTATGAGAGTTGATCAAAGGCCGCGTGCTGAGGGAATTGCTGAGAAAACACGGACGAGCGATAAAAATCTAACAGATTAATTGGTTTAAATTTCATTTCAGGGTGTTGAACTTTGGCTCAGGACACCAATACTACACTACCAGTCAGGGCCTAATTACCACATTTCCAATTTGCCTCTGAACAATGCTTGGAAGGGAGAATAATAATGGTACTAATAATACTAATAACAATAATAATAACAAAACAACAGCAATAATGTCTCTCCTCATAGCTTCTTGTACATGTTTAACAACTAACTTTGTGTGCAGGCAATTGCACTAGGAAATCCCTCACCCCCACATCACCGTCCATCTGCCTCCTGAGCATTTGTACCTGCCTCAATAGCACCTGAAGACAGAAGAAATAGCAGACGCCCACAGGAGCATTGAACATCTGAATTTACAGAATCAATGAGCTACTGATTCAAGTCCCTCAGAAACACACACTGGACATCTCATATTCTCAATTAGGGACCTGCATTTATAAACAGAGAGAGCAATTTTTCCTCCAACAGAAATGATCTAATCCATTGATAGAACACAGAGGCCGGAGGAAAAAAACATATTTACCACAAAGTTTATGGGTGGCCTTGGAATAAGGATTAATTGAGGTAAATGTTCACTGAGGTGAATTAGTGGGATGCACAGCTATCAGCAGGGCTCTGGGACTGCTCTTATTTAGCTTCTGAAATGTATTTGCTCTATGATTAATATCCAGTTTGTGCTGGTGACTGTAAGAATGACCTCGCCTGCAGTTTTTATCATGAAGTGTGGTTTCATCCTCCATTATTCCATAGATGAGGCTCTGACAACAGTTGCTGCATCACAACAGGAGTTTAAATGATGGGGTACGTGCTTTTATTTTTCTTCTCTTAGAGTATTGTGACACGCAAGGAGAGTTGCATAAAGGCAGTTAAAACTGGGAATTCAGAGGAACAGGGAATTTATGTCTCATCTTAGAGGAAGTACTGAAAATATCTGGAGTTTAATTTTCCTTTTTTTCTTGGGTAAAACCTAATTCCAGGCTAAATATATAAATGAGCCACAGATTAACCCATAGTTTATGGGTCTGATCCTGCAACCTGTTAAATGCTTTCGCCAAACTACTGATTTTCAGAATATCAAGACAAATCAGTTTTAAGCACTCAAAACCATGACTTATTGAAGTTGTGATTCAACAAACCACTTAAGTAAGTGCTTAAAAACCCAACCGAAGAAGTTGCAGAATAAGGAACTAGATTGTTTTAAGACAGTTGGGCAGTGCTCTGTGCAAAGCTGCCAAGAGCTATGTAATGTATACGGAACTGGGGTTTCCCATTTCAAAAAACACTTAGGTTACATGTAGACCACCCTGTGCAGTGCAGAGCTCATCCAACCTGACACGAGAACTAGCAGCAGCAGAGCCAACACACTAATGCCAATATGCTGATTTCAGGAACTGAGCTGCTACGTCTACTCAGTGTTGCAGAGAGTCAAATGTAGCAGCGGCTCAGTGCTGACTCTGGGATTTCTACAGCATTTTTATATCATCTGGTGTAGATCTTCCCTCAGGTACCTTATAGCTATTGAAATCATGTAGGGTTTGTGATTCTGAGCAAGGCAGTGCCCAGGAATGGTCTGAGTTTACATTCCTTTCCCACGGCACTCTGGAGCAGAAGGTGTGCAGTACTTATTGGGATCCTTAAGGCCTTTTTGATCAACATCTTTAATTTGGCAAGGTATGTTTCTCCTTAAAAGGGGAGAAAAACATTATTTCTTCCCTTCTCGAATTATAGATATACATAGGTATTATACAGGGAGGAAGGCTTATTCCATTCATCATTGTTTATTGTGAATTTTCCACATTAAGCACTTGAATAGATCGATTTTATCATGGGGTGAGTGGGGTTTTTTTCAGAAATGAAAATTATAATTTTTCCAAAATTTGCCAGTTTGAGAGAATGAACCAAATATTTTGGGGGGTTTTGAATTGGTCTCTTTTGGTTTGTTGTTTTTTTTTTTTCAAAAATAATATTCTCATTCCTGAAAAGCAGAGTTGTCATCATCTGCTCACCTACTTTGAGCATGCTGAAAGCGTGAACCGTAAGAACTTTGTGCCCATGCAATGGTACTATTCCAGTCTAGTGTGTGGAGGCATTGCCGGAGTTGTATCCAGCACAAGCAACTGAAAGCAATTGAAGTTTACCAAACCAGCCTGGATGGGAAAAGTCCGCAGGACCAGCCCAAAGGGTTAGTCATAGACACTTAGGGAAAGGGAATGTGGCAGAGTTTTTACATATTGTACTGGAGCATTAAATCTTCACTCTTAAGCTAAACAATGCGTTTGCTGTTTATCTTAGTAAAGTGATGATCTTCCTGCTTTCCTTTTTCATATCGCAGCCTGCTTGCTCTCCTATTCTCCCCTGACAATAAGCAGCTGCTGTGCAGGAAACAGGGTAACAGAGGTTTCCCTCTCGAGGAGATAACTCACACAGCTTTATGCAACACAGACACGAGGATGTGATGCCTTGCTCCCCATTCCCAGCTCCCCCCTTTACAGCATCTTGATATTTGGGACTTACCATTTGCAAGCTTTAAAGATTACAACACCCTGCCAAAAATGGCAACCTCCTCCCGGTCCTTCATGACGTCTGCACTGGGTGAAATCACCCAACCAAAAATATACACACCATGCAATCCCTCCAGGTTGGGGGAAGGGAGGGAAGGTTGCCTTTCTTTCTGTTTTCAAGTAGTGAAATTAAAGGTATTGGCTGTGATTTTCTGCTTAACATTTTGGATGCTCAGTTCCCATTAATGGGAATTGAAAATGTAAATTAACTGGGATAATATTCCACCTACAATCAATACTTAAGCCAGTGTTTCTCTTTTATCCTTGCTGATGCCTCAGCTAGCAAAGTTACATTTCATGGAGTCCTCTGTGTTTCTCTTTCCTTAACAATTTCCAAAGCTTTCAGTTGTTGATCACTGCCTGAAAAATGATTGCATGGAAAAAGGAGGCAATCCTGAATAATGAAAGATGTGTTACAGAAAAATCTGCTGTGTGTTTTACTTAAAAAATTTCCATAAAAATAATAATTTAGTTATCGCTATATGATTGCAAGGAATGCATTTTCATTCATTCTTTTAAACCTTTTCACATCACAGAGCAAGTTTTGGGGGTTTTTTTGCTTGTTTAATTTTTACTTTAGGAGGTACCTCCTGCTTTCCAAAAATTAATAAAACAGTAACAGTCCTTAGCATCTCACTGCAAGTCAGTAAAACTTGACCTCCAAAAGAGAGCTCTGTCATGTTTGTTAGGCAAATAATAAATTCCCCAAGAAAAATGCAATGTTGCAACAGTTAAAAATTTGGTTAAATTCAATATATAGGTTCAGTCAAAACATGAAAAATAATACATATATTGTTATTGAAAAAATATATATGCACTCTCTATATATAAATATATATATTTTAATATATATATATTTCAAGAAGCCTAACAATTTTATTGTGAAATTTTTTGATGCCCTGTTCTGATTTTTTATTTCAAGGAAATTTCAAGCAGATTTTAAGCTATAATTTTTGCATTCGTTATTTTTGCCCCGAAGTTGGAAGACTTGCATTTTGAGTCTGCCATGAAGAAACTCTTGTGGGTGGCCTTGGCCAAACATAGCATTCCGCCTAAACCAATGCAGCTACTCGGCTCCAGCACTGACACAGTCTCTGTTATCTTGGGCAGCGCGGTTGCACAGGGGATATACACACGCTGGATGAGGAGAAGAAACAGCACATCCAAGAATATCGCATAGGGCCTACCAAATATTGGCAGCACTTCCACCTCCACAACTGGGGGCAAGTTTGCTCAGATCCAACACCAAACCAGTGACTACTTTAGCGTGCTCCCCTCCCTCAGAGATGCACAGGCACATTTTGACCCCAAGTAAGATAAATACTTTACTATGAGCCCCCAAATTATTGCCCCTCAATTTCTTCACTCCTTCCTCCATCCCGCGGGGTCACTTGCAAAGGCGCGGGAACAGTATTCCTAAAAGATGGGAAGCCAAAGGCAATATCATGCCTTTGGCATGATATCATGTCACTAAGGTGTGACATATGCACGGGATTGCACCGTTTTATATGAATGTGGACCTTAAAAGCTTTGTTAGCAAAACAGTGAAAAAATCCTATATGCCTCTCCCATTTCAATTTCAACAGCTTCCTACTGATTTAACTTCCGCTGATGAAGTTACAGAGCCCAGCTAAGCTAATATGACTATTTTAAAAACAATAAGCATGTCCAGAAAGGAGACTGCATCTGTTTAAGTGCACTACACTTTAAAAATAGTTGTACTGATGCAATTTCTGGGGGAGGATGAAGGCAACCTTGCGAATGGAAGCCCAAAATGTGTAATATAAATCCACCTTAAAAGTTTGTCAAAACAAACGGTGCTGCATAGCTCGCATACTCCAAAACCTACTTCATTTAACTGACTGGTCCTTCAGTGCTGCTAACTAAGGTCCTGAACCAGCAAAGCATTTTATAGCATGGAACCAGTCATTTGCTTAATGTTAACCCTGTGGTTTACTGTTTTGCTGAATCCCAACCTAACAGAAGGGCAGGTGGGTGCTATTTCTAAATTCATGTTTTGTTTCACCACCACCCTGGTCTCATTTTCTCTCTTTTATTTTCCATCAGTACCTTAACAAAACTGTAAATCTCTCACAGCAAATCTCTCTAGAATCAGACCATAGGACCAGATAAAAGCTCCTGAGCCACAGCATCCCATCCCTACAAGGTGTAAAAAGCTCAGCATCCCAAGTCTTGATCAGATGTACACTGGTACGTTATGGCCACACTGGCAAGGTTTAGCCGGCGATATAGAGAAACTATTCTAGACGAAACACAGAGTTCAATCTAAATCTAAATTCTCACTCCCCCAAACTAAATATTAGTATCAATTAAACTTTTATGGAATCTTTCACTATCACAAAGGAAGAATCAGAACTCCACCCCACCCCCCCAAAATCAGTTAAAACCCTCGCTATATTATATAGTGCAACAATCAGAAGTTCACCTGAGATGGATTCTACAGCAAACAAAGAATTTATTTCATCCTGATAAAAACAAGAGCCCCAAATAAAATTAACTTTTAGCTGAAGTCTCTTTGTTCAGCAGAATTGAGAAAGTCTGCCCACAACAGAGAGCTCGCAGTAATCGTCTTTCAGAAACAGAACAACCCGCGTAGAAACACAAAGCAGTTGTGGCAGGGACAGGGAGTGCCTGTAATCCAGTTTCTTCAAGGGAAATTCAAGTACCCTAAGTGTTCTTATTCCTCGTCTGATTTCTCTCGCAAATCACAGGCTGCTCCTCTAATGCAATTTTCTGGAGTCTGAGAATCATAAAGTCAAATATGAACAAGTCTAGTGGAAAATCTGTGACGCTAATCTTGGCCTACGTTGTATTTTTAACAGGCACTGAATTTGTCCGCCGGATTATCCAGATGGCCATACAGGAATCATCCTGATAGGATTAAATCTTTGTGCTGAACTCTGCTCCATCTGTTCTCAGAGGTTTGCCTATTGCTATCGGAATACGAATGTTCAGCCTATGTCTAGCACCACGACTGAAAGCGCCTGTTTACCACACACACGCACACACATATGTATATGTGCACACACATATCCCTCAGTACTTGATTAGTAATGTGAGATGAAGTTAGCCTGAAGTTTACCACTAAAGAAACATATTGGTTTTATTATTCGTTTGAAGAACAAAGTATGTAATATCTAAATTCAAACAAAAAAGCATTTTTGTTGTTGTTCTGGGACTTGTTCAATTCATTAAACCATAATACTGCCATAAATTTATAGATGAAGGCATGACTAAACATAAACCAGCAAGGCTCTTCATCTTTGAAATCTATTAGTGTATGAGAATGTATGACACAATCGCACTTTGAAGATATCATGGTTAAATATTCCAGATTAAAAACCAGCCAACAACAAAACACATGTGAGCACACAGCGTTGGTAGCTGTTATTTGCAGCTCGATCTAGTCACAGGCCAAGAACAAAAAAGTAATAATCAGTCCCAGTAAAAGAAAAGCTTATTCCCATTAATGTTGCTTTCTGCTTTTATTATCTATTAATGACAGTCTTCTGCATTCATTGTTGCAGCCTGCCAGATGCAGCAAAGATCCATATTCATCATGTGCAAAAACTGTGCTCAGGCTGTCTCCATGACAGGTTACGCAGAGCTGCCAACGGAGAGACCGAGGTCCGATGGACAGCCTTGGATTTCCAGGCCCTGGGCCAAGGGAAAAGGTGGGGAATCTGGCTCTTCTGGAAGAAAAGCATCCCAGTGATAAGAAGGTTTAACTAAATTGCTGTCCTGGCCAGAAATACACTACAAACTAATGACTATCTGGGATGGGAAGGGTGGATAAGAAAAATAAACAAAACAATTCAATCGATATTATTATTATTATTGTTGTTGTTATTATTATTATTATTGAAATTTGATTCAGGAATGCAATATAATATTCAGAACATGTTTGTGATGGCAGTGGGACAGCAATGGAGGCGACATAACCTGAATTGCATTTCAAGCAGAAGCCCTGATTGCGTTGCAAAGACTGAGACCCCTTGTCTCTCCTGTGCAGTGTCTTTCAGACTGTTTCCTCTCTGTTCTTTGTGCTGCTCTGAATGAAGGGTCAAGCACCCCCTCCCAGCCATTTAGGCTTTACTTGCAAAAACACAAGCATAAAAATATATTTATAGTTCATAGTATCTGTCCAGCAATGACACCACATAAAACCAGTACGCTGAAAATCTGAGGAGTGAATACTTTGGACTCAAGCCTACAAATGCTTAGAGAAGTTGTTCTTTCAATGTGTCTGATAAAGTCATGCTATGTTTTTATTTATTTACTTAGGGCCATATTCAGACCACCTACCTAAGGCATTGCAGCCTGTAAAAAGTCAGACTCCAGCTCTGGCTGGTGAGTCAGTCTGCCTAAATTAGGATCCCCTTTCCACTGTACAATTAGCAGAGATGGGCAGACATCTCTGGAAGCCTGGAGACCCGGGAGTTCCACCCTGGCTCGCGAAAGTACCAAGGGACCTCAGCAAGACGATATCAAAGGTAGGAAGCAGCCAGAAGCAACCCCATAAAAAATATTTGGCAGCTGATATTGAACAGGCACCTGACTCTGGGCTTGCCAGCAGGCACCTCTGCTCAGACTCAGGGCTGAATGGGGAGGCAGCACTCGCCATCGCCTTCAAGGTCACAATCCCAGGAAAGGGATAATTTTCCCCAAAGGGCCCCTAATCAGAGTTGCTTTACCTTTCGGTACCTCAGAGAGCCAAACTTGGTCAGAAATATTTTTTTCCCTCTCTTCATCTCTTCAAAGAGCCCAGGAAGGTGAGCGATGCTCCCACCTGAACGTACTGCGGCAAAGCGCTGTGACCTCAAACCCCAAGCCACAAACTAAAGCTGCAGCTGGAAAGATGAGCAGCATTGCGGTCAGGCCTGCAATTTACCTCCGAGTGCTGGCCTTCCCTCTCAGCATGGATCAGGTAACACCAAACCTATGAATTCCATATGCAAGCCCGGGTTTTCAGCGAACAGCAACACAAGCTGTCTGTTCAGTCTCCAACAGCAGAAGAGATCTAGCACGTCTGCTGCCATTTCACAACCCGAAAGGGAGCTCTGCGGGAAACACACTTTGCTTTTTCATGGGATAGATTCAGAACCTCTGAGAGACTTCCTACAAAACCATAATGATATGGTATTAACCAAATATAATTAATTTTGATTTTCCATATACTCCCATTGCTAACAGGCACTTCAACAGTAGTACAGTAAAAAGCACACAGGTTCCTGCAGCATTTGGGACCAGATTTTTGGAAGCACCCAGCTATCCAGTGGTTCCAGGAAGCACCTACTGGAATTTTCAAAGTACCTGGCAGACAGGCATAGAAATTCTGTGGCCAGTGTTTTAAAAATCCCACTGAGCACCTACCTGCTTTGAAAGTTTGGCTTTAGGTCCAAGAATTTCCAAAAAGATTGCTTTGGGGTACCCACACTTTTGGGTGACCACTTTACTCACAAAAATGGATCAGAAGTTCAGAAAGTCCTAAACATCCACTTCATGAAGGACAGTATCTCATTAAGCATCTCACAGTGGCCCTTGTGCCTTAACTTGCAGATCTAAATGTTTGAATTACTTTTGAGAAATAAATTTAAACTGCTAAATTTCAGACAAGTTTTTTATAAAACTTTATTCTTGATCTTTTTAATAAACTTCCTAACCCTATTCGCTTCACTCAATGAGGTCATAGACCAGCACTGCTTATATTACAGTCACTTTCACGCTAAAGTTTTGTTTTGTCACAAAAAGAACTATAAATTCATGGAATGAAGGTGGGAAACAGAAAGGACTAATTGTGACACACAAAGCTTTCTGGTTATGCTCAGCAAACAGTTTGGGCTAGGATTTTAAAAAACACTTTATGAAGTTGTACTACTGGCTTTAATGAAAGCACACTTTTTGCAATGCCATGCACTCCTGAAAATCCTGTATTCTGGATTTGGGCCAAACACAAAGCCTGTCTCCATTCCAATATTAATTATTAGTAGTTTATTTTTATTCTTTACTACTAACATTAATAATTTTCAGATGGCAACCCAGATTAGAATAAGGACTCCAAACATCCCACCCTGGTGGGTTCCATTTTCTGCATGAATTTCCTGGTTTATGCTATTAACTCATTTCCTCGGATGTGGAGGAGCTTTGTCAAATACTCATTTTGCTGGGGAAACACTTGGCAGGCACCCTGCAATGGACAGTAAGAGAGAGACCTGAATGCTCACACCAGCCTTCTCTCAATTCAATGAGATGATGTGCAGCCTGAGCTGCAAAAAATACCGAGTTCATTATTTGTGAAGTTTTCTAATCAGAATATTCTAAATGACAATTTGGTGGAAAATTTTCATCTAAACAAAACTTTAATCCTGAGATTGTTAGCACTCAGCTCACAGCTTTGGATATAAGTTCCATGGGAACAGAGACCTTTCATAATCACCAATTGCTTTGGGGTATTTAAATACTGGAGTACCTAACATGAAACATTTGGAAGTGTCCAGATACCTGCAAACTGCTGTGAACACACCATTCTTTGATAATCGTGACCTTTTACGACATCCAGATGAGTTCTCAAAAAATCACTAGTTCTTGGCCTTCATTTACAAACCACAATTCACAAAATCCTTTTCCTTTGTACTTTGCCCAAATCAGCAGGGGACTGGAGTGAAAAAACATCTTTTCCCAACATAACATAAAGGTATCCTATAATAAAAAAGCTAAGTTAGATGAATTTGTTCAGAAATAATATTAATCATATTACAATAATATAATGTTTTGTCATTTGCTGGTGTGCACATTTTGGAAGGTTGGAAAAACAACGTCTGGCAAAACTTCACTGCCATATGGTGCAGTATCTCTCAAACATTTCTCTAATCCTAATATCATTCTTCTCCCCTATGTTGCCATTGTATTAGTGACATGGTGGCCAGCAAAGCAAATTGAAATGTAATGAATGCTCATTATCTATGAATATTCATTGCCTATTAGAGTGCTAGTGAATGTTCTCCTGTACTGGTAGCTGTGAATTTTCTGCCAAACAGAGTAGCTAAGGTTTTTCTACTTGCATAACTGTACTCCAATTCCTCTGAGGTCTGGAGAGAAACCTCAAACCTTCAGAAAGTGGTTGGTCTAACTCTCTAAATAAGAGTCAACTCTCATGGTGGTTGGAGAATTTCCATCTGAACTTCTCTCCCTTATCTGTTTGCTGTAACAAAACAGGTTTTTTTCACACAAACCTGTATCAAATTTTAATGGCAGTTTTCCCCATGTTTTCTTCTTTTTGCAATTTTGGGAGCATAGTTCTGAAAGCTCCTCTGGGAAATTCACAAAATGCGCTCTATCTTCATCCAGGTACTATTTTTCCATGAATTCATGACATCCTCGTAGCAATAGAGAGTAGCAACACATCACAGCTTGACATCGTTTAGATATTCCAGGGGAAGGGCTGTTTTATTTTTCATTTATTTGCAAAACATAAAGGGCAGCTGCTCATGGGTAGAAACTGCCACACCCTATCTTTTTAAAATCAAGGTGTCTCCCGCTTCCGTTGTAGCATTTTTTCCTTTTTCAGTTAGTCATGACACTAGATCCCTGATAAGTGACTGTCAAGCAGGAATCTTCTAACTGTGGTAATTGAAGTACCCAAACTTGACTTTTCAGGAGGTATTTCCATGGACATTATGTAACAGCAATCCTTTTTATTAAAGAGTGGAATACTTCAAATGGTATCTCTTAAGTCTCCTGCGACATGGCGGCAGCACTGTTAGTGCATATATGTTATGAAATAATGTTTAAATAATGAAAAAAATCACAAACTCAAACCTCCAACTTCATGAAATACCTACACAGAACTGAAATTCTGGAACCTCCTCGCCCAAATCGACAATTAAAAATCCACCTCCCAGAAAATCATTTAAATCTTGTTTTCATTTAGTCTCAGGCTAAAACTAAATTTTGAAAGATCAAAATTGCTGCAGTCAGATATTCTAAGCTTTTGAGTACCTCTCCTTAATGGCTGATTTATGACCTAGACAAATAGAAACAGAAGATTTTCTGCTTTCCGTTTGCTGTGACCGGTTCTGAGAAGGGCAGCTCCATCTACCCACCCACCTAGTTCTTGTGAAATTCTCAGTAATATCCAAAGAGGAAGCAGGGGTCTGGGCCTGCAGACAGCTACTTTGCTCTGGTGAAGATTAAAAAAAGACATCAGCATAATACAGTGGGGCATAATTTAGTTAACACAGTTTTGGCTACCTAAATTGCAGCTGTACGAATCTGAGCTCTACTGTGTTTTGCTAACCTGATGGATCCCAAGATTTTATTCCTGAAGGGACCATTTCGATCACACAGCCTGACATCCTGCATAGCACCCACCAGAGAACCTCACCCAGCAACTCCTGGGTGAGGAATTACTCAAACCCTTAACCTCCCCCTGACCTGCCGTATACTTTTTAGGAAGATACCACGTCCTGACTTAACATTTGCAACCTGCAGAGAACCTGCCACAGTTGTGGCAACTTACTTCAATGGTCCCCAGAGTTAAAATCTTGTTGAGATCATATTGGAGTCTTTATCTACAAATTCTCTCAAGTGAAGCACCTTAACTTTCTGGCCATGAGGGACAAATGCTCTGGCTCTAGTTCCATCTGAGTACACATACTGGACTAATCCAGTCCTGGTGTGCTCACTTATATTAGAAACATACAGTAAGTCCACAGGGCAGCAAAGAGGTTAATATTATACGCTCGATGAGGTCAAGCTCCAAGAACACATAACAAGCCATTATGTAAAAAATTGCCTGAATTTATGAGTCACTGCATTTATGAAGGAACCGATATGAAAAAGACAACTTGGCAAAAGTAGAGAAAACGATTTCCAGCTTGAAGTTTTGCAATCCTTCAGTATATCAAGGCTCACTTACTGTTATTACTATCCATGTTGTGCAATGTTCTGAAAGTCACATTTTTTCCCTTGTGTATGCATAGAGATGTCCAACAACCCTAGGTATTCTTCCCTCATAGAAAATAAATTAGAAAGCAGACCTAACTCAGAATAACATACAAGATCCCCTCAAGTAGAGTGGTAGAATCCTAATATTTTTTATCAATATTTCCCTTCTAAATAATAAATCAAGCCCACTGCATTTCTCTATATGGAATGATATGGTGCAGAAAAAGCTTGTGTGTTTATATTTTTCACATAATCATGAAAACATTCTTAAGTGAAGCACTAAGATATAACAGGTGCTTCCACCCATAGATGAAACAAGTCAAACATTAAAGTTTCTTTGTTTAAACCTGGCCAGTTTGCGAATGCAGTAGTCCCTAACTTTGATTAAGAATCTGAACCTATACCTAAGGGTATAGGTTCAGAACCTGTATCTGAGGGTAAAATGTGTCAAGTTTTGAAGATTAACCTTTGTTAACTTGCAAATATTTTTTGCTTCAGTCAGTATACTCTCTTGTATTAACAATTTCATCAACTAGCATGGACACATGCAACACCAAGGCATTCAGGGTTGAAATGGTTAAAATGGAGCTGGTAGGGACATCCTCTTCATGACTCTCCACACCGCCAAAAATGTAGTGGTTAATGTTGTCGCAAAGCCACTTACAGCACAAGAACTAGGTCACTAAGTCAGATTTCTGAGCATCTCTCAGGATGGTGCGCCCAGCACATGCAGCTAAATTCAAGGTATACAATGACTGTTCTCAACAATTCTGTTACAGTCAGACCAGATAACAATGATACTTAAAGGCAGTCAGTCTCAAAGCTTTATTTTAAAGATTATCCTCTCAAAATAGTTTGTAAAGTGGGGAAAAATTTTCCTTTTTATTAACCTAAATAGAAAATATCTAATCAACTAAGACACAGCCTAGCAATTATTTTTGCTTTCAAATCTAAAGATTTAGTGGAAAAATCTGTGAATGTGCCTACTGTGGTGATTATGGGCTCTCAGATTGCCCAGGATGGGCAGGATTGGCAAGAAAAGCTCTTTAAATGCCCCACTGCTAATGAGAGGATCTACCTGACGTACCCAGCTGAGGCACAGCAACTACTATTCATCATTTACTGTAGGAGGTGTTGCATCTGCAGACAGCAAACGGTCTGAATCACTCATTTACTATCATGAACTAAAACAACATTGTAAAAGCTTCACTGTCTCAGGTACCACAATAGAGTTATCAAATAAACCAGCCACGCACTATCATTTCCAGTATAAGGCAACCACTAATAATGGTTTTGCTATATAATGGCCTATTTTAGGTATATACACACACACACAGATTTATGTATATCTCATATTAAAATAGTGGCAGGACATTGCTTTAGAAACCATCTACTTCCATCTTCAAATTCTGACATCATGTCTTATAATTTGTCCCTATTTCTACCCTGCATCTTTCATCATTTGCTGCTGTTGAGCTAACACAGAACCAAATTGCCAGCAAACCTCACCATCACCTAATTCTTCAGCGCTCTCCTATGGAGGAGGAGGGGGAGGAGGAGGAGGAGGAAGGAAAAGAAAAAGAAATAAAACTGTCCCTTTAAAAACCCAAGCATTTAAGCTGCTTGTCAGTCGTCTTCCTGACAAGGCCACTTGAATGTATTCAGGAATATTTGCATAAATGCTCACAGTGAGTTCACCGTGGCAGCTAGCGCTAATGGTACATAAAGTAATTTAGTCACTTCTCTTAGGTATCCTGTCAGGGTGATAAGCACCCCCTCTTTGCCTTGTTGCATATTAGATCATTAGATAATAAAGTGTTAGAGCATGCAAATTGACAGGGTCTCGGGGACTATCATTTTTCGAGGGCATTGCATTCAGCCAGTGAGAAAAAATAATAGAGAAACTGATGCTGCAATTGGCTTTACATTCTTGTAAAGCCATTCAAAGATTTGGGGGAAAAAAGAATTTTTACTTTGCAGTGATATGAGAGTTTTAACTGGAAACTTTGCAGACATCTGCAGCGGTGGACTTCATGCTGGTAAACTTGAAAAGGGTTGTTGCAAACCCTGTCAGAATTCCCCCCTTCCATAAGCTAGTCACTTAAATTGCATTGGAAAGATTTTGCTTTTAAAATTGACACCCTGGGATGAACTACAAGCTGAAATATATTCTACTGGTTGGGGCCTATTGGCTCTTCACTATACATCTTACTATATATGTACAATTTAGAAAGGTCAACCACACCGGCTTTCCGGTTTACCATAAATATAAAACAAGTGAGGATCCAACTATTTGTGAATGAAAAAGTGATAATTATTGAAAACCACAGATTACTGTGGCTTACCCTATTTATACCACACAGAGATGTATGAAATAATTGGCCTCTGCCAGCTATTACTTTTGAAAAATAGATATATTTATTTGAAATACGAGCTGCTTAATCTGCTGGTTTCAAGGAGGACAGTGTGTGGATACAAAACCATGATCTGGATTCCTAGTTATGTTCAGAGAGACGAGCTACGAAAAGGAACTTTCATTTTACTGTCTGACAAGCAAGATATAAATAGAAATGTGTTGGATGTCCCAAAAATAATCCAGGCTACCTGCTAATGAGATGGTAAAACCCGAATGTGGAGACACCAGGCTCCTGAGTGGCTCAGGAGGTAAAGTTTTCTTTCCAGCTTTTGGCACTCAAAGTCTCTTTTAGGTGTCACATAAACTGCAACTACATGTTTAAGAGCAGCATGTCCCAACACAACTTTGTAAGGAAAAATAATCTGGATATTGTCTAACTAAACTAGGCAACCAGCACACCTTCTCGCTACATCCCTTCTCCGCTTTCCCCTCACACAGTCAGGCATTCATCTCTATTGCAATCGGATATTTGTGTTAAAGAGTTAAACATCTAGAAAAGTACACAGGAATACATTTGGCCACGGGCATATTATAGGTATCCCAGCATTTAAAAACCTATGATCAGACATTGCTCACCAGAGCAATAAACCAAAGACAAACTAGCCATGACTATGTTAGCTTCCCATTTCACCATTTACAGATACTGTTCAGGTCGATCTGCCCTCCTCGTGAGGGAGGCAGAAAAGCTGGAAAGAAGAGGAAAGGTGAACAAACTGTCTCTGCTACTTACACTTGAAGATATTATCCAAGATAAAAATTCCAAAACTAAAGAAAAATAATATACTTCGGGATTCAAAATAAAAGTAAAAATTAATTTCAGTGAAGGAAACTGTCATCTGTTCCAACGGGTCTAAGGTTCATGGTGGTTGCCCAAAATTCAACAGCATTAAGCCCAGTTGAGAATTTTCCTATTTTTTTTTCATTCAGTTAAGTGTTTTAGACATCTAATACTTACATTTAAAACAGTTACTGGATTTATTTCTTTTTCCCCCCCCTGTCTCTTGGACCCAAATGTGCATAGAATTCCTGAGCTGGATTGAAGGATTTACGTTAAAAAGAAAGGCTTCACCAAGCCTTTGGGAAGAGTGCAATTTTGTAGTGTGGAGGTTGCTATTCAAAAGAATTTACTAGCGGTTGCTTTATGAGGTTGCTTGAGAGGTGCCTGAGAAAGTAGATTAGAAAAATCACCTTTCCCACAAAATGTACACATGGACGTATTTTGCAGATGTTGACTTTTAATGTTAGCACAGTAACTAGGGTTTGTGTAGGTATGTAGGCATAGCATTATCCTTTTTTGTTTCTTTTTGCTAACAGAATCCCTCAGGTAGTAGGAGTGGGAACGATAGCTGTGGTAAAATGAGATGCTATTACACCATGCATGCGAATAAGAACGTTTATGTATGAGAAAGTAAGTACTGCCTTGACCAAAAGCATGCACTGAGAAGACTGCAATGGGAAAAGGAAAAAAAAAAAAAAGAAAAAAAAAAGAAAAAAAAAAAGAAAAGATGGCATCTACTTAGTAGGAATATAAGTAAAAAATAAGAGCGTGTTTTTGAAAGACTAGACTTAATGGAAAGATTACAAAGTTGAACAGAGAGAAGTTTCCTTTTGTAATGTTCTGCCTTCTGCTAATTAATAAAGACAGAGTTCGTACATTCCTTACAAAAATTCAGCAAAAATTATGACAGTGGTTTGTTTATTAAATTAGGTTGTTGGCAGGATGAAAAAAAATTCTATAACATGAATTATGGCTGAAAATGGCTCATAGCCTACATAAAAAGTTAGAGCTAAATAAATACAGATGTAAGTTATGTTTATATAATGAGAAACGCTGCTGAGCTAAGAATTTTAGGTTAGTAAGTGTGAACTACAGACCCAATTCTGCAAACACTTATCAATACCCTCAACTTTAGTGACACAAGAAGCCTCATTGATCCCAACAGGACCATATGTGCACATAATCTTAAATACATGCATAAGTGCTTGCAGGACTGATGCCTGAAAGCATAAACAGAATAGAAAGCTATTTCCACAGAAATCCACTGAGTAGTAGAATCCCTCACATTTGCCCATTTCTCCATATCAATAATTTCTTTTAACATATCTAGTTAATATATTTCTGAGTGGCATTCGCTTTCCCATAGAAAATTTTATCTGGTTTCTGCAAACTTTTTGGAAAAATCTATTTAATTATTCATCAGATTCTTGGCAAATATTTGTGAGACAAACCAGCATAAAGGACTGGTGCCTTCTACACTCCACTATTTCAATGGAAGCTGAGGGTACACATGTCTTAGAGGGAGCAAGCACCTATTGAATTTAGGATTACAAACAGCTTTGATGACAAAGAGCTATTCTACCAAGCTGGAACAGGGAGAGGGGAGTGAAATCCCCTCTGTTTTTGTTTTGTTTTTCAGTAGTAGTCATCAACTTTGAGGACAAAGAGCAAAACAAAACATTAATCAAATCCAGATTTTTCAAAGTACATTTGCACTCAACAACTCCCATTTTAAACACCTACAGTCACCAGCAGATGTTCTCTTCCAGGACCAGCTGATCTTACAGAAAAGATTACTGTCCCCCAGGCTGCTTCCAGCCATGTGCCCCCATCCCACCCTTGCTGGGGTTTACTGTCCTTTCAGAAATGCCAGATAAATTGCCTTGCACCATTTCTCCTTCAATCATTTCAGCAAAATAAGCTAGATTGGCAAAGAGTTATTACTTAAACGGTTTAACTCAAATGAACTTCTTTGGACTGAAGGAGACTAGGGAGCAATCAGACAACCATCTTAGCTGGCATGTCCATGGTGGAGAATAGCCTGCAGCAGGGAGGAGAGACAAGCAGCTGTGGCATGCAGGGAAGAGCAACTTCCTCAGCTGGCACAGCTGGAGCCAGAAGAGAACATTCATCCATGGCTTGAGTAAGCAGATGGATTTCCAAAAGGGCTCTGCTTTCATTTAGGGCAATTCAAAGGAACAGCTGGATCTCCTAGAGAGCTCAGCACTCTATAGATAGAAGAAATCCAATCCAAAATTTGGGTGCTGAGCACTTCAGAAAATATGCAACAGTCAAAAATCAAGGCAATTTGGAAAAGATCAGTCTCCAATTTTGGGTGCTGAATAGATGCAACCAAAAAAAAAAAAAGAAATCACCGCACTTCACCGATACACAGGACAGACTCTACACTCATGTTTACCTACTGGTTTGTCATTTCACTACATTTAGTGCTGACCTACTTGAAAAATTCCCCCTTTGGTCTGGAGGCCAGTTTCTTTAAAATATCCAGTCCCAAAGGTATAAACTGTTACAGGACAATTTGAAACCAGTAGCCAGAGACACAAACCAAATAAATCCACATTTAAAGTAGCAATGCCAACCAATGAAAATGATATGCCTACCATGTTCCAGATAAGAAGGCGTACCTTCCGAGGGATCAAGTCTTCGAGCTCTCCGCCCGTGCTTGGAATTGTTGTGTACAAACATATTGTCCGACACTGCCAACACATGGCCATCAACATTGACTGTTGTAGACACCACAACCTGCAAGCACAAGAGCAAAATGGAGGAAAATTTGGATATATATGTATGTTTTTTAAGAAGCACAGAGTGTAATAAACTCAGTTAAATAAATAACAGCTGGGAGCTGTAGAAAATTGCATAGCTATTTCGCATAATAACTGGTGCTTATGCTGTACAAATTTAACAAGAGACGCTATTGATGAGTGGGTCTTTGGCATCACAAGCTTTTGATGCAGTTTTAAGTTAAATTGCAGAGTTTGTAACTGCATGGCAGACGGCACACTGTTAACCATCATTTTAACAAGAAGATCTTTATTAAGTATTTTTTGCCCTATATACAAGGGCAGCTGTGTTTCACCCTAAATTATTCTCCAGTTTCCATGCTGAAGTAGATAGAGCTGTTGACATTGCAAATGAGAATCGATTCAGAATAAAAGAAAACAAAAGTGTATTTTGTGTAGTTGCAATGTGAGTTGTTGCATGCCTCCCCCCACCATTCTCTACTGCTCTCCCCTTAGTACAGTCACTACAGGCTGTTGAACTTGCCCAAATTTCTCCCGAGCCCTATCTCAGGGACTACATATAGGTATGTTTGTGTACACACACACGTTTGACAGTGGGGTCTTGATCTGGAGAACACAACCCTATTCATGCAGCGTTAGAATTATTTGTATTTCTCAACTTATCTCAATGTCAACACCTGGGATTTGGTTTGAGGCAAGGGAAGGGAGACAGAGAAGCTCTGCCCTGGAGGCAGGATCTGACACTTCTGCTCCCCAGAGCAGCCCAGGGTGGGAGAGGAGCCAACCCAGCAGGGGCAAATAGGTAAGTGTTGGGTCCACTTGAAGAAGACGACCCAACTGCTCAGAGGTGTCCAAAGGGACCTCTCAACCTTGAGGCTCAGCAGGCACCCTCCTATAGGAAATCCCTGTTCAGGCTGAGGGCACCCAAGCCACAAACCATCATGGAGGAAAGGGGGAGATGCATGGGGCAAGTGCCTGGCAGAGCTGCGAGCTCATCACACCGGGTCTCCTCCCACCCCCCTCAGACCAAGTGACCTCCCAAGCCTCCCTGGCTTTCATTCAGCAGACCCCTACCACAGCCTTTTCCCAACAAAGTACAGCATTCCCAGGGTTTTATCCCAGCCAAAGATTTGGCCTTCAGCTGGCTGCTGGTTTGCCAGGAGCACGCATCGCCTTCGAGAACTTCAACTAAAACAATAAGAAGAAATGACCTACACTTCTCCTTACATTAAACAGGGAAAGGGATTAAAAACTGAAACCCACAGAGATATGTTTATTCATGCGACCTCTTACAACCAAATATAATAATTGTCTGTTAATTGCAGTTTCAGCTCCCACCTCATGCTTCGACATGTGAAACAGCAATCAGCAGCTCCTGTTTAATCCACCTATTATGTTGACTAATTAACTTTGCTCGACAGTTTATTTCTTCCTCCATTATCAGCCCCTGTCAGCCGCAAGCACACTGCCGCAAAGGGGGACCTCAGCCCTTTTGATTGATCACCGATAGATTGACATGCAGATTAATTTAATTAGAATCACCTCACTTGAGAAATGAAAGACAATGGCAAGGGGGCTAATAGATCTGCTCTTATAATGAGGCAAGCCTCCAGAGCCACAGCAGAGGATTTCTGATTTATTTTGCTGAATTCCCCAGTTGCTTTGAAAGGCTCTCGCTTTAATTGTTCTTGGTTTTGAGAGGCTTTAGCCTCTGAAGAGGTGAAATGCTTTACAAGGATTGGCAAACATTGCTTCAACTCTCTCAGGAAGCTGCTGCCTCTCAAAGTTGGTCAAATGGGGACACTTAAAGGATCGCTTACAACAATTCAATTTCATCACTTGAATTGGATCTAAAAACCCCAAAAGTTAAAGAAAAATTATTGCATCTATTTCTGACCACCGATTAAAATGCTCAAAAATATAAAGTAAGCAAAACTACGAAATTGCTCATAGCTAATCCCGAAGTCTTTGTCTTTAAAAAGAGGAATACAAAAGAGAATAGTTTACATCTAAAGGATTCTAAAACCGTCCCTCAGAATGGTATTCCAGGCAATAGATTTTTGTGTGTGTTTTAAGTGAAAGATATTAAAATACAGAATAAATGATTCAAAAGCTCTTACAGATGGAAATTTGGGAAGAAGAAAGCACCAAACACTGTAGGTAAGTTTTTCTGAAATCAAACTAAGGGAAAAAAACCCCAAGCCCTATATATAAAATTCCAAAAGGGATTTCAAAAGTAATTTATCCATTGCATTCCTGAGGGATAGAATAAAGTTTATGATATTTTCAATAAAATATGATCTTATAGTAAGTGGCTCAGGGTTTGCAATCTTATTTGTGCACTTGCAACCATTGTAAATTCTTTGCAACTGGGATTTTGAGCCAAATCCTTAGCTGGCATTGCCTGTCACAGCTCCATGATTTATGCCAGCTCCTTATCTTTTTCTATGGGTCTGCTTAGATGCATATGAAAATTAACACTATTACAATTAATAACAATGGCTACAATATAAAATATTTTCCCCAATCCTAAAACCATATAGGTACACACAGATTTCCCACTGAAGCTGATCAATCCTGTGCTGAAACCCAAACTTTTGAACGTTTCTAGAGATAAGATTCCAGAAAAATAACAGGTCAAGAGTAATAATGGCAAGTTAGGTCTCAAGCCTGTGAAAAACGTATATATAAGTAGCTGTCTTTATACATGCACCTTTCTAGGGAAGAACTCGAGGAAACAATCCTAGTGAGGTCAGTTTTATGTGAGTAAATCTACATTTAATTTCCCCCCCTCAGGTTTCCAAAACTGTTGATGCAACGTATTTTGAATTACTTAACAGTGTCTTCCTACCTACCTCCTGAACAGAGAGTTTGATTTACTACAAAGAGACCACATTGGTGTGGTTCTTCAGTGTCGTTAGCAGAAGAAACTATAAAAGGAATCCCCAAGAGAAACTGTTTCCAGTCTCAGGAAATGCAGAAAAAAAAGTGGTTACTTTATGTATCTGTCTGAAAAAAAAAGATTATTCACAGTGCACCTGTAAGAAGCAGCACACGCTTACTGCTTAATTCTTTAAATGCAAAATCTCATTAATAGAGGAATACCGAACATACACTGCACTAACGAAATATTAATGCCCCTAATTATTAACAGAGAAAAAACACACCTTGAATATTGTGTGCCACAGTTACATACTTGGAATGCTACACAGCACTTACATACTTACAAGTTCTACTCATATTTTTTAATCTAAAAAAATACTACACTCTCCTCATTTTGATTTTGAAACGACTGGGATATGTTCAAGTTAAAGCACATGCTAAAACTAATTTGTGGAGAAATCATAAAATTAGGGGGAGGGGAGAGCCAAAGTATATGTGGAATGGGCACTGAGGCATCCTAAAACACAGACCATAGCAAGAGGGAAAGGCACACTACAGTTTAATAAATGATTAATGAGGTGCTGACACATTAATGTAAGCACAGGGACAACCAGGCCTGCCAAATCTCAAACCTTTCCAAATTTTGTCAACAAAACACAGTTTTAATTTGGGACAGGCAAACATGGAAAATGATTTTGAGCTTTAGCTTTAGCCCTTCATAGATTTTGAATTTAAATCCTGTATCAACACCAGGGGAGACAGAGGTATGAAAGAAACACATCAGTTTACAACTTTCTTCAATGAAGTTGGCACTACCGACTGCATTAACGTACCATGGCTCTGTGTATTATTCTGCCTGCCATTAAATAGTTCAGTTTGTGAATACTTTGGAGCTTAGTTTAAAAAAAAAAATTCAGAGACCAGGAGCCTGGAGATCAAGCTATTTATCCACGTTTAGCACTCGGCCTGTTTATTTGTTATAGTACCTCACCTAATATATCAAAATTAAGCATTGCATGACTCCTCATTTTTAACCACAGCCCATTAAGCTTTGCTAACTGATTAAGACATAGCATGTTCCTTGTGCTTTTAATTTTCTCCGATGTATGGTGAGGGATCTGATATTTTTGCGATGTCCCAAATATGCAGTGGCAAAGGCAGAGAAAATCTGATTAAGATGATTTCCAGGTTTGAAGTGTGTCATTAGTGTTAAACCTGTAACTCCTGGGTTTGCTGCTCTTTGAAAGCTATGCAGAAATGGCTTGAGCAACATCTTTATTTTCATCAGCACTTGGTGACCTCTTCCTACAGTGTGTTGACTTCTTTATTCTAGTAACTAAAAATCACTCTCGATTTAACAAGACACTTAAAAAGGTGCCTAACTTAAAGCACATAAGTACAATACATTCAGCAATTTTGCTCACGTGCTCGAGGACAGGCCACGCGCTTAATTACCTTGTTGAATTGGGCCACAGCTCTCACTGCTATTTTTCAGCTTTTTTTTTTTTTTTGCTTTTCCCTTCTCTGGGGATGGAGCCTTGCATGTCCAAATTCCATTATCTGGGATTCATGAGGCATCATCTCTGTCTCTTATGCAAATTTGCAATAAGACACAAGTGGCTTCAATTCAAACATGAGTGGCAGCGTCCCATGGAGGCAAACTAGCAGCCTAGGCTGAGGAAGAGGTTGTGGTAATAGAATCAAACAGCATGGCAATTTCTAAGTGACTTTCAAGGTTTTCATAATAAATGAATGTTTGGGGTTTTATGCAGTGACTCAGTCTGAAAAGTTTCCTCTAAATTAAAACTTGACATGTGTCAGTTTGCAAGCAGTTATGCTAAAACAAGAACAGCAAGATAACTAGGGCACCTGGGTTTCATTAATTACAATAACATACAAAACTGTTTAGGTTGTATGAATGAGTTTTTAGTGCTGCAAAAGAAAATTTGAGCAGAGTTCACCCACGATACCATCTACTTAGTATTATTATTACTACTACCACTAATTGGAGCTCTACAGCCCATCCTACCAAGACTGATGACTTATTGTTATGAAGAATGCAAAACCAGACTGAGCATCTGCCCCATAGGGTTTCTGGAATAAAAAGGCAAGGTTGGACAAAGGGGACACTACATGATATCACCAAATGTTTTAGGCAATTGGGCTGATGAAACACAGAGATGAAATTCTTTTCTTAAGGACAAGCAGGGAGTCTGTAGCATAGTTGAACACTCAACTGAACTGTCTTGAGTTCCTGCACAGTACTTGATTCCTCCTCTCTGACCGTCTCCTTCTGCTAACAGAGACACAACTGGCACAGCCAGGACCAGCACTGCTCCAGCACACACTTTTGCTGGCACTTGACACCACTCCAGTTGTCACATGCCTGGACATCTCAGACATGCAGAGAAATGTATTTCCTTCCAGGCCCATAACTGCTTTTATGTTAGGCTTATTACACTACTATACTGGCATGCAAAGTTCAGGACAAAACTTCCTAATTCATTTCTATATGTGAGTCTGAATGAAGTTTCACACACAGGTCGCCTGAATCAACACATACTCTGCCTCTTCCCTGTATTTTCTTAATCTCTCTTACACGATATGATAATCAGACAATTCCCTGCTGCAGGAAAAAAAAAACAAAAACTACTAAGAAAGGAAATTTTCCACAGAGCCTGTCCTTAGTCCAAGACTCGTGTCCCTGGCCCTTCGCTGTTTCTCCCACCAAAATCTGCGTTCTAATAACTCCTAGCAACTTTTGGGGACTGATGAATGAGATGGCCAAAAGATGGACAAATCTCTGGGCAGCTTAACAGTCCAGCACAGATAGGAGAATGAAGTAAAGGAAGGGAAAGTCTCCATTTTTTTTTGTGTAAAAATAGTATGCTACTATTTAGAAAGTATCTTACTCTCATGGTTTTTAACCAGAACTTTGACATAACTGTTAGAGACCTTGTAAGTCACTGGCGATGTTTCAAAGGCAGCTGATAGCAAACCCTCCACTGACTTCCCAGGGGCCCAGATTTCACTTGGTTCCTGTACAACATTGTCTCAAACATCTAGGTGCATCATATCATTGAGATACGGTGTGTATGCTTGGTCCTTTTCACCCTAAGAAATGGTAAATGAAGCCTGGACTCTGTAGAGTCTGGCTGTTTTATTTAAAGAAGTCTATTGCCAAAAGAGCAACAAGTTCAAAATTTAAGAAAAAAAAAAAAAAAAGAAAAGAAAAGGAATAAAAGCAGCTATTGTAAAACAATAAGCCTGGGCACTTAACAGAATGCTGCAAGCTTCAATACCACCCTGTATTATAGTATGAGTGGTTCGCTCGGCTGAAAGTGATTAATTTCTTGAAAATGCTAAGGTCACACTAATTGACATGACCTGTGTAATTAAGCAGTCTCTGTTTACACACGGAAAGCTCAACTGCTGTGAAGCTAGGTCTGTATGACAGAATGTCTTTACAAGTCAAGAGATCAACAACCTTTCCTATGTCCTACCTACTCGCCGACACAGGCTCCTGATTGCTGTTCTGAGAGAAGGCAAAGGCATTACCATACGAAAATCAGCCTCGAGCCTGGACGAGCACAAACCCAGCAGAGTGTACATGTTGTGAAGCAAGCTCTGACAGGCCCCAGGGGTGACTCCTTGGCCTAAATCCCTGTGCTGGTGAGAGTCCTTTTTCTGCTTTCTCCTTCAGTGATAATGCCCTCTCAAATCACAGGAGAAATGTGACGGAGGGAGGAGTGTGGGGTGAGAAGCTGAGGGCTCTGCCATGCTAATGCTAGCTTGTATACTGATTAATTTAATCCCTGCGGCCACATCTCCTCACTCCTGCATTTCTATGCTCAGAGGGGCAAATAACACCCTTCTGCCTTCCAGCATTGTTGCAATTAAGCAGTTCAACAAAAGACATATGTTCTACATATAAATAATATTGCCATTTACATAGCATTTAGCACTTTTATTTAAGTGCGACAATGCTGGAAAAGAAGCAAACAAGGTCCTGAGCTACTGCAGAAAGCAGCCATTTTTTGGAGTTGTCTTCTTCCAGAGACCGATGTAGTCTATGGGACAAATCTCCTATTTCTTCCTCAGAGCCCTGAGGCAAATCCCCACTGACAGACTCTATCAGGGTTTTCTCCCTGGGCCGTGTACACTCCTCTCATCAAAAGGGAAGGTCCTTTGGCTCTCTACCCCTTATTTTTATTCAGCACATACTAAGGTAAAGCATTATTGGCACAGTCAAAGGACCACATCTTCAATAAAGGGGTTGGAGCAACTATTTCTCAGCATTGCCACCACACCACTGCTGCCAGCACTGAGGAAGGCAAGTGCAGACCACCTTCCCAAGGGACAGTGCTATACTTAATCCCAAAAGTAGTTGTGGACATAGGTGTGGCATAAAAAAATGTCCTTGGCCATCTGAAGCTCTGTTGATACTACAGTTCCCAAGACCCACTGCCACATGCTGCAACAGTGGGGAAATACCAGCCCAAAACATCCCAAGAAAGATAGATACACCCAATGGTAGTTTCTTCCAAGTGCTGAGTACAGGATGGACTTTCATCCCCTTGATGCACGTTTATGAGTCTTTAATGCTGCTGAAGAATAACTGCTAAAGTGTAGTCACAAGCCTGATTTTATTATTTGCTCTTATACCCTCCGCTGCCCCTTCCAATAAACATGGTGCTCACTTAGTGTTTACATGAAGGTAAATAGTTCCCCAGGCAGAAGGGAATATCTCAGAGCAGGGTAGCCCCATAACCTAAAACAACAGTGAGCTCATTTTGATTTTTCCTTTTCATGCTTTCACTTCCCGTGGAGATGCCATTATCTTCAAGAGTTCTCCTGTCCAGAGCAAGAAAACCCAACTACTTCCTGCCAATTCTGCTATGACAAGAAGTCCTCAGGCAATATTCTGTGACCTTATGTTTTTAGCATCTTCCAGTGAATTACTAGGTTAGTTTGGGTCAAAGTACTTCTGTCCCTAACAGCTGCTGATTTTTAAAGGAGGAAGCGTGTCCGACTGACCTGGAATCGACGCATGTCTCGAGGGTTTCCTGCATTTTTTAGGCAATTTTGGTTACATTTGAGGAAAAACTTCAAGAAGAACCTGTGGAGAAAGAGAAACGGACATTAACGTCTTATAAACAATGCGTCGTAGTACTACGTAACATCTGCACATTTGGTCCAACAAAGCCTTATTTACATTAGTTATTCCCAACTCAGACAAATCATCCCACTGACCATCCAAAGAGGGAGCAGAGCTTGTATAGGCCCCAATCCAGCAAAACGTGTAAGCACGTCTTAAACATTCAAGCATTATGTTAATACATCTGTTGTGTCAGAGCCATTAAAGTTTGCAGAGTCAGTCCCTCTATCACGCTAAATGGCCAGCCTCGCTGTGCCATCCATAGCAGCAAGGAAGTAAGAGACATATATTTCAGCACAGCAAAACGAGGACAGAAAAATGCCAGCCAAGAAAATTCCCTTATGTATAAATAGGGTTTTGTTTTACCAGTTTGGTGTCGTGTGCAAATTTTGATTTAATACAAAAAAAAAAATATTGAAAATGTTCCATACAGTTGAAATCTCCCTTCCACAATTAAACCCAGTTTGTGCATAAAATTAATGCTCAAATAGTGGTTAGTGGGAGACCAAAACCTTGACAGGAGAAGGGGGGAAGCCTTGGTTAAAAGACTGACTTCACGGAAAAATGAAATATTTTCAGTGCAGTCTATTTCCTGACCATACACAGTTCACTGAAGTAGCTATATGACCCTGACATATATCTCTAAGAAAAGACATTGCATTTTACAAAGCCAAAGAAAAAAGCAAACATTTCACTGAAAATATTTCCTTTAGTGTTATGCATCAGTGGACTGTAAACTCATAAAGACAAGTCAATGAATAATAGTGGGTCTCAGATTCCAGGTTTCCTCCCTGAGAGCCAAAGTTTATCAACCTTTTGTCCAAAATAAACTACAGACTAAGTTCTACTAAAGCTCAGCCATACAAAATTTAATCCTACAGCAAGTTTAAAACCTAGCACAACCAGACAGAGCAGCATTACACTTGCAATAACCATCAGTTGACTAAGCAGAAGCTAATCTGACCTGTTTCCATATACAAAAACGGGGCGGGGAATTGTTTGATCCTGTTTTACTTTAAATCAGAAAGTTAACTTTTGCAAGCATCGATCTTTTAGCACCCAAACTGAACGCTAGGTCAGCAGAATTTGCACACACTGCCACCAAGAAAGGCAAAACTGCAGGATAAACAGCTTCAGAAAATCCCTTTTTGATGAGCAGCATTCTTTGCCCTGCTCTAGTTGGGATGCCGCCCCTCAACAAGGCAAGTTTTGGTGCTTGTTTCTCCATACCAAAAAATCATATGAGGCAAATAGTTGCAAGGACAAATTGAAACTACAAGGGACTGTTTTCATTAAAGAAAAGTAAGGCAATGAGGATTATAAAATGTGATGCTTGGGATTATCAAGGTATCAAGGACTGGATCTCCTGACCCAGGAAGTCCTTTCTAGACCTGTGCTCCTAAATAAGAGCAAGCAATCAACATAAAATAAACAGCCACCACACTTGAACAGAGGTTTGGAGGCACTGTGTTTGTTTATACTAAAATAAAGAGCAGTGTAAGCCATTATGTTTTCTCACCAAGCAGGTTCTGATATTCAATAACGGGAAGTTGGTGCTATTTGTTGTACATGTGTGTGTCTTTTTAAGCCTCTAATGGCCAGCTGTGACAGCCTGACTCAGATTGTGTAGAAGGAGCTGTCAGCACAAATCTTGGCATCTCGAATCCAGACAACTGCTTGCCACTAGGCAAGGGTTTGTACTTGTGCCAGAATGGATTTTGAGAGACAAGCAAATAGGGCATTAACTCCGCCAAAGAAAAACGAAAAGCGGGGAGAGTTCAGGATCTTACACTTCAGATGATGGCTTTCCTGTCAACAGCTCGTCATTTAGCTCATGAGCTATGAAGGGCACGGACATCAGATCCCTCTTGCCCTAAGCTGGCCCTGTCATGCGAAATGCTGGCAGGATCTGGAGACCACCCCTCTGTGCGAGATTGCTTGCTGAAATAAAAAGCCCAGCCATCTGTTGGGAGGCAAAGACATCCCTGTCAGCTGGTGCCCACAGCCTCAAACAGGCCCTTATGTGGCAAAACCTATCACAGCCACTTACTCTTTGGGGAGAAGCTGGTGCTGCCCCGGGTTTGCCGGGGGATTTTTGGTGGCTTTGCCAAGCGCCGAGCCCAGCAGCTTCCTGCCTGGTCTGCTGCAGCCCTGGAGCAACACCTCGGCCCGAGCGGAGCTGGGACATGGAATAGTTAAAAATATCTGCGCTGAAAGGCAGTGTCAGCCATGCGAATGTGGGAAGCACCTTCCCGGTCTGGCTTTGCACAGCACGCATGAGCGCTGGGCAATGGGGGTTGGCAGGTTGACTCAAGGGCCCCGAAAGAGATGGAAAGCTCCTCATGAAGCTCTCTGGAGAAACACTGGGCCTTCCCTTCCCTTGAAAAGTCTGAGCTCATGTCAGCTCAAAAGCTTGGAAAATCACTATGAAATACAAGAGTTGGCTTTTGGGGTCTGCAAACTCTAACCCAAAGTTTCAAAGTCTAACTCCATTTGCTCTGTGCTATTTTCCCCAAACTCTACAGAAGTTTCACCAAAATAAACTGCAGGAGAAATGAAGCTCATCTATTTAAACCTACCAAAAAACCTCAGGCAAGCAAGCAAGCAAACAAAACTTCCTTTGAATTAAATCAACTCCAGAAAAAAAATTAACTTAAAAAAATAACAGTATTTTCAGAGGAACTCTCAAGACCCCAAGCTTGCACAGCCAAGTTCACTCACTGCATTTTAAGTAAAAAGTCGCCTGTTTACAGAACACATTCTGCCAAGTGCCTTATTTTTATTCCACTGAAAGACAAAACAAACTATAGGCTGCACTTTGTTTTGGAACACACCAGAGCTGGAGTCCCCCCGGCTATGCGAAAGCACCCCATGCTCATCTAGGCAAGAGGAGTGGCTCCCGAGCTGGCACGGCGCGTGCCGGCTGACGGTCTCCCCCGGCTTTGGCAAGAAGGCGGATGCGAACAGATTAAGACAAGGGTAGAATGGAGCAATTTGATTCATAGGGTTCAGCCCGGTCTCTCGCTTTAAACCGCTTGTTCAGGTGCCTTCTTCACCTCGACTCCAGTCCTGCCAGCCTTGCTCATTAGCAACACTTCACTCTGCAAATATTTCAGATTTAGATTGACGGGACTGGTCCAGGAGAAGTGCCAACAGAGCTGAGCCCTTTGTAAGCATAAACCTCCATCCCCGTTTGTTTGCATCTAACTTCTTCACAGTGGGTTATTTTTTTCAGTTCTAACTTTCTCCACATTTGGCAGGGCTGTATAGCATTAATACTAACCACAGAGGATATATAGCATTAATACTAACCACTGGGGTCTGAAATTCATTCCCAAGATGAAAAAAACGTGCAAAAGACAGGAGTGTCAATAAAATCTTCAACTTTAACTCTCTCTCTAAAATTACGTGATTGCTGAACACCCAGCTCTTCTGCCACACAAGACTCAGTCATCAATTATACTTATTGCTACAGCTGAAGGTTTATTTTTTTGCATGAATCAAACAAAACATATTTTCTGACTCCCTTCCTGACTACTAACACCCCTGGTGTGAAGAGCATTTGTGCATATGGACCAGAGAAACACAAGCCAGCTCCATGCAAGTCAGCTCAGGTCCAGAAACAGGCAAACTTTTACAAAGCACTTGGATTTATTGACTTACATTGCTATTAAATCAAAGGACTCCGTGCTTCACCCCTTACCCCACAGAGACATGGTTGGAGGGTATGGGGTGCAGTTTTGGAGAAAACCAGTTAATTTTAGATTACATTTAGGTGTGCTAAGATGCAGCTCAGTGCAGGCTGCAAAAACTGCTCAAGGAGCGAAGTTGCTGAGCAGTTCATCCATGCCACGGCACTGTACTACTACAAATGTCTAAGTAACTGCAAGGACCAATGTAGAAATACAATCTTTAGTTAAATACAAACCTCCAGTCTGAATCAGGCCCCAAATTAACATGAACTTCTGTCTGCCAGGCAGAAGCTCTAACAAATGGGTTATTGGCTTTTCTGGGAGCGTTCTCTCCTTTTTTCACAACTCGATAGAAAATTCCTTTTTGGAGATGAAGATTTTTTTTTCTAACAAAACTGCTGCACTCCCAAAAAGATTTTGGTGTCAGCAGGACTGTGCTCTCACCATTACCCTCTACTCTCTGCTAGTGAGGGACTCTTACCTCAGCCCAGTCTGAGCTCCCTGGTTGCCCCCATTGCCTTCTCACGCCACTACTTCTAATTCCTGACATCAGCTCCCTCCTCACTCCTGTTCCTTCCATCCTCTGATTCCCCTCGTTCAGCTGAAGGATCTAGCGAGCATGCTAGAGGTCACTCCACTTGTATAAAATACTCCCTGCTATTCATTGCTGGCCATCTTTTCCATCACACTGCAAACCCTTTGGATTTGTGCAATAACCTCCCCATCAGCAAACCACTCTTTGTCACTGCTAACTACCACAGTGATTTAAACTAAATAAATACACAGCAGAAATGGAAATACTAGCAATAAAGATGTAAAAGGATTTTGCCCTCCTACTTTTCTTGCCACTACAAATTAATACCCATGTTTATTAAAAATAAATGAAAAGTTAAATTAAAGAAAGCAAGCTCTGACATGATCTAGGTTGGCTCTTCTGTCACTCCCCTGAAGGAAATTTAAAGGAACTCAAATACGATGGCTTAGCAGTAGGATTTTCTTGCTATTGCCACAATAAATATGTCTGTGGAAGGAGAAAAAAAATAGTTGGAAGGAAGACCTGCTGCATTCCTGATGCTGAAGAAAAGCTTGTTTGTTCCCGATACATTGGAGAAGTTGTTCAAGAACAGTTCATCCATGTGAAAATACGACAGCTGTCATGCTGCCAAGGTCAGCCAGACCAGTGGCTGTCCAGAAAGTGAGTGCCGGTTATACAACTTAAACCTGGCTAGGGCAAACAAAATTGACAAAATGCACCTCTTCTGAGGTATAAATGCATTTGATAGAAGAGGGCAACTTTAGACTCCTGGATGAAACACAGCAGTAAGTATATGTGGGTTTGCAAAATTAGTAAAACCAAAATACATGGGCCAGTGCAATAATTAGCAACTGTCCATCAGATAAAAGGATTGCATGCCCATTCTGTATGACATACCAATTCAGCAGAGTACTAAATATGTGCATAAATTTAAATACACAAGCAGTATTGACGGAGACAAAGGTACTACTCACATACTCCAGTACCTCGCAGAACCAGCTATGCTGTCAGCCCATCTCTTTTCTCTGTTGTCCTCCCAGCAAAAGAGGATGCTGGGGGTGTGATTCTACAAATACAGTTGTCTCAAACAATATCTGATGGGTATTTTATTTCTGGTGAAAACTTGGCATATAGAGAAGTACTGAAGCCAATACAGGGGTGAGTCCACAGGTCACCAGGAGGCAGACAGTGCATCCACTTCAGCCGATTCATTTGCTTTTTCAGGGTTTTCTATGCACTTTTCACATACTTCTCTCTTTCTCAATCAGTAACTTCTACTGCACCTACTGGTAACTAGATCTAGTTAGTAATGTGCCACTAAAATAAAAATGTAGAGAAAATGCATTGTTTAATGCAATTTTATTTAGAAATGTAAATAATCAAAATGTAGAAATGTTCCTTTAGAAATTTCAGAAGGACAAAGCTATTTTTTTCCCTTTCAAGTTGACTCCTCTAATCCAAACTTCTATTTTACAATGGAAAATTCTCAACTTTTAAAAAATTAAGTTAAAATAAAGCATTTATTTTTTCTTGAACAATAATTTCTTTGATTTTCCAACATTTTTAAACTTTACTTGAAGGGAGCACTTTTTTATTCCACTTTGCCAGAGAAAAATTGTCAAAATAATGGAATTTTCTATGCCATAGAAAATCTGAGCTTAGGAGGGGAAAAAATGCCTTAGCATTTAAGTATTATATAAAGGATGTGTGTATGTTCAGTTATCTTGCATCTAAACCAAATACACTGTGTAAACTCTGTACACTAACAAGTCTATTGTTGCAATGTTTTATTTTTGGGTTTGTTTGTGTTTTTCCTCCCAGACCTTTTTACATACAACTAACTGGTTATGTCAGGTACCCTATTCACAAAAGAAAAATTGAGACTTTCACTGATATTTACCAACATGAGGTTGTGCATGGAAATCAAATATAGGCATGGGGAAAACCTCCTATTACCCACATGTCACAGCTGGATTTTACTTGGCTCTTTAGTCAATAAACAGCAGTAGCTACCTTTTGTGGCATTTTTACAACCAGAAATTTATTCTGCAGAAGAGAAATGAAACGCCAGATACAGCCATCTAACTCTCTTCTAAACATAACCTTCTTGAGTTGTCAAACATCCTAATCAAGAAAAAGAAATCCCAAATCTGCTTTCCCTGGATTCAGTGTTCTCACTGATTTAAAATGGAAGCAGAATCAGACCTGTATTTTGCATTTATGGGATGCTAAACAATTCACTGGGTCAAAAACAAAACAAAACAAAACAAAAAAAAGCCAAGACCAAAAGCCTAGAAAATTATTTATTTTACTAGAAAATATATACCTTCCTCCTGAACAGCAGAAAAGGTCCAAGAAAGGCAACATGACACGGAGAATAAGCCTCAAGCAGTCAGAGTCTATTGACTGAGATTCTTCAGGCAATGCCATAATAATAGAAACAGAATAGTCTACATTATTTTTGTGAACTTGCTCTGACTCCTGGAGCTAGCATTGCCAGGGTTTGCTGTTATCAATATAGTAAATATTCAGCTCAGCACAGCAAATAGCTGAGGAGGCACCCACATAATCACCAAATCAGAAGGTAGGACTGCCCAAAACTGCCTTAAATTACTCATTGCTCGCTTCAGCAAGTGTTCCCGGTCACTTTTCCTCAGGTCTGTGTGTTCTGCACAGTGAAGCACAGCATATCAATTTTTCATCTTGCATCTTCTGGATTTCTCTAGCTCTCTGATACTGAATTATAATGCATCAGAGAAATTTAGAGTAGTTTGGGAAAGTATGTTTGGCATATTCTCCCATGAGTGAGTTAAAATCCTAGAGAGACTGTTTTGGTTTCTTCTCCCAGACTTTTAATAAGAAAAGAAAGAGATAACACCACCAAAAAACAACATCACAAAACAGAATTAAAAATAGTCCAGAGGCAGGTTTGAGTGCTCAGTTTTCTGTGATTTAATTTTGCCTCCAGGTCTGATTTTTTATTTTTTTTTTTTCTTAAAGTAGTGAAAATCTGAATTTTCTTATATCTCCTTACTTGTGCCCAGCTCCATTATTTAAAATTTTTATTAACTTTGAACTGCAGCTACCTTCCTATCACAAAGAAAAGTTGGAAGGAGTTTCTGCCATCTGTGTACAGAGTTTACACAGTGTATTTGGTTTATGACAGCTAGATGCAAGATAACTGAACATACACACATCCTTTATATTATATTGACACAAACAGCATTGAGAGATAAGCAGTGGCGAGCACGCGCACCCATGCCCGACGCACAGCTCCAGTTGTTAGCTTACATAGCACAGAAACCTCCCAGCTCTGCCTTTCTTTGCATGCTTCAAATCACAGACTATTCTTTACGAGCTGATGGGCCAGTGCTTTAGCTGAAATTGTGACAGACTTTCCAGCATTAGAGTGCTTTATTATCAAGTGAGTACAGTCACATAACCAACAGAGTTTGTCCTTACTTATTTAGTAAAAAAACAATATTCAATCAATTTGTTTCAGTTTAACTACTTTTCCCTTCACTCTTTCCCCATTTCACTCCTGTTTCACCCCTTAAATACTAGGATATAAAAGTGGGTTAACTATTTTTAATTTTTACTGAAGATGCTAGACTTCAGTCACTGGAAAAAGATATAAACCAGCTCTGCGGTCTGTCATAGTTCACACAATGCCATTGAATTAGCAGCCCTCCCAGAGTCATACTTTTGCTAAAAGAACCTCTGTTCAGTGTAAGTGATGACAGATAACAGCATTACTGTTATTGTAATATGATATCAGTATTCGGTTGTCTGCTACCTCAAGGTAAACTACTGTAACTTTAGCATGGTTACGAAAAAGCATCAGCAGTATCAAAGCCATAGTATGTCGGAGAGCAGTGTTAATCCAGCCATCTGAATCTGTTTTTCTCACGGCAGGCATGGGACCCTAAAACATGTCACCTTGAGCTGAGGGTGCTGATGACATATTTCTTTCATCAGCTTACTGAGAAAGTTGTAACGATTCACATGGTAAATATTTCATGTGTGGGAACCACATTTCCCACCTTTCCCTGTATCAGGCACATGGAAATCACCTGTATGTAAAATTGTGTGCAATCTGCCTGCACATACAATAATTAATGAATCCCAAATAACCTGACACCAATAATATCCTTAAATAACATTGACGCACCAGTGTTATCATTCAAATCTGCGAAACCCAGAGGGTCAGGCTATTTAAAGGACATGTGTGCGTGGTATAACTTCTGGCCAGAGTCTGAGCCTCTAAAGCGCTGAGAAAAGTTTCTGCACAAATAGAGGCGGAGTGCTACTCAAACCCCATCTGAACAGATGTATCCTTGAATGGTTACGCTAGGTGTAGACATTACGTTACAACGGTGTTCCCTCCCGAGACCTGGCTCAGAACCTGTTCCGTTTTGTTCTCAAGATTTTTTTTTTTATTATTTTCTTTTCTTTTAAGTGGAAGATGCTTAATGTTAAAAAAATCCAGGAGGTCTGCTTAGACTGAGATGGAAATTATTTTGGACCAGATTTATGTGCAGGACTGATGGCCTGAAGAGAAAGAAATGACAAAGAAAGATGCTTAGATCTCTTATTTACAATAACCTGTAGTGTATGCTATTAATGAATCAGAAGCACATAAGAAATTAAGAAAGTGATTATTGAGTTCATTCATGTCTCAAAATCATTAAAAATACACAATCCAAGGAGTTTCCAGCCCCAGAGAAATGTAACAGAAACTTAGCACACATGCTGAAGTGTGCCCACGAGATGCTGACTCTGTGCAAACTCAGGGGCTCTCGGCTGCAGCTGCTCCACTGCCTCGGGATCATCGCCAGCAAGACAGACATTGCAAGACCATGGGATTTACTGCTGGGATGACACCCCAGTCTCAGCTTTTGCATCACTAAATCCTCAGCAAAACTGCAACAGCGATGGACAACTTAGAAACGCGACTGTAAATCTCCTGTTCACACAGTCCTGCTATGAAGATGAGTGGAACTTACCTCACCCGACCCATCTGAGTAATTACAGAGAAATATTTGGAAAGTGTCAATATGGTGAAAGATTGATTGCATCCCCTCCTAAGACAACTTATGCTTCAAAAAAGCAAATGAAGTGTTTGCTTCAAGTAGCAGCAGTGAAGGACCTTATGCGGGGGAGAAAAAACCCCAATAACTTAAAGTTATTAAGTTATTAAAAGCTAACTTTTAATAAATTAAAAACAAAACTAAACTGAGAACCCAGTTACTTTCTGTAATAACCTTTTTTGATTCTCTTGGAAAAGAAAAAACCCAACAATTAAAAGGAGTCTTTTAAAGAATAGTAAGGGTGAGTCTAGAATTAGCTGCCCAGAAAAAAAATATATATGCAAATACATATTTGTATTTATACAAGAAAAGATCAAGCACAAAAATGCTGTGGAAGAAAGACAAGTGCTGTCTTCGGCTCCTGCCCACAAGCTGGACATTCCATCCAGGGGTTCCCATTGTTTCACGATATTTAAGAGAATAAAGCCCTTGCTTCCTTTACAGCAGGGAGCTCTGGCAATGAGGACAGGATCCGGAGTATAGTTGCTATTTTGAGTGCTGGAAGGAAGCAAAGAGCTGTTTTGTGGAAAGGCGGAGGCACTTTGTTTGAGCTGTGCATGTGGTGGTTCAACAAGAGAAGATATTCCAGGGGTGTTTGAAGAGGATCCTGAACTAGCTCTAGGAATAAAATGCTGCAGAATTTTGTGTTTGTGTGTATGGGCAAGCAACCCAGACACTGTAAAATTCATTGTAAGTCACCACAGAAGGGGAAGACTGAAAGAGAAAGGGGAAAAGTGAGTTTTTGATGTGGTGGTGAAGAGGATCACGCTATATGTAATGCTGGAGTTGTCATCCATAAATATTGCATGTGTGCGCTACCTTTAACATGACACTGAAAGAGCTTAATTAATCTTAGAAATAATGACCTCTGCAGCAGACACGTAGAATCAAATCACATCTGCTTATATCACAAGTTTTGGATTAAGTACTTCAGAGCTTTTCTTAAAGCAATGGGCCTTGAATAGGTAGGAAAAATACTTTTGCTGATGCCCTCTTCTGTGTCAGAGAGATGTGGAAAAGGCATTATAGCCTGTAGCTACAAAGTTATCTTTTGCACCCATCCAGAAAGGTGACGCAGCTAACAAGAGTATTTTCTTCTGCCCTTGAAGCCAACGATCCAGTTATGGTACCGAAGTTGAAGGACCAAATGTCCCAAAACTGAAGTAGGATTCAGATCAGGATGCTGGTGACAAGTTATAACTGGGGCAAGGTAAGGACATGAGTTAGCTGTAATAAAATACATTATGCTCATGCAACTGTGTACTTCGTTGGTTGGAATTATGAGAAACAGCAAATTTAGCACAGAGTTCACAGACCAAAGACATTGTAAGGCCAGAGGCACAGCATTATATACCCCACATAAGGGAGCAGGGAACAATGTGCGTTATTATCTTTGGAAAGAAGGTGACCTCTGTTAGCAGCTACAGACATATTCCATGGGTGTTAAAACATAGTCAAGAGTTGGGATCTCTCCTGTATTTCTGGATGTCTGGCTGTGTCGCCGAGATGCCTTTCTCTGTGAAAGCAGGGATGATACCTGTGATCAGGAGGATTCATATCCACAAAACACAGAGCATGAGGGTTTACAAAGTCCTATATAAGTACTGCATAATTATTATTTTTCTGTATCACTGTAGAGGAGTGAGGACAGCATCAGCGATGGATAAAACGTTTACAATGAGCAATTAAGTAACCACGCCAGACAGTCAGGGCAGAAAGGTTCAAGTTCTTGTTCATCTACATCATAACAATGAAAGTCACAATTAATTCAACAGACTAGGAATTGCTTGCAACTTAACAACTTTTTACTCTTTAGCTCTATTTTATGTTCTGTTGTTCTTCTTTTGAGAACAATTGTGCTGGCAACTGGCAAAGAGTAAAGAGGATCAGCAAAAACTTGCAGCTGCCTCCATCTAGCACCTCCCTGGAAAAAAAATAATTCCTTGTTAATGTAAACATAACTAACAAATCTCACCCAAAATCTTTCTAACTAGACAGTAGCATAAAATCATCAAGAACTCTACATGAGTACTGAATATTGACCATTCTTTTTTCACTCAATTCTGTAGCTCTGACAAAGTTCCACTAAAGATCTAATTACATAATAATTAACTTAAATGTTGAAACACGTTATCCTTTCTATAATACATACATATCACTAATGGAAAGGCTGAAGTCCTGTAAGATGGTTGGTTAAATAATGTGAAACTAGATGACAAGATCAGGGTCTGATCTCAGAGATATTAGTATAAACCTAGAGAAAACATGAATTTCCATCTTCTCTAGTGAGTTGAGACTCTAGGCCCAGAGTTAACTAATACAGGAAATAAAAACACAGCCATATGCCCAAAGGCTTGATGAACCTCATTTGCTGAGCATACAATATCAAGTTTTAAATCCCTGCTTAATCTCCAAATAAAAATTAAGAGGGAGTTTGAAGAAATACTGTGCAGTGCCAATGACAAACTGATCAGCAGACACGTTAGACAACATGCTAAAATACCCTCACATCAACTTGCCAGCAATAACCAGCAACTAACAGACAACCCTGACAAAATAATACTCAGGGCTTGATTCAAAATGAAGAGGAAAATACAGTTCAATGTACATTATCTAAGCAAGTTGTATGTGACTTTGGTGTCTATTAAATGAAATAACATTACTCCAAGTTCAGAAGTATGAATCACTCCAATCACAACTGAATGACCAAGTTTCTACCTTCAAAGTTTTCTTCCACCGTGCAGAATAACTACGACAAGTGCAAAATGATTGCACTGTTCCTGTCCCTGAAAGGAAGCTTTTCTGCCATTCTGGAGCTGCAGCGTTACCTATCCACAGCCAGATTTAGCCTTGGCACCTTCCGAGTCCTCCACCAACTTTTTGCACAGAGTAAGTTCATGGATATAAAGAGGCAGGTTTGGCTCACTGTATTTAGGAGAGCATGAAGATCCCTTCATCTAAAAGATTCCTGACGCTCAGTACAAGCAGCTAGCTGGAACTAGCAAGGACACTGAGGAGAAAACTTTCATCCTTGCACTAAGTGTCTTGGGACTTGTTATGACTACTGGTGGCCAGACACTTGACTTTGTGTCTCTCCTGAAAGACAGCACCTGCAGCAACACAGTACTCCCTAGTGTGACACCTCTTCAGTAGTATCTAAAAGGGAAGCATACCTCCTACTGAGTCACCAAACACTGCTTCCCACAGTAGCGAGGCTATTCCTTAGAGGACTCGTCTTTTAAAATAAAAATTGTCAGTCTAGAGATGCAGTGCCAATAATTCCATGTGGTTTGCTTTTGTATATTCTGAAGGTTGCTTTTTAAAAATGGGTTTCATTACATAACGGGTTGCAGCCAAGTGACGTGTCACAAGTTTTGAACTGATATAATTTTTTTGCAATTGGGCATGGTCGTCTTGATCTCCAGCCAGTCATTTAGGAGGCACATTCTAGTGTTCATCTACATGTCCCTTTTAAAGCAAGAGACGAATACAGTCTGCATTCCTTGGTAACAGTTTTAGGTTATTTTTTAAATTCTATTTCTAAAGATTACAAAATAATGAAACAAAAAGTTAATTTTTTTTTCTTTAATCAGAGGAATCTTTGTATCAATTTGTAAGCAATAATGCATTTGAGATACAGAAACCAAGAATGAAAGCAGAGCTGGCAGAACACCCACAGAAATGTCTTGCCTTTATCCCATAGAGAATCATGCTTTTAAGATGTCCAGGCATTTTCTGTAATTTTCTGGAATTTTAAATATGTTAATAGTTCAAAGTACTGATGACTGCAAGCCAAAATCCCAAATTGGAAAGTTCCTGAGCTCTGGGCAACATTCAGTCTGCAGTTGTGAGTGAAACAGAAATTCAGATGGAAACACACACACCTTTTGTGAAGTTCTAATCTGAGGTTGGCACCTGACCAGAAATAACCAGTTCAGACCCCATCCTGGAGGCCTCACCTCAGGACCAAAAAGTCTCTAGAATAAAATGGAAATGTCTTCCTGAAATGTGAGAGAGGCTGGCTTCTGTCTTGTTGCACTGTCTTTTTCCAAACTATCTCCACCCATTACTTCTTAAAGGACATTGGCAAATGGCACCCCTTAGGCTGTATAAATCTCTGCAGAAGGAACAGCATAATTTTTCTCCCATCACAAACCTTCCAGTCTAATATTTGACAGCCTAGATCAGGTGCTGTCCAAACATTTATTAAAACGTTTTAAATGATGAATATATCCAATTATTACTATTAATGCAGCTAATACTGACTAATGAGGGGGAAACATACTAGCTTGTGTCCCGCAATTCATTACCCCTGCCTTGTCAACAATTCAAAGCCCAAAACCTAATCATCCATACCGGGCCCTGTTATATTTCACACGTCACATTTAATAAGTCACTCAGTGCCTATAAATTAATGTAACATGTCGGCGTTTATGAGTGCGGCTTTGTCGCTGTTAACAAATGATGTGCTGGCCTGGTCTGCTGCAGCTCGGCATTGACGAATGATGGAGGATGATTTCTCTCCAAACTATAAACTACACACTGGGGACCACAGCAATGCATAGATCCACATATACACATGGGCACATGTGTGTGCACACATGTACATGCATACTGTGTATGGAAATGGTATATAATACAAAGAATGTGCACCTGTCTGTGCTTTTATAGGTATATTTCATACATTTTGATGCAGAATATTTTTTAGTCCAGTCATTACATTTTATCAACATATACCACACCTATTCATACATGCATATGAATATGCATGCTAGATACCATACAGTATTATAGGAATGTATATACAACTCTTCAGCAAATTTACCAAAAACACACCTACTGTGTGTATCATGTTACAATTTCACTGACACTAGTTTAAGCCGACCAAGTTTATAGAATGATACTACATACAGGTGGGGCCAAGCCGGATTTACAATTAGTCTGGACACCTGTAATATTTCCATGCTTAGTGCTTCCATAGCCAACCACAGCCTGAAACAGAAATGAAACACCGTAGACTTGTATTGCAAAATGTGATGCTAAACTGCAGATGACTGGCACGGCACCAATAGTTTCTTTTCTTTTTCTTGAGCAAAACTGATTTTTTTTTAAACAGTATGAATAATACATAACTTAAGAACTTAAAGGCACACAGTACATGAAGAAAAAAATGTACATGTGATATACATGTACTTTTTAACATGCTTCTTCCTATTTTCCTCAAGAAGTGTAAGCATTGGAAAGTAACAGGGAAAATGTCGGCATCTTTTAGGTTACTTTGGTTACAGCTGTGGCAGGTTCGGGATTGATGAAAGACATCTGGATCTACATACGGCTGCATTAAGTACTATATGCAGTAATAAAACTGCATGTTGCAAATGCATGCTGTGGCCAGGAGGGAAGTTGTGACTAGAAGCAGCTTTTATAGAGCTCAACTGGTTTGTCAGCAGCAGAGGAAGAAGACAGGTAAGGAAAGGACCCCTGAGAGCTGAGCTCCCAGCCCCTAGGAAAGCTGAACCTTACGAAATCACAGACCAGGACCCCAGTTTTGGCTTTGTAACAAAACTTTCCCGATGGTAATGCCAGTTTTACCCTTCTATTCTCTTTTACATCAGTGATGTATCCTGCGTTACAGCAACAGATTCCTTATGAAACAAAACGTATTCAAATACATGCAATAATTTGAAAAGTTGAACTGAGATGTGAATGCATTGGTGATGAGCCCAGAGCCAGTCTGATAGTGATAGATGTGACTGTGAATTTTCTGGGTACTTTTTTGCCTCTGTTGGGAAATGACAGTCTGTAAAAAAGAAACTTTTGTGGGAAAGAATCATGTCTGAGAGTCTGCCGGTATGAAAAAAATGTTCAGAGAAAAACCTCCAGTGTGTCAAAATATCATCTTCAGATAGTTTATAAATGAAAAGCATCCTTTCCTGGTAAAATACAAACCTTGCTTGCAAATTTTAACTAAAGTAAAAAAAAATGTTAGAAATATATTTAAAAGATTGACATGGAAATGATAGCATTTTTACTCACAAATTTCCCTTTTTTCTTGGACCATTGACTCACAAATAGCATAGTGATTCTGGTTGTGGTTTGTGTTTTTTTTAAAAACCTGGTTTCAAACCAGAAAAGTCTTTAAAGACCTCTGGACCTGGAGAAAGGTTTCCTGCATAGGTCTAGCAAAAACCCCACAGACATTTGCCGTGTGACCCCCTGGGGCTCAAGCCACCAAAGCTAAGCCCGTCTCTGAGGGAGCACCACACTTCCAGCAACACTGTGACATGGGAATCCCTGCACAGCTACATTGCACTGAATTTGGGACAAGTCACAGGTTCTGAGATTTACATTCACCTCTTGGGAACAAACAGCAAAGAACACACAGAGCAGTGCTGACACTACTAAGACCCTCTCTGCCAGCCAGGGCTGGGAGACCTTTCCCAAGCTTTCTGCCCAGGCAGCGCAGACAGAGATGGGCTTCTCCGGAGGCCAGTTCTGGGCAGGAGCCCAGCCCAAGTACTCCGAATTGTCTTTGGAAAAAGTTTGTCTTTCCATAGCCTCTGTGGGCTTTTCCCGATTTGGGCTTTTCCACGGCGCGCCAGGGCTAAATTGTGCAAATACCCCCTTGAAAGATGCCTTCTTACAGAATGGGAAATTTTAACCTTTCTGTAAATACTGTCTCAGAAATGTATATACTTAAACAGTGTTCAAAACACTTTTCAATCACTGACAAAGGTTTGCTCTTTGCTTAATGTCAGCAACCATAACTCAGTGCTTCCATGTCCTATTGAAGCAGCAATACTGAACAACAGTGCAGTAAAAAGTCATACTTATTTTCCAAAATCAATCCGCCCTGGAAGGGCCATCCAATGGTTAAAGTACTAGACCAGAACACAGAAGACCTAGATTCGTATCTCTGCTCAGCATACTTTGTAAGCCCCCGAGTCGCTTTTAGGCTGCTAAAGATGCAATTAAGCCCTCTTGAAAGTCCTACTGCACATTTTACTGCATCTTTAGAAGTCAAAACACCTTTAAAAATCGAGCTTTAAATCTCTGTCTTCTTTTCCCATCTCTAAAATAGGGATCATGACACTTCCCTAGCACACAGGTACTGTAAGGATAGATAAAGACAAAGACACTTTCTAAAAGGTGTCACACTTATCTAGGATTGTCTCATGTATTGTTGGTATAAAAAAAAATCTTAGATATTTTTAAAGACTTCTGATAGGTAAAGGGGGAAACAACGTAGGATTTCACAGACCTTTTTTTTAAATGTCTCTAAGAAAATTATTCAGTACAGTCAGTATTGGTGAAAGAAGCACACTTAACAATTTGTTTTTCTAGGTCGTGTACGGGTTTTTTTGGTACTTCATACCTTTGGACAAATAGATATGGTAAAATTTTGTTGAAAGGCTTGAGCGTCGCTGCTCCTGCACTCTACATAATTGGGCATTACCCCATGCTGAAGGAAACTGTTTCGGAGTACAGTCTGAGGTCAGCCATGGCTGTGGTGCATAACAGCAAAGGCTAGTCAACCAATTCAAGGTAAGTGATGCCTTGGTGTCCCAGCAACCTGCCATTTGCACAATATTAAAGGTTATAAAGACCCTGAAAACCCAGGACCACACTCCAGCCAAGCAATACAGAGACGTCTTACCAGAGAAAATATGGAAGGGGGAAAAACAAGTTCACTAAAGAAAATCTATTTGGTAATTGGCTACTAAAACATGTGTTATTTTTCTTAAAAGTCATATTGTATTTCTGGCACCTAACTCAGAAATTATATGGTGCAAACCCTCCCTCCTAGTAACTCTGTGACAACACCTAGGCAAGCAGAAGTTGAGACCATTATTCCTGACCAAAAACTAATTGTTTGACCAGCTCAGCTGTACAGCACCCCCCCATCACTTTTTTTTTTAATCTCATTCTCCTCGGTGTCCTGTCATTCATTTACCATCTCTAGTCCTTCCAGTCATGATTTTTGTGGGGCAATACTACATTATTTGTACAGAAACCTGACCTATTGGAGGCCTCCAGGTACTACTGCAAAATACACGATATGTAAGAACAAACTTTATCTTTTTTTTTCATTTACATTCACATTAAGCTCTAAATAGGCAGGAAGAAAAGCAAAAAGTGAGCTGAGTGGCTAACAGGAAAGCTTAGTAACATACGCATGCCACAGTACTCACACTTAGCTCTGAAAACTTAGAAAACTCCATGAGAATGGTGGAGAATTTGCAATAAAGCTACCACACCAGCACTGCTGGAGAAAGCTTTAAAAAAAGGAAAAAAGTAGAGTTACCCTATTGCAAGGGACTCATGGAATCTCTGAAATCTTGAGGAAAAGAAGAGAAATCTGCATGACAATAACATTGTTTCCTTCTCTGAGGGACCCACAGGGCTCACAAAATCATACAGAAAAAAACCACAGCTCTTTTCAATTCAGCCCATTGTATAGAACGGTGAATGTCGCAAGGTTTATTTTATAATGATTTATTATCAAGAAAAATAAGGGCTCAGGCAGAGACATATTTTCTCAAGAATTTATTGTTCACCAAAATGGTTTGTTTTGCAGAAACATTTCTTTTTGCTCTATTTTTTTCTGGGAGTTCCTTTTGGCTTCATCTTAGCGCTACCTTCATCTATCCTTTGCTTTGCTTTGAGAGAGGTAAATTTCAAATCTTCACCTCTTTTGCTACCTGCTGCTCTCAGACCTCCCCTGAACAGGGATGCTGCATCCGTAATCACTGCTAAGCCACCACCTTTTCCTCCTTGCACCATACCTGTCTGGCTCCCCGCTTCTGAAACATCAGAGGTCACTCAGACCTCTGGAGAGCCAAGAAGGGAGCAAAGCACTGCCAATACAAGACTCAGTCCACTGCCAGCAGAGACAGAGGCATGTGCCTGAATCCACAGCAAGGATCTCCTTTGCTGAGCTATCCTAGTAAAATCACTGCTGGGGAATACCCAAGTGGCCCAGGAGGACAGGAGCCGCCCAAGCCCATCAGCTGGAGCAGGGGCTGGTACTGGTGTTTGGGAACTGGCTCCCTGAGGGAAACAGGCAAGCAGAAACTCAGCTGGAGGAACATCCTTCCTAATCCCTGTGCGAGCAACGAAATGAGCTGCACTGAAATGAAGGGCTTTAACCAGCTCTCCTTACCACCTGCCTGCATGAAGCAGCATCTCTACAAAAACCCTGGCTAGGTGTGCTTCGCATGATCCTGTGCTATTTCAGTGCCACCATAGACTTCAGCAGTCTGCCCTTCCTGTGTGTTCTTATTGCACTTCCTTATTATAGAAGAGGGAAAATTTATATTCTTTATGTACTTAATCCCTATAGCCCTCGTGCCAGTTAAGGAAATGCCAATAGTCTCTTTTCATAGGAAAGGAAAATAAGTGATTTCACAAGGCCATGCAAAATTTTTGGGAAAAGAAGGGAAGGTGCATGCACTAGTACTCTGGCTCTGCTAGTGATTGATTTTCTACTCCAGTAATTATTTCTTTTAACTGGAAAAGCAGAAGGATTAGGAAATTAAAATAAAGTCCACTCAGCTATATTTTCCACCTAGAACTAGCACTTGGTTCAGAAAGTAGATAAACCAAAAACTGAGCAGGGGAAGAAAACTCAAAGTGCATTATATGTCCAAGCTAAACCGATGCAATTCCACGTATTCAGTAAAAAAATAAAGTCAAAAGTAGGTCAGAAAAGCTGACAGAATTAATCACAGAAAAGATGAATAGGAAATTTGATGGAAATAAGATCACTTTTCATGATGAATTCATAGTCAGTGTTTAATTGAGTACAATGAACTTGAAAATGCACTTGGTGAATGTCTGCATTAGCTGGACTGTGGAATGTTTGTTAGCTGTTAAGATACACAAATTGATCAATACTGTAAAACAAAGGAGCTCAGGTATGCATGTGTACTCATACATCACTTCAATAAATTATCCTGGGTGTTACAACTGGGGGAAGGGAGGGGGGTGGATTTAGAACAATCATTTTGGGATCAAGAGCTAAATCATTTCAACCACATCTTGATTTCTGCAAAACTCGGCAGGAATTATGAGGCTTAACAGCATCTCAACAATTAGCATATTATAAATACAAAAATGATATATTAAAGCAAGAGGAGAAAAAGGCCAGCATTTTACACCTACAGTAATATAATTCCACTACTTAATGCAAAGTAACAGGCATTAGAGTGTTTGGGATCCTCTTGTATAGTGTTATCTGCTCTATCAGTAAATGAGACTATGTGAACAGTACAACCTATAAATAATTCAAGGCCTGAGATGGCAATTATAGAACCATGCACAACCAGCATGAATATTTTATGAAGGCTAAAACAGCCCTCAGAATGAATCATGGATAGATGAACACACACACATACACACACACTCAGCTGTTGGCCAAGTATTGCTTCCAGACATGGCTTATATCTGATCCTTAGTACATCTAAAAAGAAATTTCCTGAACACAAAAGTCAGAAGTTACATCTGTATTTTTATATATTAAAAGATATTAAAAAAACAAATAAAGTGACTGTAGGAAAAAAATGTTATATTGGTGAGGGAAAATATTTGTTTCTTTCCAAAGATTCTGGTACAAATTCTAAACAACTTTTTCCTATGCATAAAATGTGGTTGACAAAAGCAAACTATGATGTATAAAATAAGGGCCTGCCAGGGCTGTGCAGTACATTGGTCTGCAAAATCTGCCCCTAAAGAAGGACTTGCCTACATGGAGATATTTACCAGTAGAGATATACTGGTATAACTTCCCATATGGGCACTATTATTGCAGCACAAGAGCATTCACATGGGAGTTACAGCAGTATAACTACTCCAGCATAATTATACGGGTATAATTATGCCAGTAAATTTCCCAGTATTAGCAAGCCCAGAGAAAACCTCCCTGCAAGGAGCACGGCACTGCTGCACCCTGCCCCAGCGCACAGCCAACAGGCCTGCAGTGAAATACAACTGGGAGCAGAGATCCCCAGATCCTGCTCCCAAGCCAGGACGCTCAGTGGCACATAAGTAAATTAATAACACACTAGCAAAAAAAAAAAAAAAAAAAAATCTTTTGCATGCATACCATGCACATAGACACAAAGACATGTATGTGCACACATACACACTATAGATATGTTTATACTATATATAAATATACCATATATAAATATACATACATTTATTTATATGAATTTACATTTTAGAACATATGTGTTATAAACACTGTCTGATTAGTCCGCAGATCACCTCTTTGAAATGAGGATGTATAATTTCTCCCATTCTCTGACTGGTAAAACTAAAATACACAGTTAAAACACCACCAGCTATTAAAAGAAACTGGGCTGGAACCTGAGTGACCATCAGATAACTCTTCTATGCCAAATATAAACAGATCTTCGATAGCTTGAAGATTTCACATGTGCAAATATAACTAACAAGACTGGTTTTGGGTGCACGGCAGTCTACACACATGCTTGAGAAATAAAGATTAAGACTGAAAACAGAAAAATGGTGGGGCTAAGGAGGTAGCATCAGAAGTTTCTTACTAATCTTAATACATTTTTGCCTTTTTTTTTTTTTTAACTCTAATTGGGTCTTTCATTTGCATCTAAAAAAGGATCTTTTAAGGCTACAATTTAAAACGATGCATTGCAGACAGGCTGCCGAGTCCTCCTGCAAGGATGTGCCCATGAATAGGGTCACAGTGTCACAGACAGCACAGAGAGCACGAACTCACCCATCTCACTGCCTTTTCTTGCACGACCCCTATAATTTTGTGGGTTTGGCAAACACAAGGGGCAATTGTGTCAGCCAGGGTCAAGCTGCCATTGTGGGGGGTTAGTGGGCAGGTTTGGTATCTGAGGGAGAGGGGTTGTGTCATGCTGGGTCAAGATACTGCAATTGTGGGTGCCAATTTGGCAGCTACAAGGTGGGTTGCAGTTGTTTTCCAGGGAGGGAAGAGAGGAGCGTACAGGCAGCTCTGGAAGATATAGTTTGAACTGAAGCTGTTTCTAGAAGGTTTGGCACTGAGAAGAAAGTGGAGTTAGTTCAAGGAAGTGGGGAGATTGCTGAGGCACAAAGCACCTGGGAGCTGGAACGGTTTAGGATATCTGTAAAGGAAGATGCAGCCTCTAAAGGGATCGATGCCTTCAGCATCTTCTATTGCCATGAGTATAGTATCTTACTCAGCAAATAGGTGCATTTTCTCCAGCAGAAGAACCTAGAAAACAACACATCTCTCAGTGTGTACGCCCGTGAGAAACTGGTGTATTGGGGGAGAGGTTTCACAAGTGGGTTTTACAGCCTAATTCTGCTTTGTTTGCAACCACCTCCTAACACAGCCTTTTTTCTCTCACCTGCCAATGCATTTGGAGATGCTGAACTGTGAGTCAAACTGTAACTTGAACATGATCAAACTCCTGGTACATATGGATCCAGCAAAGCAGAACTGTGGAGTTTGTTTTTTCTCATTTAAAGGCAGCGAATAAAAAAAATCATGAACAGAAACGCATACCTTGAGACCACAAGTCCAAAGGAAATACTCTGCTAATTGCAAGGGTGTATTAAAGTCATGAACTAAGTAAACTAATTTGCTCTTGGCATACTTTCTATACCTCCCAGGTTTCTGTTTAGAACCTCTGTTTAGACATTTCACAATCTAAATCTGGTGAAGTCTGAAAAAGGTCTTCAAATGAAGGGGGAAGAAAAAAAAACAGGCAACTGGTGTAATAAGCAGCTTTTGGAACTTGATCTGGCTTTCTATTAATTTGCAATATAGATTTGATTTCTAACTCAAAAAAATCTGAATGGGTAATCTTTTATTTTCATTATTTTGACATTTCTGTTTACCTTTTAAAAATGCTATCAGAGGCACAATGTGGCATTGGAAAGCTAAATGCTAACACATGGAGTGCTCTACGACTGCAAAAATTTCTCTCATACTTTTGCAAATACCACAGCCAAAATCAACAGTACAAGTTTGATTTTCTTCATCATGAATTGACAGCTTATTTATCTCTAAGGAAGAACTTTCTAAACTCCTTAAGCTTCCAAACAACTGAGGAAGGATTCTGCTGACTATTCAAAAATATTGTTGCCTCATAAAATTATAAGCTAAATTATTCAATTCTTTGTGTGTTCCTTCCAAAAGAAAAGAAGCATGCACTATGAATTGCAACAGACTTCATGAAACCAAAAGTCAAAAGACTGATCTGCCAAAAAACTTTGTTATTAACAGGGTATCTTTCATCTGATATTAACCTGTGTTTATCTGTACCATGCATGAAGTCCAGCTAAACAGTCTTCATGGTATCAGCTGATCTTAAATACATATAGACCTTCAAACACTTGGTCAAGTCTCATTAAAGTCAAAGTTTAACACATGCTTCAGTATGTGCAGAACAATGATGGATTTACATTAAATGCTCAGTTGCTTTCTTGAATTACAGCCTGAACCACTTCATACTCCAGTGAAGGTAAACATGATCCTCCTCATAATGCTGGATAATGCCAATGCTTTATTACAACAACAAGAGCACAGGCATTGCCAGCCGTTGCCCGCAGAAGAAATAATGGTTTCTGGTGACTGTTAGGCAGAGTGAGATGGTATGTAAACACTGCCCCGGAGCCGTACAGGAGAGAACATAACCCTGCCGCTGCAGTACCCGACTAAACCCAACCCGGACTCTGTCAGCCACTAGCTGTGCATCAGCATCTCCCACAAATGCTGCCTTCCAGTGAGCTAACTGCTTGTTTGCAGTAGAGACTTTAAATCAATACACGGGAATGAAAGTATCCAGCAATGCTAACAGATCAAGTATTCAAATGTGGAATCCAAGTAAGGTTTTGCTTGCCAGTAAAACGCCCAATGTAACTCATTCACCCATGAAAAGAGCTGTGTCTGAAGTCATCTTTATTTACAATGTGTTTGTGCCATATGTTTGTTTGGAAAGTGGAGGACGAGTTAGAGTAGGTGGCATCTCTCATAGCTTCCTTTTCACACACTCCAAATTCAGACTCCAAAGGTCTGAGCCTCACAAGGCAGTTACTGAGGAGCACAGCAAGGCACATATTTATTTGCACCAAAACTACATAACGTATTTGCTGTGAAAGTGGTCTGTTAGCCTGAGCTTGTAAATCAGGAATTCCCTATGCAAAATATAGAGTTACTCTGCTCTAAAACTGGTGTAACACAGAAATCGGACCATATGCCACTTTACCTCCACTGCCCAAACTGCAAAGTGGGTATAAAAATTACCAATCAACCTGGAATATCCTAATAGGCTACGAATTTTTCTGAATATCAAGCTGGTCAAAATTCAGAATTTTTGTTTGACTTAGAAGCCTGAAATTTTGAAATTTATTTTCATCTGAAATCAAAATAAAAAACAACATGCTGTGAAAAACTAGAAATTGTACCTGGAATATCACAATCTCCTTATGTAAGGCATGATAGAAGTACGCAATATGGTGGGAAATCTGTAATTTCCTCAGACATCCTGCTGGCCACCATGATGTATACCACGGTCAAGTGAAACTCGATAACAGGGAAAAAAAACCCCAGACTTCAGGCTTTCCTGTTTCAAGCTCCCAGACCACCCTATCCTTGGAGCTAATGGAGAAATCTCAGATAGCAGGAAAGAGCCCACAAGGAAAACATAAAACCGCCAGGAGCAGGAGGTGTCTCCAGCTATGTCATGCAAAGTATCATATAACATTTTCATCCACTTATTTTTCTAAAGAAAGAGACCCTTTTCCACCACAAACTGCAAGTAAAATATCACACCATAAAATTAAATATATGTTAAAACCATGTTTGAATGTATTCAATAAAAAAGCTATTATTGAAAGCACTGTTCCATCCTGAAGCTGGTATTTTTGTAAGGAATTGCATCCAAAAGGGATGGCTTGTTTCTAGGTTACTCTGCAGAGTGGCTGTCTCAAGAGAGATGAAAGAGCAAAGGTAGGTCTTTGCTGTGTATCCCCATCAAGATATTAATGGATGTGATGGGAGAAAGCCTGAAGTGATGTCACTGGAAGCAGAGCGCACACAGTGTTATATGGATTCCATAATGGAGCAGGAGGAACGAGCCAAACACAAGAGAGGGGAAATGCTGATGAAAATCAGGTAAACAATAGCGAAATGGAAATTCAGTTAGAATAGAAGCTTTTGTGAAATGGGATAAGTGGACACAGTTAAGTCCTCACTTAAGGGGACGTGGACTATACGAAGGAGCAGAAAGAAAGAACAGCACCTGATACTACAAAACAAGTCTCTACAAGAGACTCCATCGTTCAGAGGGTCCTAAGCCCATGTCTCCCACCCTCTGAGTCCATTCAAAAATGCCATCCTGTAGGGCCTTTCTAACCTACCGCAATATGCAACACACGTGGCATTTTTATGTCAGCAAAGCAACTTATTTTAGAGGATTGTCACAAAGCAACAGGAAATGCAACTTGCAGCAGAAATGGTCATCCTGCATAGAAAGGAGATTTTGTGTTGAAGTTATATGTGCATACACATAAAACCAGTTCCCTGGGGTAAGAGACATTACATAACACCCCCACTATTTAGTAAATGTAATTTCTGTTTTACTGAAATAAATGAAGACAGGTAACTACTGTAACCGCAGAATCATAATAATGAACCGGCCAACAGATGGCAGCTGAACCAAATCACCTGATTTAAATAAGATCTGCATTCTCTTCAATCGGGCAAGTTTTGCAAACAGATTTAAGTCAACTGCCAGATAAAAATCAAGCAATTTCAGTCATGCTTGCTTGTAATGGATTATAACTTTATTATGAATTACATCTCTGAACCTGCATGTTTACAAAAACAAACAGTACTACTCTGGAAACTGAAGGGGGGGGGGGTAATATCACTCTATTTAATTTTGCTCACCAATGATATCATTAATATAATGAAAATAATGTGCTATCCATGAATCTGGCTTCTGATGGCAGCACTTTGGTGAGATACTGAGAAAATACAAAGCAGAAACAGAGTCCTCGGGCAGTCAGTGAATATGAATAAAAAAAAAAAAAAAAAAAACAACACAAGAGAGCTTTCTGGCCTGAGGTTAGAGGCAGAGGTTGGCATTATTTTACATTAGAAACAATTCACATTCAAAACTGTAATTGATAGCAGTGAAGTGTTAGGGAAAAGAGACTGTGGTGTTCAGGCAGGCTGACCTGCCAATCAAACTCAACCTTTCTTTGAATGAATAAAAGCTTCATTGCCCTATTATGTGGATCTGGGCAGGCAGCACTAAAGTACCCTGTTTGTCAAGTTTATGTGCACTGCCCCAAGCTACTCAGACACCCATGCTCAATAATAACTTGAAATCATCAGTGATTTTTGATAGGGTTTCTTTTAAAACATTTAGTGTTAATTTTACTAAGTCCCTGGGACTTAAAGAAACAGGAGGGCAATATTTCCACTCTGCTTTGTACGAAGACTAACAGACAATTGTGCTGCTGCTATAGTTAAGGTAGAGAGAGGCTGTCGGCTGGTTTTTTTTTAAACATCTGTGAAACCTTGTAGTCTGAATGCTGCAGGCAACAGCTCCTTATCATTACAGGGAGGAAATGCTTGTCTTGATACTTTTTTTTTTTTGCCTCTCCTCCAGGCAGGAGAGCTCTTGTAAATAGAACAATTGGCCCTTTGCTAACCATTTGATGGGAGACTGGTTTTTCACGATTCCCTTCCTCTCCCAATTGCTGCCAATCCATTATGCCCCTTACAACACCAAATCCACTGCTGCTCTCATCCTGATGCACTTATGAGCACTGGAGACAACAGAATTATTTGCTGCAATCAAGTTGGTCTTTTTGTTTGCAAATGGACCACCTTTAGAGGTCTGCCTGTCTCTGCTGAGAGGTATGGTGAGTGTTCAGCACTGAATTTGCCCAATGGGGTTGATCACCTAAACTGCAGGGTGCTGTTTCTACTCCGTGTTTGAGGAACACCACCTTTACTCATGCAAGATATTAGGAAGCTGATCTTTCAGAAGACAGTAGAGAGGATGGAGGAAAGGTCTATAAGCAGAAGATACACAGGCCCAGGATGTTTAAGGACCTCACGGCCCTGCTCCATGATCACCCCATTTCTTTCCTATGATCCCCTCCCTTCTAGTAGTCTTTCTCTCTTAAATGGAAAGTGGGTGTCTGGCCACTATGGAATACAGGTCTGTGTTTCTGTGCAATGAGAAGTGTTAGATCTCTGCAAGGTCAGGTGACAGGGGTTTTGAGGACCGATTCTGACCTCTGCTTGATGAGGGAAGTGCTGAGAGCTCCTCGCTCCGAACACGAACACTGACAAATATTCTCCAGGCAGATGATCTGCTGCTGCCTGCACAGCTCACTCATTTTACTTGATTAACTTATGTAAGAACCGCTTGCTCTCACAGCCTCTGCAGTTTCTTTCTACCTCCTAAATCTCCCTATTAGCAAGTATACAAAGCCATTTTAATTCAGAAGCTTCGCATTTGAAGCTTCTTTTAAAGCTGAAGCTGCAACAAAAACTCCTGCTGGGAAATTAGTTCACTGTGTCCACATATTCTTGTTGATATATAAATATGGTAAACTACATATAAATACAAATAAGAGCTCCTCCCAGAGTACAAGAACAAAAACAGCGTCACCATGAGAAAGCCGCTCTCCAAAGACAGCTCAATTTCAAAACCTGATTTATCAAGCAAAGTTTCTGATCACATTCAGCCACTACTTTTCCAATTCTCTTCACAAGTGATTGAGGGGAAAAGCTACTTTTGTAAGTGATAACTGAATGTTGCAGCAAACAAACTGGGCAGTAGTCTGTGGCCAGAAAAAGTAGCAAGGAAACCTTTCTTAAAATGCTTACAAAGCTATTAAAGAAGACACAGAAAAGAAAGTGAAGCAGAAAAGAGGAGTATTCACTGACTTCTGCCTTTTAAACCACTGTCCCTCTTCCTTAGCCTATTCTCTCCCAGGTTTTAAATATCTTCTAAGTTTTATTTTCAAAGGGGAAGCCCTGTGTACTGGTGAACAGACAAGTTGGTTGAAAATAGATTCATCAAGCTTCAAAGGATTATTGTTTGCAAAGAGATAGTACAAACATTACTATTTCACAGTACAGCTATGACATTATTAACCTACTGTGCAAGAATTTTATTGCCAGATTGGTTCATTTATCAAAAATAAGGGAAATTCAAAGCACCATAAGGAAGCTAACATTTCAGCAGGCTTGCCTTTCACTTAACATCATTAATCTATCTATTTACACAAGAGGCAAAAGTGTTCGTTTAGTGGTGTCTCCCAGTTCAGCGTAAGAGCCTTGATTCAGTTTCTGAGCATCAGTACATCAATACTGCACTTGGCAGCAGAGGAAATATTAGTATTTTTGCTATGAAATTAATTTTTTTTTACTTGCAGCATCCCTTCCCTAGCTAAGTGCTCAGAGGAGGATGACAATTGCTATATGTGAAAAGTGTATATGTGCAGCTAACAGCTAACACTGGAGAGAAGAAAAAGATATTCAGATACTGCAATATACATGTCATTAAAAGAATGAAAACTTTTATATGTAAGAATTTGTGTCTTCATGTCATGATATCACAAGGTAAAACCAAAGAGTGTGCTGGAGGAGGAAACATTGAACAATGACTCCTCTTTTTTTTTTTTTGTAAAGAAACTGATGGCAAACATCTCAATAATTCATGAAGAAGCAATTGATTTTTTTGGCTGGAAGGACTGGCTCCTTTCGACTTGTCCTCTCCAGAGGAAAAGCTCATTAACACAGAGGTGTGGGGGGCGGGGTGTGCATGTGTGCACGTGTATATTCCGTATGCATGTGCATATGTTTGTGCACACACTATTTCTGTGCATATTTTTATCTAACTTTTAGACATCTCGCACAAATGTGATATTATGTTTTTATCTGTACAAAGACTAGAGATACAAATGCACAAAAACACATACACACAGTGAAAACAGCCTTACGGATTTTCATTACCATATTCAGACTTCTCTGTTCCCAAAGACTTTCATGAAGACCCTAAATTATAGCCTTTTAATTGACCCACCTCCAAAGCATGCAGAGTGCTGAGATCCCAAGATGCATATAGTATTTTTGCAATACATTATGGGTCAAATTCATTTCAAGTACAACCCCTTTGCAGTGACTAGTTATATCTTTTGAGAATGTTAGCCCCCAGAGTACAGTGACAGCAATTACCCCTATTTTCCTGCAGGAAACATTACAATATATTTGAACACTGCTGAAAGCCCAGGAAAATGTGCTTATAGTCATGGCTCCCTCAGATGCCTAATAATGGAAATTATAATGTCTCCAGTTCAGCCTACTGGGTTTTGACCCCAATGGTCAAGACATAAGAGGAAGGTTTTGCTTGCTTTTTTTTTTTTTTAAAAAAAAACCTCTCTGCTTTTATCATTGTTTTAAAGATTTTTAAGAGCTTTTCCGACTAGCTGGAAATGTAGAATGCAGCACCCAGTACTTTATGACTGGCTTTACTTAATCTCACACTGCCACGGCATACAGAAGTTGAACTAAAGCTGTGGCTTCATCCTCATGCCTGGATACTGCAAGTTCATGCCCTTGCATATCATGTATAGTATACGTTCCAATAGGCTGGTAGAAAAGTGGAGAGATAAAGAAAAGTTACTAGCCTTAGACTTGAACAATATACTCCCTGCAGGATGTGTAGGGTATAGGTGGTTATTCTCAATGAAGAACGTGAAATCCACCTCCTATAGTAGTCTGAGCTTCACCTGTAGCTCCTATGGTTAGAAGGTATACAAGCACCCAGTGATCCATTTACTCTGTGAAACCAATGAATTTACTTCTCTGCCACCCACCACTTCACAGTTTCCTCCCCAGCTTCCCATCTCCTTCCCTTGCTCCTTTTCTTCCTCTCTTCTCATTTCACCCTCGCAGAGAGAAAACCCTTTCTGATCAGAGCACCGCAGTGAGTTGGGTGGGTGCAGTGTGACACTGCACAGTCCAGATTTTCCATGAACCTGCAAACAGGATTGTCCTGTACCTACAAGCAAAATGTTGACAGCAGCCCACAGTATAGGGGCACTGGGCTGTTCAGTGCTCCTCTCCTCCGGGGCTCCACTAAGACCTATTTCTGGACCAAGATGCCTCAGTTCCCAGCTCACTCTCCACCCACAATGAATTCACTTATACTGGGATATATTTCATACACGGGAAGCTGGTATGTCAGGGCACAACTATTGCTATACAGAACATACCACAAACCCAAGGGGAAGGTATGGATTATTTCTCCTCTTTCTCATACATGATTGTACCACAGCAAAGAAAAGGGACCATCACTATATTTAATGCATACTCTTCTGGGCATATACTATTGTCTACAATTACTTACTTTTAAACAATATTAGGGACCAAACAATAACACTGCCTTTGAAAATTTAAAGTTTAGCAGCATGTTTTAAAACTCAGAAGATGGGGAATTATTTTGGTTTTTGCCGACTATGAATTGCAAACCCAAATGATTAACCTCTCCGCTGGGCTCCCTGTTTCCAGGGGAAACAGCAGAAAGGATGATTTCTATGCTTAAATCTCTAAATCAGATTGCACAGAGTAGTGCTGGCAGGTGATAGCTGAGCAGAGGATACATCCTTTTGTCATCAAAACCTTACAAATTATTTATTTGATCAGGAAGGAGAGCTGCAAAAGGCATCATATATTGATAGTTACTATTTCAGGGCGGGTTGCCATCCTTTCCAGTTGCTGTAAGAATAAAGGAACAACTCTTAAAATACACTCAACTCTCCATCCATTATATTTTTGGTGTGGATGAACATTGAACTTACAGCTCAGACCACAAAGCTACTACATCTCTCTGTAATGGATTTGTGCAGCATATGATCCCATCAGCTGTGCCCCAGAAACCCTGGGCTTGTTTTTTGGCTTTGGCACTGATCTATTGTGTGAGTTTGGGCTAATCGCTTTATCCAGTTGTGCCTCTCTCTGTTTTCTTTTTCCCCGCTGTTGCGTGTCTTTGACTACTTATGTACAGTGAGGATGTCCGAGAGACAGACTGCTTTCCACTGTGTATAGAAAATGTTATTTAGCATCCCGATTTTTGCTAAAGCCATTATACACGACTTTACAAATAAGTAAAAACAACATACCTATCCATAAAGCTATTTGTTTATGTAGCCCCATTCAATCCCAAATGGCATATTGTGCATTTTGGGGTCCATCTCCTCGAGGGAACAGTTCACAGATACTGAACAGTTTTCATTAGCTGACTTAGGAAGAGTAATTTGAGCCTGCCCTGGCTCCCCATTTGTTCTCCAACACCAATCCAAAGTATTGCTTCTAATGCTGACTAGCGTTATTGAAATTCTCACAATAATAGCTATTTTACCTCTGTTTCCATGTGATTTTTGTGAGGATTTCATCATGCTGTTTTTTAAAGGATGTTGATTTCTGGATTTCATATGGTGTTGGAAAAAACAGAAAATATATAAACCGCAAAGTGAACCCTTTACTCACCATCATACAAGACTGCAAATAGAGAGAAACCAGTATTGCTGCATTTAAAAGTCTTCTGATTTTATATTCAATCTCATTATTCTGGAGGGAGCTAGTGTTAGAGCACCTTGGGTTCTCACACTCCCAACCTGACAGATTCAAGGTCCCAAGGAGATAAAAAGGATTTCAGATCTGGAACAAACTCCCTCCAAAAGCAGGGCTTTTCTTGAAGTCTTCCAAAGTATAATACCTACGAACATAATGTCTTCCATAAAGGCAGACACTGAGCCAAGTATCTGTCTCAGCAGTGGCCAATACTAGCTATGTAAAAGGAGAAAATAGGAACATGGAAAGTGTATCCGACTGTACTCTCCCAGCTTCCAGTAATGAAAGTTTCAGGGCTCTCTGAGCCCAGAGATTGTATCTGAGCCCTCATATTTAATAGGCTTTGTCAGATCTATCCTCCTTGAACTTGTCTCTCTTTGAACTCATTTACAGTTTTGACCTCCACAACATCCTGTTGCAATGGGTTCCACAATTTAATTACGCATTGTGTGAAAAAGTACTTCCTCTGTTTGTGTTAAAACTGCTATCTGGTCATTTAACAGGGAAATTTTTACTCCTTGTATTGGGAATTGTGAATGCTCATTCCATATTCCCTTTGATAATTTCATAGTCTTGATCATATCTTCCTTCATTCATCTCTCTTCCATCCTAAAGATTCCTGGTCTCTACAATCTTTTCTCATATATGAATCATTCCACAATCCTGAATATCCCTCTTCCCGCCTCCTGCCCCCGCCCCCGCCCCCCTCCAAGATATCTACTTCCTTCACTTGTTTGTATTCTTCCGAGTAGGATGCTGGGAAGTGAAAAAGCAGAAGCTGGAGGAATCACATTGGTAAATTTTTTGTTCACACAACTCTTTTTATTATGTATTTTTAAATTTGTTTCTGTAAGATTTCATTTTCTAAGAATTAGGAGAAAAAAATAAATAGTTTTCTTAAAATGTGATCCCTTCTCTCAAACTTGATTCTAACTGCTAGACATTTACAAAAAACCCAAATATAATATTTCAAAAATTACATTATGGCCATTACAAAATTGCCAATGAACAGAAACATGCTGAGTGAAGGGTAGGTGCACAGAAGACAAGTTCTTGTAAAATGTGGTTTGATAGCCCCTGGAGTCCAGAGTTTATCAAGGAAGGGATTTTACTAATCTTGGTTACTTACCATTTCTCTCCTGTAATACAGTAAGTGATGCTCCTTTATTTACTTGTGCTATTTGAATTTGATCCCCTTGATCCCCACCATCTCGACAGCCTTACTCCCAGTTTTGCATCACGAATAAAGATAACGAGGTTTGTGAGTTACCATGAGTTATTCCACTCTGTCTTGAGCTACTACTGCTGAGAAGAATTTTTAGCTATTTGTTCCTGACCATGTTGTCAAAAGCTATCCTATGCACAACTCTGTAGATTAGATTCTTACACAAAGAGCTAATTAAAGTTCACCTCTGTAAACATGAAGTTCTAGGCTAATCTCCACTCTTAATTGCTACTTTGTGCATATTCTTGACCATTTTGTTGGAGTTGGATCCCTCCACACAGAGGCTCAAATCCATTCATTACCCTCTAGCTGCTGCCTTACATTTAATAGCACAGCCAGGGCCGGTAAGGGGATGAACAATGCCTCTGTGAGCAACCTGCACAGTTCATCAGATGGGGAGACAAGAATGTCCACAGAGATGCTACCCGGCTTGGGCCTAGAGGTCATCAACCTCTTCCAAGCAGCACAAAGGAGAAATGAGAGGCTACATTTGTGTAAGCATAAATTTGGCATTGATAACATCTCACCTGGATCAAATGGGGAACAGCATCCAAGTACTGGCTCTGAGTTACAGGTCTTCAGCCTACTCCAGAGCCTTGTAGTAGATTCATAGTTGTCCCCTAATGTGTCCCCCTGCTTCTTTCTCCAGACTCCAACTTAGTTTTCCTTTTTTTCCTATGAATACTGTTGTGAGCATTTCCCTGCTGCAGATTTCAGAGCTTGCAGGGTGCAGTCACCTGGAGCTCCTTTTTCTGGATTGTGATAAGTGAGCAACTTCACAGCATTTTCACCTTTTAGACTTCAGGGACACAATTTGACTTGTCCAAAGCTTCACCTACTCTTTCCATGACTCATAAAAGTCCTTCCTATTTCTTGTTACTGTATGTATAGTAGAAGCACATCAGTCAATGGCACCTCTCCAGGATTTTCTTTTGTCAACTGCGAGGGGCAAAGAAACCTTTCAATACTTTATAGCAACCTCTTCGTCTTCTGTCAAAAAATTTCTTGTCATCTGTCAGAGGACCCTGCTTTCTCCTTAAAGTTTCTTCTTTTGGATGTGAAATATTTCTGACTGTGGGGGCTTTGGGGGCTCTAGGGGCTTTTCTAAGTAGAAAGTTCCTTTACCGGTTGTGCTTATACAATTTCAAAATTTCCCTCTAGTTCATTCTGCAGTCTCGGCTGCCACTTTGCAGCCTTCAGGTTTCCTTACTAGTTTTTGAATTCCCTTGCTTATTTCTATTGCCCTTTTTTATGCTTAGTGTATTGATTACATGGGAGCATGCACAACTAATTCCTCTTTGGCTGACAGCAGGACTTGGAGACAGGCTCTTCAGAGCTAATAGTGGGACCTTGCACAGCTTGACTCAAAAGATTAAGACTTACTTATCTGGACAGCCACAAGATGGGGACAAAACCCACAGTACCTTCCCTGAATGGGCCATACATTTTTGCAGGCATTAAACTACAGTGTACCAATTCCTGTTACTCAAGCGTCTCCCCACATTGCATCTTCAAAAATTATCATTTCTTCCGAAATAAACAAATGTTCAACATAGCATTATGGCCGCTCTATTCAGTCTTCAGACAACACAACTATCCAAATATCCTTCATATCAAAATAAATCCTCTGCATAATGTCAACATTCAGAAATTAATCTCTCTAATTTCCTCTCACACCAGGCTTTAATGTGACGTAACAAAGTAGGAAGAGGGCAGGGGAATCTGGGCACCAACAAAAAAACTCAAAACAAAACAAAAAAACCACAGATAAAACTACAAGCATAGCAAGGATTTTAATATTCGTAACACAAAAGGTTTGCTGTCATCTGCTTTGCCATTGAAGTTCCATGTATTTTATGCTGTTTGTAAATTTTCCATTCCTGATATGTCGGGGGTTTTGGCACAGGAAGAAAGTGCTTGTACCAGAAGAAGATGCAGCAAAGCTGGCCACAAGTAGGAAAGCAGAAGAGATGAAGCTTCTTTTCAAATGACAAGCAGTGAAACATAAACAACACTGTCAGTCATGATACCCTCATTAGTTTTTTTAATTAACTGTTGAGCTAAATAGGACACTATACACTTCCACAGACTTTTGTTTCCTGGCAAACTCCAGCAAAAAGCTTTGCATCCCTTTCCACTCACTTAATGATATAAGAGTTGTCCCTACCAATTTGAGAACCAAACTCCTACTACTTCACTCAGAGATTGAGGAAAATTTGCCCTAATGTGAAAGGAGTGCATTCCGCAACCTGGAAAACACAATCACAAGGGACACAGCAGGCAGAAAAATTCAACATGGGGGAGAAGAAAAAACTGAAATAATAGATTTGTGTTCTCTTGGCAAAGCTGAAGCAGCTGAAAATGTGAACTTGATGAAGCAACCTAAAGTAGAATGGAGAATAAGAAGCAGGAAGGAAAGGAAAGAGGACTCACTCCAAAGAGAAAGAGTTCCTCCAGTTTCCAGCAGATCTTTGAAGAGGTGTTACCAAATGAGAAGATAAAAGACTGATCAGAGACCCAGAGCAGGAACTAACAGCTGGGAGAAAATTAACGGATCAGGAAGGAGTAAGTGTGATTATTTTGAATATGGTTAATGGGCGAAAAGAGGTCCTTGAACTTGTCTAGGGTGAGGTCACTATCGGTGACGTTAGCTCTGCAGAGCAGTACCATTGTTCTCCCTGAAGTCTTCCCCTTTGGACGGTCAAAAGAAAATAACTGTTTTCACCATCTTCTCTTTTAATTTCAAGACACGGTGATTCGGCTCCAGCTGTTTCCACACCCTGCTTTACATCTATGGTCCATGTGACCTTTTCTCCCTCCCCCACCCCCAGCCATTTCCTCTCTGAGCTCTTCAGAACAGCTTACACCAAACAGTATTTAGCCCTAATTCATTCTTGCTCCATTTGGTTACTTCTCTCAGCTACAAAACACAAAATAGCCGCACTTCCCTGACAAGACAAACACAAAAACCTAATGAAAATATTGGCACTGTTAAATTCTTCTAACATGAAAGTCAACGCTGCCCCAACCCCCTCTCCCTCATTTTCAATCTCTAGCATATATATTATTAAGAATCGTTTTTATTTTGCTGCTTATGAAAGAATACATGGTCGATGCGATCTTCTGTCCCTGGGATTAGGAGTTAAGACATCGCCTATAAATCAGCGTAATCTTTGTAACAGGACATTGTTGCATTGAGCATTCCTGTCTGTATGATGCATTTTCAATTACTCTACATGTTTTCTACTTCGTAAGCCAGCTTAATTCTTCGCTATGTCACAATATTAGAACATGTCCCAGGTTAGAAAAAAGGAGCAATCTTAGAGCCCTTGTAAGTTGTTTAGCCTCTGGCACTTATAAATCCAAAAACACAAGGGAAATCCCTTTTCCTTGCTTGTAATATGCCTTTAGATTTATTACTTAAAGAATCTGTTCACTTAATCCTCGGCTGAGGTCAGGGTTCATCTGCATTCTAATAAAGGTTTTAGTAAGAGTAAGACAAAATAAAAAAATCAAGGAGCTGTATATGCCTGTATAAGCAAGCAATACTGCAGATAAAGTATATTCCCAAATAAATTCTCTACCAGGAAAGAAAACGAAGCAGAAAAAAAAGCAGGATGCTTTAAATTACTCTACACAAATCCAGACCATCTATCTTGGGCTGCTCTCTTCGACAGCTTGGCCAGGGTGGGCAGGCAAGACAGAGGCTAAAGAGCTCTTTAGGGACCAAATTACTGTTTCAAAATGGGCCTGCTGCTCCAAGTATATGACAATATTATCTGAGAAATGTTACAGACATTGTGTGTCCTTCAGAGTTCTGCTAACACATCTCCTGTGATTGGAGGCATGTGTCACTACAAAAAAAATACAAGAAAAGATGTTCATTATAAATAGACTCAAGGATATCTGGATGTAGAATTAGGAAAATGACCAAAATACGGCTATGAAACTTAATAGCATTTTATGTTGATGATCACGTTTGGATTTCCAGAAAACTAGTGCACAGATGTTTTATGTTGTCTCTGTCTTTTTAGGGGGGCTTGTTTAATTTATTGGGTTTTGTGTTGGAACAAAACAGTGCTACAAATTCCCTAAGAGGTACAACGAGAATGAAAGAAGCAAGACGATGCAGAAAAGTTATCTTAGCTTGTATTTCTAAGAATCTGTGAGTGAATGAGCATGTCGATGTACATCTGTGTGTGCAATAAAATTTTTTTTTTTTATTATTGCAAATGAGAGAGTCTCTTTTTTTTGAGGAAAGATCTCAGAAAGTCTATATATACCCTGGGTTCTAGCTGATTCCACTGAAATTCAGGCAAATCCAAGTCCACTGAAATCATGGTCATTTCTGTATTCATGGAACAAAGCTACTCTAGGCACAGTACACGTTCTGCACCTCAACTTTCTGATTTAGGAGAACAGCTCTGCCCTACACACCTCCCCATAGCCACCCCTCTGCAAAGATCTTCAGTGATGTCCCTGGGGTAGTGATGCATGACCCTTTCCAGCAGCAAGGGACAGAGATCTGCTCACCTCACTGCATCCCAGGAGATGCCATCCAGGTGTACTGATTTTCAGTAACCATTTCACAAACTGATGCACTCTGAGCCAACAAGAACCAAAGCCTACAGATCTTGTTGTCAAGCCTGAGATACCAGCCTCAAAACACAATGCACTGAGTAGGGTTTGTTTCCAGTAACACAAGCAGATACTCTGCATCAGAGAAATATTTTAACACAAGCAAACACTCCACATCCGACAAGTATTTAACAGATCACTTGTGCAAATACTACCAAATTCACTGGAGTTTTGTAGTTTACTGTGAGGTCCTCATCCCTGCCCTGCAGATAAAAGCACCTGCATCTGTGCAGTATTTACAGGATTTCTCCTACTTACCAATCCAGAACTAGAACAGAACCTACCACCCTTGGTGCTACAGGTATTTCATGAATGAAGACAATCCAATTGCAACTACCAGCACTGATTGAAATAATGTTGTTACACAGAATGCTGAAGGTACAAATTCAACCACATGCAGTTTGCCCTTTTTTCAGAGATGTTGCTGCATGGAGCATCCCTCATCCATATTACTGTGACCCAAAGCATGGCTTCTGAAGCGGAAGAGAGGAAATACCACATTGCTTCACTTTTCCTAGATCACCTCCTCCAGACTCCAGACCAAGTTTCTACGGAAAGGTGAGAACACAAAGTTGAGGGGACAAGAGAATTCCCCTCTTTTCACTGCGTCCTCCACTTGGCCTTGCCTTGCAGGTCCTGGGCCCTGATCTGGCAGTGTGATACTGCATTCAAATTAGAAGTCTTCTGCATCAGCATAAAGAACCCAATGTAGGAACAGGGAGCTAAGTTATAAGGTTTCCATGAAAAGGACTGCATTTAATCATGATTTCTCCAGCACAAGCCCGTTATCTACAATAACAAACAAAACTTACATTCTTGAGTTATACCAGGTGGAACAGTCATTTATTCATTAGGTTAGGAAAATTGCTAAGTTGTCAGAGGGCACCTACTGTGAAATGTTTGCACAGAATTATGTTCAGCCCTGTTTACAAACAGAAGATAAGAGGACTCAGAGGGAAATTTCCATACCATAACCATCTATTAAGACTACTTCTTCTGCTGGTATACCATAAGTTCTTATTTTCATTTACTTCAGTCTCCAGGAAAAAAAAATCAACTAAAAAAAAATAATAAATCAATCACTCTTCACTGGAGAGGATCTCAGAAATCAGATGCCAAGCCGAGAACACCATTCTCCTCACAGCAGCATTGAGTCCTCAGTTCAGCACATGCTGATATTGCAAAGGGCCTTTCCTTCCTTTCCAAAAGCCAGAAATAGAACCCATTTAAGATAACCCACCCCCAAATTCAGTTATTTTTTTACAGTTATGGGTACTGAAGGTCTAATTTTTTTTTTCTTGATCTGTGATATATGACTAAGCCCATTTCTGTTCTTATACAGATTTATACCATCATAGCACCCCTGACCCTCCATATCACTTCTGTTCATTTACACCACAAGATATTAGGAGCAAGCACATCTTTTTCTTGCTTATGTGTGTGATCCTCACTGGCATACACACAGATTGAGAGCCATTATATTATGACTAAATCACCCTTCATGAACTGAGTTCTCTTTGTCAGCTGGCACCGGGCCTCTCCAGAGCTGTGTGAGTGCATGATGAGATGTTTTCAGGTCGTTGAGAAAATAATTGATTAGTTGACAAATATGGGTTATATTAATACTTTGATATGATTATAAATTCAATTTCCCAACTCTTCGATCAGGTAAACTCTTTACCAATAAGAACATTTCCACTGCATATAAGCAAACAGTTTTCTGAGGTATTCCTGATTTTCTGGAGTTTAAATTACAACTCTTCCTGGGAAGCAAATTATTCCTATTCTGGTCAGAGCTCATGCTCCAATCCTAAAAGGAGCTGACTGCCTTCTGTTGGCTCTCTTTCCCCAACCTCTAAAGGCTTAACTTAAGCCACAAAAGTTAGTGGCTGGAAACCGAAGGCAATCACCCTTCTCCCGATTAAATCCCCAACTGCCATCTAAAGTTCCCCACATTCAGCTTTCCAATCCCCTTATTAGACTATTTTAAAAGCAAACCACAGTGGGGTTCCAACAAAGACCACGTCTCATTGTTACAGGCTTGACTGTCAGTAACTAAAAATGTCACACATGCAGAGTGTGCCCTGTGATGAGCAACCGTGTCAAAGGAGGTTCTCTGTTAAAACACTGATACTTTAAGAGTGGGATTTTCAAAAGCACTCAGCATTCACCTAACTGTTCAATGGCAATGCTCCCCAGTTAGGCCAATATTGAACACTTTTGAAAATCCCATCCTACATGTTTACACAGTCTTTTAATCATTTCTGTCCAGGCTGGCAGGCCCTGGGTACCAGATGAAGAAGAAAAGGATTTAACAAAGCAGAAATAAAAATAAGGAAAAAAAAATCTTAGGTACAACAACTCCTTTAATAAAAGGTTGTTGCTTTCAAAGGGTAAAATAATTCATATTTTTAACCCCAAAAAGCTAATAGTCAAAAACCAGCTACAAATAAAGCAGTACTCCAACAGTATCAAATAGTCCAGTCTGGATACATGTTTAAAGTCAAAGGCTTAATAACTAAACGAAAGAATACTGAATATCATTAGAAATTAAGACAATGTGTTCTGTAACATCAGGGAGAGCTGATTAAATGGGCAGTTTGTTCTACAATTTGGTCAGTGGCATTTTGGCATTACAGTATAAATGGGTGAGGATTAAGTCATTTCTCAGCTTTCCTTGGCAGAGTCTTTTATTATTTACAATATTTACTTCAGGGAAGTCTTGGCGTATGTCATATTTATCTTGCTGAAAAATGGGCCTGTAAATGCATATCACCTCTTGAACAAAGCAAAGCATTGTGATACTAATTTGGTTCTTGAAGTATGTAATTCAGCCTCTTTGCACAGGGGCAACATTTGTCTCCTGCTTTATTAAACAACTATAAAACCATTTTTTTTACTTGGTACTGAAACAGGCCAGGCCACTGCCACACACACGTTGGCCTTCTGGAGGGCTGCCTGCACATAGGAATTGTCATCTTTCAGCATGCACCCACCACCATCAGTGTGAACACAGACGGGATTGCAAGACCAGAAGGGATGTACGGATCAAGCACTTTCAGCAGGTGGGGATAACAGTGCAGCAAGACCGCAGTGACAAAGCAAAGAGAAACTCTCTGCTAACCTCTTTTCTTTATCCCCACAACAATCAGCTTTTCCTACCCAAAATTCTCAGCTCAGACAACAGCTTTTGCTGCAAAAAGTTCATCTTGCCAGCCCAGCTAAAAAGATCTGGCTCCAGAAGTTTAGGACACAGGGTGAGCACAAAGCCTGCTCATTTCAGAGGGATGATTTGGGGAAAACAGCAAGTAGAGCCATGCCACATACTCCCAGAGCACCAACACAGCAAAACGCAGGAGCATTACTGACTGCATCTTCTGGCAAAAATTCCCTCTCCCACCAGCAGAAATGCACAGTATTAACACCCATGGAATCCAGATTTGCCCGTATCATTGCAGACTCTGGTGTTTTACTTTTCAGTAACACTTCTAATGACCCCTTCCACCCGTCGAGAGCTCTTTCGTGCTTCATTTCAGACTAAGTCCTAAGTGAGATCTTCACTACCCCACCTACAACATATGTCTTAGGAGCTCTACACCTGCCTGGTGTTTATCGCCACCTGCGATATGAAATACATAAAGTGCTGTAAAGGAGCAGGAAAAAAGAGATGGAGAAGAGGAAACACAAAAAGGTGACCTCCAGTTATGTACCTCTTTTTCTAAAGCAGGCATCTTATACACAAACGGTTTAGGAGTAATTTGATATTACAGAGCAACCGAGTATGGGGGAGGGAAGAATGATGTGTGCAGCTTACAAATGCAGAGAATAAATACACATTTTTAGTGAATTGAGAGTGTTTAAAATAATTTCACAGACAAGATTCACTTATCACCACAGGTGGCCTGTGTAATAGATGTTTTAGTTGAAGATGCAAAAATTCGGAGTAGCAGGAATTGTTGATTACAAGCAAGAGTGTTTGCACTTAAAATCCTATCAAAATTGATCTTTGTAAGTAAATAATATTAGACTAATCTATTCTCCAGAGGTTATTAAGTGTGTACTCAGAAAATGGCATTGTCATAATGTTAATTGATTTGAGCAAATGGGGCAAGGGGGAAAGGAACTGCTTTCATGAAAGTTTCTCATTTCATCTTCAGAAATACGTTAGACCAAGAGCTGATCATAATAATGATAGCTAGGTTTTAAGTGTTGTTTGCCATGAAAAAGATTATGCAAATACTTACTTTACACATGGAACTATTATGATTAAAATTCTAAGTAAGAACTCAACCAGAAAGAGACCAAAAACCCAAAGCGGAGGTGAGAGCTATGTGTCCCCTCATTATCCAAACTGCATCCAGTGCACTGTCATGTACCAGCTTAGGAGTCACCATCTGGTTTTGTTCTGAGAGCTGTTGGGGCATACGGCATTCCACACAGGAGAAGATTACAGGGTCAAGACCCAAACTACCAACAACCTAGCTCAGGGCCTGCTCCTGATGAGGCAGTCACCTCCCATTAAAAAGAAAGAGAAGAGGCAAGAAATGATGGGAAGAGAGACATTAAAATAAAGCTAAATGCTTTAGAGTTTTAGAACAAAGATATTGCTTTGATTCCCTTTTATCCATAGCACCTACCTTGTGTAGCTGCCTGAGTGATATTGCTTGCGGGTCCCAGGCCAGCAAAGCAAGCACACAAGAATTACTGAGTGCTGTCTACCATTCTCCCCTCCTGTACTTTAGCTTGACAGCCCTTTTTCCTTGCTTGATTTGTTCCAAAATTAAGATGTCACACTTTCCTTAGCCACACTTGAAGATGATAGAATAGCACCTCTCCTTATCCACAAGCCAAAACACATTACAGTAACAATTAACTAAAGCTGTTAGCTATCAGTCTATTTTTCTCATCTTTGTGCTCCATCCTATTTCCCCAGTTTCCTTTTATAAAACAAGCATTGTCCTTCAAGCTACCAAGTTTTCAGCATTGTGCTGCCTCATAAGCTTCCTATGCTGCCTTCTGCCAATGAATTTCTCTTTCTCTTCAACAAAGTTTTTTTACAGGTGCTAGCTACCTGGGATTTGTTGCACCCAGCAGGAAATGGCACAGGCTGGCTGATGGTCATCTAAACAACAAAGACAACTGATACTGCAGGGCGTTTTCCCTGGAGTATTGTCTGGGAAGATGTGGCACTGCTGGGGAGAGCCTGAAAGATTGACTCATGCACCCAGTCACTTGCAGAAAATTACAGAGGACAAAAGCACGTATAAAGAAGTGGCATTAAAATGCAATGATGTGTGTGCATATAGGAAAAGGCAGTTTTGTCCTAGGAAGTTTTAATTGCCGTTTGTCTGAAAAACTCACATAACTCAACCATTACAGCTTTCCTTAACAGAGGAGACCAAAAGCCAGATAGCCTCCATGACATCCTTAGCATCAAATACAGTGGCTTCTATTAAAGAATGTGGTTCTGTTTTTTCATCGTGTTCCATACATATGGAATATGCCGTGAAATAACAGCAATAATGCTATGAAAAGATGGTTATTTTTATTGTTATTACAACTACAAGAGGAACCAACAATTTCCATTTAGCTAGAAGAATATGCAATCATAAAGCCACTGTCTGAAAAAAAAAATTAAATTTAAAAGTGCATTGGTGGTTTTATGCCTTGCTTGGTCCCCATGGTCTTGTGTAGATCCTGTAAGCAAACATCTAATGTAGCAAAACCTACCACGTACTGCTCAGATGATATTGAGGACAGGTACATATTACATCCATCTTGCAAAGATAAGAAGCAATATAAATACACATAGTGGGAAGTGAGAAAATACAGATCTATTATCAATCCATGGTTCAAATCCTGAAACTGCTGCACAAACAGAAGATCCAATCTATGACAGTTTTGCATCTACAGACACTGTATGGAATTAGCTTCTACCATATTTACTTACACAATGGACGCAGATTTTCCCTTTGGATTTTTCTATAAAAAAAACCATAATATGCAGCTATTTCATGCATTTATTTTCAGCTACCATTAATCAATTGCTTGCTACCAGCTCGTAGCAATTACACACAGTGGCCATTATATGTGCATGAATACCTTATACCACGCTTTCAGTATTCTGAACACTAAAAATAATAACAAAGGGGCACAGTCAAGCTGACTTAATAAACTTTGTAACAGACTGGAATTAAGACTAGGAATTTTTCAGCAGAAAACCAGGCATATAATCCTTCCATAAGAAAAACTTCTTCAGAACGGTGCCTATCCAATGCCAACCAAATCTACACGCCTTCTTCCATGCATCAATGCCACTTCGTTCAGACTGGCTGGCTTTTTCTGCAGTGACCCCATCTTGCCTTCTGTATTATTTAAAAAGATTTATAGCTGGGTGTCTCGTGCGGTGAAACATGAGCTCTGACCCCCAGGCTTGGAAGTTGTCAGGCAGAAACATTAATATTATGCCACATTAGGAAAGAAAACTCATCAGTAGCAGCAAACCAAATGACAAAGTGAAACATGATGCTTCTTGTCATACGCGACACTAAACAGTTAAACGTACCCAAAAAGTTGTGCCCTCTAATGTGTCACCTGCTATGTTGCACCAATGCAACAACCAGTCGTCCAAATCTCAGCTGTTGTGCCCTCAGTTGAGGTTGCTACCGCTAAGGGTGATAAAGAAGAACCTACAGTCACTGCAAACAATAGTCAAATCTCACTGTGTCATGCAAAAACACAAATACAGACAATTCTTGTCAGAAAGAACTTAACATCTAGATAGTTGGGTGGAGCATGGAGAGATACATAACCTACAAGCAGGGCATTAGGAGTCAGAACTCAGAGATGTGAAATGGCTTCTCCAAAAATGCATTAGAAATCTATGTTGGAGCAAGCAACTCTCCTGAGACCCCATCTAGTAACCTTACACCACATGACTCTTCTTCACCGAAATTCTCTACAACGCTTACATAGCCAGCAAAATCATTTCATCAACGTATGCCTGTATTTCAAGATAGTGCACTGCCCACAAAACAGCACAAAAATCTAAACCAAGATTTTAGAAAGGGATGGCTAATTTTAATGACTTGTAAAACCAGTTGTGATGCTTCATGCTAAAAATAAGCACAAAGAACCTAAGTTTCAGGGAATAAACAGATTGCCACACAGGTAAGCAAGGATTTTCCTACCCAAATCCCATGAAAAGAGCTTTGGTTTGGCAGAATATTTGAAGTAAGCACACACACACATATGTGGGTATCTATAATTTTTCTCCACTTACGTACACACTGATGTCAGTAATACGTAAGAATATATAGATTCAAGGTCTGAATTAGGAATACAGAATTTGCTATGTCATAAATGTAGGAACTAAAGATTCAAAATATTATCCCCACACACATTTTGCTCAGGTGTGTTTTTTGCACACAACCCATTTGTCAATAATTAACCAAAAAATAAATTTGAAATAAAAAAGAAATTAAAAGAGAAAAGGAAGAGGAAGGAGCAGCAGAAGAACAGGAAGGGAGTGAAAGGCAAAGGCAGAAGGAGAAACTTGCTGTCTCTGCTTCTTAGCACCGGTCTCAAAAAGTCCTGTGAGCTTGAGCTATCTTGATGAAATTAGAGGACTAAAGACATATATGTTTAATCACTGAGGCAGATACGACTTTTTTAAAACCATATATTTTATTTAAATATGATTTCCTTTTCATAATAAAAAATGTATTAACATATACTTTCTGACTAATCTCAGCAATACCTGGTAATTTTCCCATATCTTTAAAAATTTCTTAGAACAAATGGTCTTGGGTCTTAGCATATAACATGTGCCTGGGTGTATGAGTGTGAAGAAGGTCCTGTTCCACATTTGAGGATCCAAATTTGCTTTCTCAGGACCTGTTCATTTTATGTCCCTCTTTATAATGTACAGAAAACCAAAAGCTGAGCAGGCAAGAGTTTTCTTCAGACATTAATCAGAGACACCTCTAATTCTTAAGGCAAAATGAGGCACAGGCAGGCATTTTCACCAGCTTCATGTATTGTTTTTGTACCTTACTGAGCTCTTCTAAAATTCTGGCATGCCAGAATAGTTGTGGAGCCCTATCATAATTTGTACCTCTCCTGACAGACTGCTAATACCATAACTTATATGCACCACTAAGCATGGACACAGCCCCTCTTCTTCTGAATGGTCTGCTCACTAGATGCACACAGGGACATACATAATGCAGAAGTCTACTGCATCAAAAGTGGAGTATCAGGAGTATTTCTGGTCTTTATAGGGTGTACAGAATAAAATATCATCTTGGTTGCAAGGCCAAAAACATGGCTTTTGTAAAAGGTATACATCAGCAACAGCTTACATACTTCTTTCAAACAACATCTGCTCTTTCAATTAAAAGTCTAAGCCAGCTTGTGGCATAGCATGTAAATCCTGGAAGTTCTGGGGTACAAATTGTGGCTGCCTAAATACTGCTAACTGAAAAAAATCTTTCCATTATAATCGAATTTTACATATTCTCCTGACTTTTCAAAAAATTACAGAACCTAAAAAAATTTCTGAAAAGTTTGGCCTAAGTCACACCCACAAATGCAGAGGTGTGGGGCATACAAGAGTTTCACTTTCTGAGAAAATGAAACAACATGAATACCAAATTTTCCTGGCTCATTCCATCTATCCTGCTACGCTTGTGTCACCTGCTATGTTGCACCAATGCAACAACCAGTCATCCAAATCTCAGCTGTTGTGCCTCAGTTGAGGTTGCTACACTTGTAGCAGGATACCTACTTTCCGCTTCTTTCAGAAGACTTATATACACGCCATGCAAATAAAGAAGAGCACTACATATAGAGAAGCAGGGGATGAAAAGAAAACTGCATATAACTAACACAAGAATAGAAGTCCATATTGCTTTGAGATAACCGCACATTTAAGCTATGATTTTTTTTTTTTTCCCCCGACTGAATATGGAAATCCACCTCTAGGCTGGAAAGTGTAAAGACCGGAGACAATTTACAAATGCCTCATGAGTGCAGAGAAAAATCTGGCAGCCAGAGGACAAATGCTAAGATCATGTGCTTCCCAAGCCTGCAGACTTTCAATTAAATTAAATTCTAATAATTGTGAATACATTAGCAAATATCAAAGAGTGAAATCAGAATACAAACAGAAAGGAGGGGAATATTTTCAACAGATCTGTTATTTGCAAAGCATAATCAACTGTCTATACAACAACTATGACTATTCAGTTGAAGTTTCATAAATGCTAATCAGGGATAGGGTTTTTCAATGATTTTCAGATCAAATAAATTGAGAACTTCGGAGAAATCTCCTACATTTTTAAGGTTTTTTGGCTGAAGGGAATTTGTCACGCCAGTCTAAAGATTTTTTTTTTTTTTTTGCTGGGTATTTCCACACACACGTGTACAGTCTGGAAATTGGACTTACCACCCAAGGAGGACAGAGCAAGCACAAAACTCGGGCAGAAATGAGAGTTGCACAATGCTGGTTCCATCTCCTTTGTGCATTTAGGAAAGGCAAATAAGGCCTGACAAAACTGATCAGAAAGAGCATTTAGCTTAGGGAACTGTGGCTAAGGCTAAGACTGTAAATTTTGCAATCGGACAGATAAACAGTGCATGCACAGGTCTAAGTTCACAAGGACTAACATGCTGAAATCGCTGATCCTGCAATGAAGTTGCTCTGCATGCATGCTGTAAACCTACTGTGTTGAACTTGCCACACATAGGTAGACTGAATGCAGGGAACATGTGCCCTTTACCAAGGAGTGCACAATAGCTGCAAAAAAAATCAGGAAAAATTACATGGCATATGGATTTCGCATATGGTGAAGCACTTGCCCATGTACACAATATAAAAAATAACCCCTACCCCTTAGTTCAAGACACTTTGTTTCAGAGCACCCCCCTCTCCCAGCAAGTCTCATCCCAAAGCTGAAGATGCATCCTCCCCTGCAAATAGAGTCCAGGGCACAGCAGAAGTGGCAACAAAATCTTAAGTTTGTTTAAAGAACCCCAAGTCTGCCACAGGGCAACTGGCCAGCACTGAAGAGTACTTTACAGGATGGCCAAACTTCTCCAAAAACAAGGAGTCAAGTCCATACACTGTACTGGTAACTTAAAAGCTACCTCAAATGGGTTGCAGTATTTTTTCCATGTCTCTCTCTATCCAGCAACCCCCCTTATCCCCGAAAACACCTCTGTCAGATACCTCACCAATAATAAAGAACTCTTACAACGACAATATACCCCCTTGTGAGTTTCAGAGTTCATGTAGAAAATCAAAGTTAATAGTTTTTCAATACTATTTTCATTTCCTGCCCATGATCGCAGTGCAGCAAAGTATTTAAGCATGTGCTTTAAACTTTGTCCTAGAAACGTATTTATGCGCATGCTCAAGATGCACTCCTACCTGGTGCTTTTACTGACTCCAAAAAGAAGTGCAGAAGAAGGGTAACATGGGATAATTAACATTTGCAGTACATATTCCATTCATTTCAATTTCACCTTCTGCTCACACTTGTAATTTCCACACTACTATTTAGAGTAACTTTAAATCACTATGACAGTTTAAAAAATGATTTAACATGATATGCAAACAGCCTGAAGCAAATGCATCCAACAAAAATAAAATATTTGCAAACAGAAACACCAAAGATTTTCATTTCATTCTAGAAAATGAAAGAAAACTGCTTAAAAACAAGTTAAATGAGAAATGTATTTTTCCAAGGAAAGTTGTTTTTGTTTTTCTAATATGAATGAGTTGACAGATGTTTTACTAAAATCATTAAGACAAGATGGCAATAATTTCTGGGTATGTTAACTAAACTATTGCTATCTGGATCATGTGATGCATGACAACACAGTTTTCACACTAGGTGCAGAAGCAGTTTAATAGTTTGTAAGTCAATCATGTGAGTATCCTATGCAGTAGCTTTCATATTACTAATCTAGAAAACCATCAATAAAGGGACAGATATAAATATACCTGCATGTAGCTTTAGCAATAGATTTAAGGTAGGTGCTTATTAATATCATGAAGATATGATTCTTAATGATCTGGGAGCACAGCCTTATATAGGTTTGAATAATGACATTGTCTCATTGCATGCATAGTTTGTGCTTTTGTCTCAGACAGGTTCATTTTTCACTGGAGGGGAAAGGTTCATATCGCACGAGGGGGGTAACCAGTTGATGTTACAAGGCTGACGATTAGCCCCCTCGCTGTTCCACATGACACTGGGAAGGACTCCAGCAGGCATCCTTAATGCCTGCTTCAGCATCTTGAAGAAATTAATGAACACAGCTTCGATGGCAAAACATTTCAATCAACTCCAACCAGCTGTGCCTACCATTTTTAAAAAAAAAAATTAATAATTAATCTATTTATTTAAAAACAGGCTTATCAAAAGTTTCTTCGAAGGATACAAGTTATTTTGGGAGTGAGAGAGGGAGGAATAAAAAGGAAGAAGGACAATGGTGGTTAGTGCCAAAAGATGTGCGATGGCCCTTGTGTTTGTTGAACAAATTAAGCACGTTCTGGTTTTTCACCTGCTGAAGTAGCAGCAGTGCATATGGCCCAGAAGTTAAAAATAAGGAAATATGCATACATTACCATACTTAATGGACGACCCTCTCCATTTAATATGCAAATTTCCTGAAATATTACTGAATGCCGTCTGTTCTAAATGAATAAATTTGAATTGCAATTAGAATAATCCTTTATAATTAATGAAAACTGTCAATTTTGGTTCATAAGTAATTTGATTAACAGGATGATGGGACACTTATCAAGTTCACTGGACTGCTAGGGTATGAGAAAGCTGACAGGGAAAATAAGGTGGTCCAGGCACTTAGGCACCACTGGAATATTATCCTAAATTATTGATAACACAAGCTAATGAACTTCAGAAAGTGAACTCTGCGTGCTTTATTTAAAGGGACAGTGCAGTGGGGTGATAAGTACAAGTTTGGTCATGATAGCCTTCTCCAAAATACAGTCATGCCATTATCCACTCTCAGAGGAAAAAAAAAAAGAAAAAAAGATCCACAGGCAACAACACACACCTACTTAAACCTGAAATTTACACTTTCCAGCTGCTTCCAGAGAGGGAAAAAATGTTCACACCATAAATGTAAGAAAGGGACAATGCAAGCCAGGTGGAACACAGTTTATATAATGTACCACAGACACTATTTTATGTTGTATTTCCATTGGTTAAAAAATGGCACTGGCTACACCTGGTTTTCCATCCTTTTTCTTCCTATCATCTACCATGCAATTGGCCAGCAATTTTTTTTTTAAATGTGCTTTTGCTAATTGAAAGCAGGGGAATGTTAATGTACCAGTTTCAGTTTTATAAGAAAAGCAATTTAAAAAAACCAGCCACTACACACCCAAGAAAAACCCCAACTCTGAGGCCATCATTTCCCTCAACTCACGTGTTCACTGACATCAATGCCATTCTGCCACAAATGGGAAAGATGACTGTAGGCCAAAACTCTGGGCTGATACACCACTCCCTCTGTAATTCCATTAACTTCAGGGGTCAGGGAGGATGTAATCCAATGCAAAAGTTGCCCATAATGGCATTTTAAATCAGTACATCCATCAGCACACACAGGCTGCAATTCTGATAATCTACCTAATGAGCCCAAATGTGAGTAATACAGGTGAACCTTAGTAAAAATATCAAATCCGTGGCAATGTCTGAGGTTATTAAGTTTCCCAAATCAGTTTAGTTTTTGAATGAGAAGTTCAGCTGGATATGCTATCCTGCCACAAAATGGATATGGTGAAATCAGAAGGATATTTTTTTCTTTTGCCTTCAATCTGTCTTCTTACAAAGACGTTCTTCTAAAAACATATTTGAACCCATAAGCATCATTCACCTCTCTTATGGAACTATGTCATATTTTATATATTGCATATGTCATTTATTGTATGCAATTTTTCCATATCACCCTCACGCAGCCAATGGAACAATTCTAAATGCAACTTCAGAGTACAATCTCTTTCCAAACATCCTGATAGAGCACATCCTGGATACACCCACACAGTATAAATGGAATCCAATGCAATCCGGCCTTTTATATTTTGCAAACAACACAAGTTGAAAATGGTGAAATCGCATGCTGAATGAAACTACCCTTCGTCTGAGCACAGGCACAGTGCCAGTGGATTCTGGGAGATCATTTATAAAAGCCTGCTATTGTATAACAAAAGCCAGTGTGCATGAGCAAGGTATGTTTTTAAACCATTACAGCACTGAGAACTCAAAACAGATTTTCAACAAATCACTGAAAGACACTTCTGCGACCTAGGGACTAAATCTCTGCTAAATTTCAGATTCATACACTCTAATCACCAAGCCACCAGCACTACCTACAGGAAGGCCACAACTTTGAGTAAAATGTATATGTTCACATACTCAAGAACAATACCTCATTTTTAATCAAACTTTCTGATAATGTTCAGATCTTGCCTAGTGCAGAAAATTTCAACACAGGAGGTAACTTTTGTCAAAAGTACAAGCATCTGGAAAAGGCTTTTTGGAACTGAAATGCTCCAAACCACAGGTGTTGTTATAGGTAGACATTATTAGAATTTGCAAAGCCAGAAATGAGTTCACTTTACTAACCCTGACCTATATTCCTATGTAGCTATTTTAGCCTATTTCAACAAGAAAAGATATTTACCACAGCGTTGAGCAGAATCAGACATACCCAAACACTTTTGTGCTCAGATCTTGGTACAGTGCTCATCAGCATGGCAAATAAACCACATTACAAAGAAAACAATGCCATAATTGGCCAGTGGGTCAGTTTCCTGTCTTCTTCCCTGAGGCAATCAGGCCTGGTTTTTTTAGTCTCATTTCCTAAGGAAACTGTGAGATCACATTGTCTGCTCATGAGTCCCTCCCCCTAATAGTTTTAACCCCTTGTCCATTCTCTACATAAGTCTCAAAAAAATAAGGTTTTGATATTTTCATGAAAATGCATGCTTTAACAGAAAAAGAAGTAAGTTCTCCCATGGAAGGAAAGACAGGTACAAGTCAACCAGACAAGCAGCAAGTGCATTCCTGCACAGCCCAACTGGAATGGAGCATGGGATATAAGGAGCAGAGTTAAGGGACAGTTATAAAGGAAGTTCGAGAGATCTGGATGTTTGCAGCAGAACTTAGGTTCATAGGAAAATAGTGACAATATTGGAGTGAGGGCTATAAAGGTTATGTCAGTGATCAAAGAGCATTATGGTGACAAGCGGACATGATGAATGGAGTTATTGTGATACACGAGCACAGGAAACAATACAAATCTGTAGAAAAACAGGGTTTAGTTTCATTAGTTCCACTGTTCATGGAACAAACTCTTATTTCAACAAAGCTATACTCTTTTTTGTATCTCTGTTTCTATCTTCCCTTTACTGCCCTTTTAAACTACTTTTTTTTTTTCTTGCTGGTTTCACTATGGCTATGAAAAAGCATCCTTTGCAACCAGTAAGACACCAGCAGACTTGCATAAGAAAACGCCAAATTATCAGTTGTGCATGTAAATATAAGAAAGTTCACATTTACGTCACTGACTTCACTCCTTAATGGAATGTGGAAATTATGTGCAACTCCATCATGCCCCTTTTCACTGTCTTCCAACTTTCACAAACATTTGCACCAATCTTCTTAAGAAGAGATGTCCTTTAAGAATCCAGCAACCATTTTAGGAACTCTAAGGGAGCATTATTACCCCAATTTAGGAACAGGATAAACGAGGCAGTAAGATGCCTCTAACTCACCATGTGACTACAGCAAGACTAATAATACAATGCAAACAGTGAAGTTAAGAAGTCCTGTGACTAGACCACAAGACCATACTTCCCCTTCCCCTAGGAATCTACCATTCTAAAAAGCAGGAGATCAACCAGCATTGCCCATTTGGATATGTGAAGGTTGAACCAGGATAATCTGAATAAATAAATACTAGCCTAAACAAAATCACACAAAACGATTAGGGAAAATCTTCCATTCTGAGTTTGCGGTATTTTTTACTACATATAATGAAGGCGAGTTCTTTATGATTTCATAAGAGCAATAAAGACCCATCTTAATGAGGAAACATTTCAGCTAAAGCACAGCTAGAAGTTCCCAGTGCAATCTCTTATTTCGTTCATTCACACAACATCGGAGAGTTTCATTTAATACAGTTCTAGGTTCTGTAGTGGGGTAAAACTGAACCATCAATTAAACAATTAGCAACAACATTAGAGACATAGCTGAAGGACATACCAACACGTTGGACAGAAAAATGCCTCTACTTAATTCTCTGTCACATGAATGGGAAGCGTAAATATAATATTCTCCTGGTAGAGCTTCAGAATTACGATGGCAAAGAGCAATCCCCAGCAGGTGAGAAAAAATATCTGTTGGGAAAATAACTGAAGTTTAAAAGTTTTTCCCTTGGGTGATATCAGCAACTATTCTATCAAATAGGACCTATCTATTCTTATTTTATTCCTATTTTCATGGCATCCAAGAACCGTTATCATTTGCTCTTCTTGGAGACTAATGCTGAAATAACCATGGCAAGAGGAAATAAAAATTAAAAAAAAAAACCCTCCAATATAGATTTTAGTGGCATAAACCTTTCTGGATATGGATGTAAATAACAAACTTACTTATTCATGCTCCTTAAATATATTTATTTTTTTCTTCATTGTTTGCTGAGCTAAGAAAATGAATCATTTTCAAACTGTTGAGGTTGGGAAGGTTGAAATAGGTTGAGTGTTATACTCAAGGTTTAGCCCCAAACAAATGAAAGTCTTTGAGTGAATTATGGTCTGACTAGTTTCTTTTTTAAGACACATCAAGGCATTTCAGTATGTGTCAATAAAAGCCCACCTGGAGGAAGAAATTACAGAGCACTGGAAAGAACGCCAAGATTACTCAAGTCTTTGTGTTTTCATTTGTTTTAAATCTGTGTGTTGTTAAAACAAATGTAGAAATTAGCCATATGGGAACTTAGTTTTGGTGCAATATCTTCATCTGTCACCGCATTTGGAAAAAAAAGCACACACACAACAAGATCAGTGGCCAAGGAGGGAGGGTGAGAACAGCACACAAGGAAACAATGCTGAACATATGCACAGGATTTCAACCTCGCAGCATGGTGACTAATAATTATTTCATAAATATTGAAGGTATGATGGATTATTATTACTGAAGGGGTACACTTTTAAAGATCATCTAACAGTTATTGTATAGAAAGGTAGCTCACATGTCTCACTGGGACAACCTGCCCTTATACGCAGTGTATCTTACCCAAATGAAAACCACACACTATTTTCAGTTCAAACCTTAGACCCAATCCATGTAAGACAGGGGCTTAATAGCTTTCCAAACTCTCATTTGGCCTCAGTTATACAACCAGCTGACACTGAAAATAATTAATGCCCTTTAGGACTCGCATCTGCTCCTATGGTTCCATGTCAAGGTTTTTAATTGGGCTATTTTGGCATTTGGAGACAATGGCAAGGTGAAATAACCTTTCTTTAATATTTCTGAGGTCAGAAGTTAGTCCTGCCAAAGGTCATCCTTCAGGTTCACAAATGAGTCATTTGTATCACCTAATGCAATCTGTGACTTGCAAATTGCACTGGGAGATGTTATAGTGCATTAATTAGTCCATGTGGTGAATACGGAATTCATCATTACCAGTGAAGCCTGTGCAGGCGTGCCAATACTCGTTTTGGTGGGTTGCAGTAGCTGATTATATTACATATTCTCCTTCAAACTATGGCCTTTAATATCAGGCCTTGTTTGCTGCTAAAAGCAAAGACAAGGACAAACTCTCCCACTAGAACAGTGCAACATAGAAAACTTACATGTCAAGAGTTCCCTGAGTGTGCAAGAAGCCATCTCAGCCCATTCATTTGGCTTCTACTTCACAGATATTGTCATCCAGTACTCCCACAACCGACACCATTGCTGGATTGCACTCAAGTCAGAAGACTGGTTGAAACTTTAGAAACTGGGCTGTCTTAGTTATCCTCTTGTCCTCTGCTCTTTTGAGCCTAAAGAGTAGTTCTGATTTTTCTTTTTTTTCTTTTTTTTAGGTTGGCTGGTTGGTTTTCTCCATAGCTGTGGGGATTACAAGCTTTAAAAACAGACAGGCATAAACAGTAATTAACTGCAATTCTCAAGTGACTGCATGTCTACAAAAGCAGGGCCTTTTTGAAAAGCATGATAAAATTGCAAGAGCAGCACTAGCATCTTCCAGTGAGGATCTGGTTATTGTGCAAATGTCCCAAGTCTCCCAGATTTTATTTCCAAAAGCCATGTGTTGCTATCATCTTGTACAGGGCACTGAAAATGATCTAATGTCTCCAGCAGCTTGGCACAGGGCAGAGCCACCCTCCTCAGGCCCGAGAATCACTCCAGGGGCAGAGGTGGGGCTGCTCTGTCACCCCACAGGCGTCCATGCCCCAAATCTCCCCCTGCACTGATGCTCCGTGGCTAGTGCTGTGTTCCCTACATTCCTCGCAGCAGCCTGCCCTGCAGCCCTTCTACATTTATGGTCCTTCTGTGCCCAAAGATAGGTCAATACCAATCCCAAGCCCACTTTTTAAAATCAACATTCAGTCAAGCTTCCTTGTTGCAAAGAAACCTTGCAGAGAATTTCACCCTAAGTCACAGTCTGATCTTTCAGCTGGTTGGCAGCTATTGCCTATAATGAAGGGATTATTAATTTCTGTTTCAAAGGGATAGAAGATCAGGATATGGACACGGCATGACTGTACCATCTGTGCGGTTGACATATATTGATTCATACCATCTTCCCATCTGTCCTTGACACTACAGAGCATCAAAGGTCACAATCAACTCTTTGCTGGAATTCCCCCAAAAAACAAGTTTTCATCCAGTTCCCTGTCAAAAAACCGCTTCAAACCACTTTTACAGAAAATGGATCACCTCTTCAGTGTACTGTGGAAACCTATACATAGCCTACAGTTTGGTCTTCTAAGTATATACCACATAAGAGGTATAATAATGACCAACATTATCAAACAACGACAAATAGGAGCTTCAATGTCCCTTAATGAAAGGCTCAGGCTAAAATGTTGCTCTTGAAACAATAAGGGATTGAAGAAGCTACGAAAATTACTAAAGCTCTAAAAAGATTTACATACATATATTGCACTAGGTACAACAACCAATCAGAGCAGAAGGTTGAGAAATGTGAAGTTTGGTTGCATGTGCCTATGGAAAGTGGTGGGGAAAAAAAGAAAACCCGCAGCTGAGTAAATCATGAAATGTATCAAAGTCTCTGGAGATGACCTAGTTTTGTTTTCGTGATAGGTATCATTTTTTTTCCTGTCATCCTATGCAAATTGCTAATAGCTAAGAAATGAAAACTTTTGAAATGGCCATTTCTGGCTTTTGTCAGTTTAAATATTTCATCTGACACAGCCCACAATATAACTGGAAGCACTGTGTGTAATCTAGGCTTAAACAGCGCTCATGCAAAACTGTGTTTTCAGTGAGTTACAACTGTCCCAAAACAGCCTTGGGTTAAAACATGTCATGCTTTTTTCTCACTCCAAAGAACTGGTTGAAGAAAATCCAACCAGATTTGAGCAACCCTGGAATTTTTAAAAATCTGTGGTAGAAGGAATGGAAATTACACAATGATTTTTTTGTTGTTGTTGCTGCTGTTGTCACAGCAATGACTGCACAAGTTAATCCTCAAACTTACACTTAATAATAAAATTTAGGCTTCATGCACTGCTTTCCTCTTTGGGCTATCTTACCAAGCTAAAGTAAGTGAAATCACAAAAATCCTCACACCACCTTTTTTACATTTAAAAAATAGGAAGGCAAGAGGACAACATGGTTTGTGGGTATCAAACCTGAAGTTGTAAGCCCTGTTTTGGTTCATGGCTATGGCTAACACTACTAAACTCTACTAGTGTCAATTTCTTTACTCAAATTGTTAGCATAATCTGAAATCTTGCTACTGTTGTTGGAATGCGATAGTGAGTAAAAGTCACAGTGAAAGAGCTCATGCTGGATCCAACCTGCAATGCCAACATGGCAACTTCACGTGCTCAGCCAACAAAAACATGCCCAAAAAGCCATGGATCTGGCCAGCTGGGAACTCTCAGGTGACAATAGCACCTTGGCAGGTGCACCTCTACCTGGTTACCCATCCCCATTTGCCAGGACAGCCCGTAGCAGCCAAGGACAACTTGACACATTTTACAGCAGCTGTGTTAGCTCTCCAGATTTTTTTTTTTAAACAACCCAGCCAGCTCCTGAAACTCAATGGTAGCAACGCACCGCTGTTGTGGTTTATACCTGATACCTCCCATCTGCATCAGCTGTGCTCACCCAACTGATGAATTTTATGAATTAACTCTTGAACACATCCATCCAAAACAGGTGACAGCGCACTGGGGTGTGCTGGCTGCCTGCCTTCACTCTTTGTCTGTGCCAGACATCTTCCTTCGCCCCTGCCTTGCATATGCAGGGGCTACACCTGGCATTTTTCCACACCCCTTTCCCTTCATGGTAGCACTGCACACCATCCCCACAGCTCCGCCATGACGCAGCCACCTCCTGCACAGAGCTCAGGGACTTGCGAGAAGGCCAGCTGCTGCCCTGAAAACATAAAAGATCCGCTCGCTTGTGGGTAGGGGGCATTTCTGCTTTCAGTGGACTAAACAGCAGAAAAACAAGGGGGGAACCAAAAAAACAACAAAAAGCACGGATATTAACAGGGAGAAAGGGGCTAGCAGCAGCCGAGGGCTCCGCCACAACATGGCGCCTCAGCCAGGCCCAGCGGAAGGTCCCGGTCCCCGTGGCCAATGGGGCAGCCGCGGCGCGAGGCCGCACTGCGCTGCCACCTGGCGGCCGCCGCCGCTCACTGCGCCCGGTCGCTCGCCGGCGGGGCCCGCATCTCTGCGCGCCATCACACCGGGTCTCCACAAAAAAGCTCTTTTTTTTTCATCCCTCCAGTGCCAGGCATCCGCAGTGGCGAGAGTTGGAGCGGTTTATGCTGTCTTGCAGTGTTTCTGGACAAGCGAAAAGACTATAAACATGGGCCGTGTGGGCACACACCGACTCACTCACGGGCTTCCTCACCCACGTTCAGCCCCTGAGGCCTCAGGGGACCTCGCAGCGCAAAGCCAAAGGCTGATAACGTGAGGCAACGGCATTAATATGAGGTAAAATATTGTCACATTATTGTTAATCTCTTAATAAATGCATTGGAAACTGGGCACTATTCATTAATAGCTGCCCAAAAATTGGGATATTAGCGGACAACATTTCTCCACGTTAATTTACTGTAGCCTATTCAGATAGTAAAAGGATCTAGTCAAGTTGCAATCCAGTCAGCTTAAAAGTACACATACGAAATGAGGCTTTGGGATTTACAGTTTGACTCCCTGCCAACTATTGAGGTTTCATAATCGTGTTCCTCTTGTGCGCTTCCCGCCCCCCCCACCCCAAATGCTTTTTTCCTTTGCTCCCACTGTGGCATACCAAGAAACAGGGAAAAGTGAAACCTTGGTCCATCTCCCATGAAAGCCTTGTGTAATATCAGACACTGTATAAGGCTCTACTTGTATTAAACATAGAACCTATATAAAACGCAACCTTCTGAAAGTACTAGGTGGTTAAGTACCTTGAAAATTGTGTTTCAAGGGTATATCAGGGGATTTGTCTTTACTGAAGCAGATGAGGAGCCAGCCCTTTCAACATATTTGCTGTAGACATCACAAGAAATCAAAGTCCTGGAGCCTATAGGAGCTGAGATACCATAGTGGCTGAGCAGAGCACAGGGATTTACAGTCACAACAGTTACTGACGACAAATTGTAGGTGCTGTGCAAATCCCCACACTGACTAGCGAACAGCAGCTGATAGACAAGCAAAGTACTAGGACTGCCCTGAAGTACAATGCTAATGAGACTGTCTGAAATTACAGCAAATAAACCAGTCAAATAGCAGAGAAACTATTAAAAAGGGGTAAACACCAAATGGGTCAGCTTCCGTTATTTTTCATACCTGTCTGAGTCCATGTTATTTCACTTTGTAATAAAAGGATAAGGAGACCTTTGTAGTTATTTTACTGAGGTCAGAGAGGGTGACATGCATCTTGAACAGCCTTCATAACCAAGCAGCAGGAGCATTACTGATCAGCTCAGAGCTTACCTGAAGGGAGAAGCCTGAATTTTATTATCATTTACTTTTGTAAATCTGTTATAATGCCTGCTGGTTCAGACTAGCTGTTTGGGTATGGCTTTTACCTGTTTCTATGTTTAGTCCGTACATGCTCTGTTCCATCCCCGTAATGCAAATGAATGTGTTTATATATGTTGTTTTAAATAAAATACATAAGTAAGTGTGAAAATACAGATTTCTGTGAATATGAGTTCACTTTGCCTTTTCTCTACCTCCAGAGCAATAGGGTGATCCAGGAATCAACTATCACTTATCCCTGTAACTTCCTGTAACCTTCCTGTCTGGGAACAGAAAAGGTAACCTCTGCTCCAGAAGGCTCACAGTCTGAAATGCTTTGTCCCATATAACCTCATTGCAGTAACCCTTTCTGCATCTTTCTTCTCCACTTCTTTGCCATGCATGCTTTAAGAAAGAATCTGAAGTGCTTCCCTGCCTTCCTTTTTATTGATTCAAAGGGAATCAAAGACTTTTCGTGGTCAACAAGTGCATGCAGCAGAATCACAGTAACTAATGCTTGCATCTAGGACAAAACCACCTCCAACATCTGCCTGCTTGCTCTAAGCCAAGGAGACATTCCTACAGCATCTCACGAGCACTGCTTCGTAAGATAACAAAATCAGTTGACATGCTTAGCCACGAGTAGGCTAAGCAACTGTAACAATGTTTTGCCTCCCATGCAGACCTTTGAGCAGTTGCAACTGGCAGCAACAAAACCACATAATTCTCTGTTAAATAAGTTACTGGAAAATAAAAATAGATAGAAGCCCCATTACTTAACATATTCATCCCCACATCTGGATGATAAAATATAATTCTTATGGCAAAATAAAATTTTTAGGCGCTATGTTCCCTATCTGCAATTACATCAAAATCACATTAATTGAGCTATAACACTGTCAGGCCCGGCAGCTGGGAGGCACATCCATACATTCTAAAGAGGTGGCCATTAATTCAGCACTCCGCAGTGTAGCAATGAAGCTGGGATGTCCGTTCCCCAACGTGATTTACTGTCTTTCAAGCTGCTTAAGTGGGAACCTCTACAAAAAGATTTAAGTTAAGTGACTCTTATGCCGAGCTGGAGCTCATTTATTATTGAATTAAGTTTTCATTTCTTTTAAAGGGAAAGAGAAATATAGTTTTATTTGAAACAAGGTAAAACAGTGCAAAGAAATCAACTATTACAATTCAGGAAGCAAGAATATGTATCTGTGGGGGTCAATGGCATTTTGTTTTTGCGTTGGTGTAAAGGTAAATTAGAAAACTATATATATACTTATAAATGCACATATATATATGGTTTATGTACATGTCTGCTTTTAGGTATATATATATGTATGTATATGTGTACAGATCTAGAGGTATATATAATTACAAATGTAGATACAGATTACATGTATCTAATACATTTATGAGCCTAGATCCTGAAACTAAACATATGCTTCATTTTAAGGCTATGAAGTAGCTTACTTTGTAAGGCATTGGGACACCGCAGTATACAGAGCTTGCTACAAAATTTATCTCTATAAATTGTATTTTGCCTGTTACCTTAGCACCTTTTTTCATATTCTAGCACTTCTCTCTCTTTAAAGAATGTATTTAATCAAGCTCTATTTCAGAAAATATATTGTGATTTATTTCTTTTTAAAAAATATATATATGGAAGGCTTATACCTGACACCCAAGCACCTTAGTTAAATGGGGTAGAAAGGGTGGGTATTGTTTGTGTCCTCTACTAAAAACTGGGTCTGACAGAAACAGAAATTTATCCTACTCAAGCAGCAGGTACACAATTTCTGCCCTGAAATTAGAACATCAGAACACAGCAATCGATGCAATATTTGGCCTCTGTCCTCTAACCACATGAAGGAAATATATTGAGCTAAATTTTCTGCCAGCTTAATTTTATTGAAATTAGTGGAGTTTATCCAACAAAATACTTGGCATCTTGCATTTGATGGGTAAAATGTGCCAGTGCAGGGAAAGAGATTTTGAGGGAAAGCAGTTACTCTGCATGCTGAAATTGGCTAAATATTTCTGAATAAAATATACTTTAAAAATAAATAATTAAAATTTGCCAGGACCCCCATAATGGTGTCATTTACACTCCAGTCACATGAGTCTACAGCACAAGACCCTTTCATAATTAGGAACGTACACTATATAAGCTCCCTCCCTAATTAGCAAATTATGTTGAAAATAGCATCCTGCTAATTAACGGTTATTATGGCATTTCTGAAGCTGAAGCTTTAATTATCACCAACCTAATGATTGTGTACAGAAAAAAACAACTTTTTTTCTTAAATTATCAATAAGGGCAGGAGATTATTATCAGGCGAATCTGCTGACGGCTGATTAATTTGTTTGATGCAAAGTTGCTGTGTTTCATATTATTTTATCGGAGTTGCAGGAAAAAGGTACATAATTTGGTTTCATTAGCAACTACTGCTATTTATCACTAGAAGATACCCCTCCCTTTTTTGTTGTTTGTTCAATTCCCTCTGTGTTTTTGCCTGCACCAGCATCAAAGTCAAGAGCAGGAAGTTTTAATTAAGTGACACTAATGAGGTCGTTGAAAATGATACTTCAGCAATTCAGCATGCTGTTAAATGTGTTTATTCTATAATGTCATCAAAGGTGATTGTTTTCCCTTGTAATAGATAAAATTCATTACCATAAGCATTGTACTTTTGAGTGTTAGAGATACAAAATGCAAGCAAGTCAGGTGTATCTGTCGCACATTTCATCTCATCTACCTCTGTAAATGAACTTGCAGCTAAACCTATCCCTTAAAAAGGAAATGTAGCATAAGCTGTAGTTGTAAGCGGGTTTTTGTTCAGAAATAGCTGGCTTTGAGTAACCTACTTAGTTATGATGATTGTAGCCCTGCTTTTCTGGCTGCCAAACCATTCACAAGTGCATCCCGAAATTCTCTGATTGCAGCCTATTTTGCAAGTCCTAATCAAAGAGTTTGAATGAATCATTTCCAGCTTGCAAAAAAAATGTAAACTAGTGATACAATTAATACCATGATTATGCAAATCAAAGAGTAGTTATAGGGCTGTGATCATAATAGGCTAAGGATATAGTAAGGCAAGGCAGAGTTTGTAAGGAGAGGTTGTAATCTATTAGACCAACTGAACTAGATGGAAGAAACATACTGTTCTTTGGGTCTGAACCAGGAGTAGGTATGAATCTCTGCTGCTCTTTCTTCACTGGGGGTTTGGCCTTTAGAAATATTCTTTGTTTGGCCCCACATTTGCACAGGAAAAAACCCTAGAGATGTTTTGTGAATAAGATATGGCTCCTACAAATGCACATAGACACGAAAAATACTAATCCTGCAAGCAGTGCTAATGAATAGATATACTCATGTCTATACGAGTTGGCACGAGCAGGTGCTAAAATTCACAAAGAGTCCTAGATCTTCCTTTGGTGGAGATAGGTTTTGTTCAATAGGCAACGTTTATATCAATGTAACATCTGGTCTAATCAATCCTGAAATTGTTTGATTCCTTGACAAATACATTTCAGAATTTAAAAAAAAAAAACAAACAAACTAATCTTAAATTCATTTTGCAGAACTATGTTCACCAAAGGAGCTGACTCTTAAGCAGTAATCTCAACATAGTAGTGGAGCAGACTTAAATGTGCTTCATCTGTCCTAAAGCCTTGCAGTAGGTTAAAGACGCGGACATTCAGCTTTACTTAGAATATAATATAGACCACAGTGCTTCCTGGCAACGTGCTTCAACCCCAAAATTTCACTCATATGATTAAGAAAAAGGTCAAAATGTTACTTTTCTGTTCTCATATGCTGAAAAATAAGGAACTAGGTACGTGTTAATACTAAGGCCAGTAAAAATATAGCTCGCATTTTCAGTGAATATGTTCTTTTTAAACTACTACAGTTGTAAGATTATGAAGTTTTCCTTATTTAGAATAACATGAAACTAAAAAACTAAAGAAGTGAGCTCTATGGGAAAAGTCTCCTTTTCTTCACTGAAGAATGGAGGCAATAATTTGTTTCAGTTTAAATCAAATTAATTTTTTAAAATTCAGTTTGTTTCCAAGAAAAATTTTTTAGAAGTCAGATGAGGCAAAACCAAACAAACTCTAAATTATTCAGAAAAGCCAAAGCACCACAAATATTTTTCAGTGGAAAAAGTCCACTGTTTCCAATAAATAGCATTTGGACACTGCTCAGTTGCTAAGTGAAATAAAACATGGCATATGCAGGCCTAATACTGGAAATCTTTACTTACATTTCAAATTTAGAGCTGCCATTCAAAGCTTTGGTCTCCAGTCAGATCCCATTTTAAACACCTGGCCCATAGTGTTTTGCTTTCCATCTGGCTGGAGGGAGAATGCTCTCAAACTTAACCAGCGTAAAGCCACCAAATTCACCTCATCCTTTGGCCCTTCCCTGCAGGGTGACAAAGATGGCCAGGACCATTCGTATCTGTCGGTCCGTGTGCAGCCTCTGGACAGCCCAAAGAGCATAGCATTCCGTGACATGATATTGCAGAGAGATGCTTTATCCTGGGAACAGGATTTGTGTCTTACAGTGCAAAGCCACTCACTTTCCACAGTTATAACCCCTTGCGTTTGCTAACACTGCGATGTGACACATCAGAATATGCTGGAGATAAGAGTTTCATCCTTCCTCCTTGAAGTCAATGGCAAAAATCCTGTTGATTTCAATGAGGCAGGACTGGACCTTTAATGAGAAATAAACAGTCCCCAAAGTGATTTTTATAAATAATATTTACAGTGGCACCATCCAACAATCACAGCTTGTTTGTAAGACATGAAAAGAATTTTTGCTTTACAGTCAGGAGCAGGGAATTAGAAATTGCCTGCAAATTCACCCACCCACCCCCTCGGCAGGAGCCATAAATCATCATTTTGTCCACACAGAGCGAAAAGCAGGAATCGCAGCAAGATGCAGGGAGAGCCGCCCTTCATGTGGACAGCAGGGGACACGTCTGGGTCACATGACCCCTAACCTTATCTTTATTTTTCCATCAGGCTCTGTGACATTTGTCCTTTTTCATTCAATAAGATGCAGGACTATTTGCCATTTTCAAGTAACCACATTATACAGTATTTCCCATTGACAGACGCGTCCCCTCAGCGCAAGGTGCTTTAACTCTTTCTAATAGGTTTCTTCCTGGCTTCTGTTTCCCGAGTGGGATTTTATGTTTTGTTTGCTTTGACAAAAAGAAGAAAAGGAAAAAAGAAAGAAAGAAACATACCCCCTGGGAAAGTTAACCTCAAAACATAACATTTCTAAAGCAGGATAAACCACTATCATAACTGCAGAGGACAACATAATTACAGGCAAAAACACAGAAAAACAGATGTACTGAGCAAGCAGTCTTGGCAGTCCAAAGTTAGAAGGTCAATAGGTTAGGTTGCCTAAATTGTACGTTTTTAAAGCAGGCATTAGTTTCTTTCTGCAGATTAGCCGCTTCAGGATCTATATTTTGTCTGAAATCACAGGCACCTTCTCATCTAAAAATCCAACTTCTCTAGAAATATAAAAGATGACACAAAACTTTATCCCACCTAGTACAAAATGCTGGGGAGGACCTGCGTGTAGAAGCTAACAGTTTGCATCTCCAGGTTTCTACCAGCTTCACAAAATGCTGTCTCCTAGTCTGTAATTGAAGCTTGGAGCTGCGCTGTCCTATGGTCTTCTTAAGGGGCTCATCCTGGTGTCAGCCTTCCAAGTGGGAGGGACATCCCATCCTACCCCTTATCCGCCCTCTGCACATTGGAGTTATCCTCATGGGGCCAAGCACCTTGATGTCTGAGGTCTGACACGTTTTTCTTGAAAGCTGGAGGATGTACCCACCTGCTCTTCCCATGATGTTTAAAATTTTCTCACCAGCCCTGCTTATCAGCAGTGCCACTGCTGATTTTAGTAGACTGCAACTAGTAAGGAAGGGCTACTCTTCCCATTTTACTGATAAGAAACTAAGGGCCAAAGAAACTGTGTAAAAGAAGGTATCCTGGCAAAGCAGGACTTTGAAGAGGAGTCTCTCAAGTCACTGATCAGCAGCTTTACGGCTCTTAGCAACTTCCCTCCATCTCCACATCAAACATGTGTGGCCTCCCTGCACATAAACATTGTTGATGAGCCCAAGCTTCAAGGTAAAGCACCTTTGCAAAGGGGACAGCCCCAGATTCTTGAATAGAAGACAAGATGAAATATGTCAGGGAAATCCTTTGGTGCCTGCTCTAACCAGTCCAAACCATGCCCTTGCTCATAATGGGTGCTCAGCTGCTCCATTTCAGGACACTGCTGATAAAAGCAACGAGAACAGTGTTGTATCACAGACGCCTTTCAAGGGCATCTCTAAGTCACTAAACCTTTTTTAAAACCCCGTGACGTAAACTTGCTTATTGCGTTAAAGTCGTGCTCAATCTCTAAGGTAAATTCTGGAGAAGGGATCCCTCTCTCACATGGCACAAAACCTGGTAGAGCTAAGGTGCAGTTGATGTCCACACTCAAGAGAGCTTCATTGCCTCTGAAGGGCTAAGTGCCCTCTAGCCGTGCCTGGTTCCCCACCAGCCCCTCCTCTGCCTGCCACCTCCACCCTGCTGAGAAAGGAGAAGAGCATTGCTGTGTAGCCTGCACAGTGCAGAGGTGCGTTCACCGCGGTTAGCTTTTCGCCCACACACAGAGTAACCATGGGTCACGGAGGAGGCAGGATTTCAGCCTGAATGCAAACATGAGATGTTGACCAAGAAAATGCCCCACTGGGGTTTTTTTTTCCCATGTGATTATAGGCACATTCAGATTCTCTGAGAAAAATGACGCTCTTTTTAGTCATTGCAGGGAGGACAGCACCACTGGAGGCAGCGTCACTGGGGTGTCCAAACCACATCTTCAACGAGGCAGAAGTTCAGTCATTTGTAGCTGACTTCTAACATATCACTGTGCTCATGTGAGTGGATCCACCTCTGTGGCAAAAATCAAAGGCGGCCAATTCTGGTTCTGTTCTTTCCTTAGCTTATATTTGACACATAGCAGTCTCGAATGTGAGCTTACATCATGTACTGTAACACAAGAGATAACGACAACCATGGGAAGAAGCTTACTACAAATTCTTAGTGCTCATTCTGTGCCAATCCATCCCTGTACCCTCCTGAAAAGTACCTGATTTGCATTAGCAACAGCTCCAAATGATGACACTGAGGTGGACGTGGAAAAGTAAATACTAAGAGAAGCACAGCTTCAGATCATGATACCAGTAACTAGAAGCTTTCTATGGCAGCACTTGATAGCAGCCAGTAAATACATCCCATATGTTAAATATTGTGACATTTGCTGAAAGGCAGTTGATGCACGTGTGCACCCAGATGTCCCTACCCAGAATGACTGTTGATGTGATGACTTCCAGAGGAACTTCTGAGACGCCATAAGATCACTGTACTGCTGGTGGACAGCAAATTAAGCCATGTGATATGGTTACAAAATGATCAGTGAGTTGGAGCCAGATGTACAAAGGCAGCATGCGATGATCAAACGGCACTGATGGGTGTGCACCTACAGCACCGTGTTCTCCTCCGGACAGCAAGATTAGACAAGAAATAATGGCAAATTAGAGGAAGATAAGAGAAAAGTGACAAAAATTTTCAATTATATTCAAGAGAAAAATAGATAAAGTAAGTACCAGATAAGCTGCAGACTCATAGGCATTCATTTATTTTCTGGTGATACTAATTGAATTTGTAGGCTTCTTTTACAATTAAAAAAATAAAACACAACCATAAAAGTAGCAGTTTCATGAGAATGGAGACATCAATATATGAACTCTTAAGCAATGTTGGAGCTGCTAAGAAAAGTTCTCAGAGGAAGACTGTAATATATTTATCCTTATCATCTTTGCAGTTCAATGGCTATGCAGCACTGCAGAGCTGACATATCCTGCAGCCTGCTCTCAGGATGCACACTGTGGCTACATCCCAGCTGTGGGAAACGTCGTCTACGCTCTTTGTCCCCCAGTCATCAGGATTAAAGACCTGTAGGAGCATTCTGCTGCTGCTCCCCTTCCCCATAGGAAATCAATGAGTGTTGAAGTTTTATTCTGACATGCACACAGAACGTATCTGTAATATGGGCCCAGAGACCCAGGCAGGGCACAGAATTGCCTCACAGTGGAGACACAGTCCTACTAAAGTCAGCGTGACTGCCAGCAGTCATTCAACATGCTCCAGATATTCAAAATGCAGGTCAGGGACAGATTCTCAAGTGATCAGTGCTAGGTTTTCAGCAGCACATTTTATATGGACAAATGAAAGTTTCTCAGTGGTGTCACTTCTTGCAAATATTTGTACAAATTTTTCATACACCTTGGACCCAAAGTAGATCTTTAAAGCAAAAAGAGGACACTCTGTCTAAAAAAGCTACTGGGTCTAGGAATCTAGTCCAAAATGTTTAAAACCTGGACTCAAATCCTTGATCTTAGGCACAGCAAAGACTAGAACCATGATAATTTGTGCACCAGAGCGGTTTGCTACGACAGAGGAATCATCTATTCTTGAAATTATTTTCTCATTAAAAAAAAAAAAATTTAAAAAAAGGGCAGGCTTGTTTAAAACTTGTTTTCCTCCTGAAGTAGAAGAAAATTAAATAGGAAACCTTCACGTTTTTGCAGACTGGAATTTCAGTCAACACTACTGAACTTGCACAGTTGGGTCCAGCCTTTCCAAGGACTTCTGGAACCAACAGTTCCTCAATTCCTGTTCAAAGTCTTATGACCTCAGAAGCCTACAGTATCAGACATATGCTCAAAAACGCACAGTACTTAAAAGAATATGGTACCAGGCATGGATGGCGAGTCTTTTTGAAATTTCAGACCCACCCATCAAAAGAACGTCACAATCTAGTCCCAGGCCAGACGAATGCACGGCTGGCTCCCATCTAATTGCTTCATGTCTTAATTTCCTGTCCCTCATTTTCAAGTTTTATTTTCTCTCAACTTCCTGTCATGTGTCCTCAGCTTGCAAAAGACAGGACACCATTTGCATTCACAAACTACAATAAGGTTTTTACTGAACTGTAAAAGTTATGTTGTCTGACATTATTTTGACTGTATTGGCACTGGGTTGATATTCAAAGCTGAAGCTTATTATACAAGATGCTGTTTGGCCCTCTCTTGCACTTGGTCTCCAGCTAGTCCATAGGCCAGGAATATAGAATTTAATCAGAATATTAAAGGATTGCAACATGAAGAAATTAAAATTACTCTAGATGGGAAAATTTTTCAAATCTGAAACATACATGATGATGTATTCAATATCCATGTTTTATTCTTCTTTATTAATTTTTTCAAACTTCAAGATCTGTGTGGCACTTATACTGTAACCATGCTCCACTTCCACAATTTACACTCACATTAACCTTACTATATGTAAGACTAAGAAAAAAAATATTAATACGTTCTATCAATTATCTGCCTAATGCAGCTGTGTTACTAATCCCCATACCTCAGACTCCAGATGCGCTGTATGCAGGCAGCGCTTGTCCATAATGAGGTGGTTTTAAAAATAATGGAATGTTAAAAGTGAAAGCTTGCAGAAGACTTTTCCAATATGAAATAACATGATTTTCAAGCTTTTTTTTCTGAACTATAAGGACTAGAAACTTTCTTTTATAAATAAGGATTGGTAACACTGCAACCAAACAACTTCTTTTTGGTTTAGCAAAAAGTAGCTTTTATTTTAAACTGAACATTCAATACTGATAAAGGGTGTTCTCTGTGACTGAGAGCACCAAAAGTAAAACCTAGCATTTTAAAATAACTCTTACAAATATGGGTCGTGCTTCAGTGGCTTGAAATGCCTTATTTGTATAATTTCTCCCACTGGGTGAATACAATTTTAAAAGGAAATGAAGCATTGTAATATAAGCTACACACCACCTATATATACCTTGTGCTTGCATGTGAGCATTATAAATATTATCAGCAGCAAAAAAAGCAGCCAATGCTTTTCCAAAGGAAGAAGACTTTTTTTGTTTCGTTCTCTCTTGATCTATTGTTGTGACTCTCCCTTTGATTGACAGGTGGCATTCTTGTCTTTATGGATGGCGAAGCAAAGCCCTTGATGGTTATCGACATAAGGAAATGTCATGTCTGAATATGTTTCAACAGGACCTTTTTTCCCCTCATTTCCTGCTCCTTCCCCTCACTTAATTTATTATATTTAATGCCATGAATACTCTCAAATATTAATTCATAATCCAAACACTTAATTGCAGTCGGGAACCCAAACCTGGCATTTATTTGCCGTTTGGCATTAAAAGTCACATTTGCAACAGAAGTATCCTTACAAGGTAAGGTTGACTAAGTTCCCTCTTCCTTTGCACCTATGCAACCAAGGGACCTCTTGGCCTTAAACCTTCAAGACGGTGGCGGAAACGTGCCATTGAGTGACGGGAGTAGCTCTCTAACCAACACATCATTGTAAATTACGCATCAGGTGTAATTCATTCAGAAACCAGAAGCAAGTGGGTGGAAGTGGTAAAATAGCTCACTTTGCACTGGGCTGACACACAGTGTAAGTGCAACATGAGGGTGATTCATTCAGATGCGGTGCTCGGTGGCATTGCACTCAGTCTTTGCAAAAAGGGGTACCACCTCCATTTACACCCAAAATAACTCTCTGACACTCTGTCAGCACGAGGCCTGACTCAACGTCAGGGCTGAGTGCAGGGACTGAGGGAATCGTGCTCTCTCACAAAGCCTGGGTTTGGCTGTGGTAGTCTTTATGGTGCTTTATACCAGTGACGCTAACCAGTACATGCCATTAGTCCACCTCTCTGCTCCTTCTGCCACAGCATTATCAGTAACATGGACCATTCTTCCTGTCTGGCCCTAAAGACCGTTGCTACCCTCCACACCACACTATCCCCAGCAAGACTCACTTATACGCTGTGCAACAGTCCTTGTTTAGAAAACACTGTTCTTTCATGCTATGCACAGGCTTCAGACTACCTCTAACACTTACTCCTCTCCCCCTCTTACACCCTTCCTGTCCTTGCTTTCTCATGTCTGAAATTAATTTGTTATCCTCCACATCAAGCAGGGACGGTAACTTTTTATCTGCATTGTAAAGTGCCCAAACAGCATAAAAATTGTATCTTTGGTGATGTCAAATAATAAGTAATAACAACAGGGCAGACTGGGAATACTTTGTCTGGGGTAATGCATCATTGCTCTCTCTACCATGACCCTAATTCGTCTGCATAAATTTCCACATGTTTTATATGCATTAGGCTAACATTTTGACCACTAACCACAGGGTGAAGAAATGTAACATGGGAGCTGGTTTTGTGCAGCCAGAAATAGGTATCTCTAATTAAAAAATAAAGAACAGGAAACTACTCCCCAGAACGCGTCTGTCCCTTCAAGTGGATCTATGTCCCATCCCAGGTGGAGAACCCAGAGGCCTGATCGTACTTGTTACTCCATGAATGGCTCACGTCTTGCAATGAGCAGATGTTAGCCTAGTGAACTGCCCTTCCTCTGCCACTTTTGCACAGAGATTCACAGCTAGGTAAATTTTCAGCTGTTTTCAAAGTAAAGTTCTGTGTCTTGCTTCTATTTAATGAGCAGTGTTTTGGGGTCTAATGTTTTGTGAATGCCTCTCTATTGTGCTCTGAAATAAGGAGCCAGTCCTTCACACCAGTTATCAGTAGCTGTGGAATCACTAAGACATCTTGCAAGGTTTAGCACTCAGGTTAATGTTTCATTGAAGCACATTACCCCACCTGGAGAGCAGATGCTGCAGGTGGTACCCATGGTACCTGTCAAAGTTCCTGAGCATAAATGAACTTTCCTCCCCAGCTCATTGTCACATATTTCCCGACTTTTTAATCCATATGCTCTCAGGCATGCACAGAGCAAATGCTTCTCCCAAAAGACTGAATAAAGAATACCCAAGTAATAAACTATATTACTTCTGGCCTTCTCTGCATAAATGCAAAAGGAACATCTAAGAGAAGAGCTTGCCTGGCCTCTTCTTCTCCATGGTGGGTGTACAGAAAGCAAGTTCAGAGTCAGATCTACTCAGTCTAATCCCAGCCTGTCTGCAGTTACAACGAGTTTTCCTACAGATGCCAGAAGAACCCTCCAAACAGCAGAACAAAGAGGGAGAGAGACCCGAGCCAGCTCTGAAACAATTACATTACCTCAGTTGAAGGAGTATTTGGGAAGACAGTCACATGCAGGATGCATGAGCATTCCTATTTCTTCTAGTTAAGTACTTCTGTTTTCCCCCCATCTTGTCACTGAATCCATGTCTACTCCTTTATACCCAGCCAAGCTATAAAATTCAGCATGAGCTTGAAGTATACTACATGCTAATTTTGTATCGCCCTAATAATGCTCAGATTTACTGGGATCTATTCTCTCACTGATGCATATTTGTAAGTACTATTAACGTTAATGGGAGTTACCAACTAATTAGAAAGGAGAACAAAATCTAGGCTATAGGATGCAAATTAGAGTAGTGCCTATGTCACTTATCTTCCCGCTGAGGAATTACAGAGTAGAGCAAAATCAAGGACAGTAACTCTAAGTTCTGTTGACTATTTGCCTTACATTTTGCACCCATGAACCCAAACCAAAATAGTTGAAGGGAAATAGCTAGCCAGATTATTAAAGTCTATTGCGTAATAGCAAAATCTCCAAGTTTGTTCTCAACAGAGAGAAAGATTTGGAAAGTTCTAATCTGGTTCACTTAAACACACTCAGCAAAGAATAGTTGCGAGGTATAGCTAACAATTAATATTTCTAACAAGCTGGTCAAGAGAGTGTGGCTCAGTGAGTCTGTGTATTAAAAGGGCATTGTTAGCACACCGCTTGGCTTTTATGAGGTGAAACAATCCAAACCTACTTCAGTGCATGGAGAGGTTTGGAGAGGTTTTATTTTCATCCTTAAAGTCCAGGGTGGCTTTGGCATAATAAAGGTCATATCTCCTAATCATGGTAATGTTCACACGCAGCAATATGAGCTCATTGCAGAGAGCTCCAGCACTCAGAAATCCCCGGTTAGAAGGTGTCACCGATTAAACTATCGCATTTCAAAGGCTTCCATACAGTAAATAGGCAAGAAAAGAAGAAAAGGAACCGTGGCCTTTTGTTATTCAAAAAGCTACGGAGAGCGATAATTAACCCATTTTTGTTGAGAAATCATTTGGACAAAAGTCAAGGGATTGCCACCCTGTCAATTGTTAAGTCTAGATAAGGACATTATATTCCACTGTACAAAGAGTGACTGAAGATAGTGAATAGAAAGTAGGCCACTACTATGACTTTCCCTAGTCCATCGAAAAAGAGGTCTATTTTTTTCCACAAAAGAGGCAATATAGTAAAAAAGATCTTGTCCTACATTAAAAACATAACTACAGTGCTTGTTTTTGCATTTTGTTAAATATTCAAAGGTACCATGCAATTAGCATGTCATTAATGAATAATTAATTACTGCTAAAACAGCCTTCAGATTTTTTTTGCAACTAAATTATTTAAAGACCAAATATAACAATGGAATGCAGCCCCCCCCCCCCAACTCTTTATTTTCATCAGTGCATTGGTTTGTAGATGAATAAGGGTTTATTAGCTAAGAGAAAAATTATGTTTTGGAACATGGAAAGATTCCAGTTTCCCTTCCTGTTCCACTGCCCTCATCCCCCTTAAAGGAACCCGAGGACAAAAAATGATGTGGTCCTTGTTAGCATCTGCGAGGAATGCATTAGTTAAAATAACTGAGATGTGCTTCAGAATACAAGATTTGTACATTTCCTGGGAAAAAAAAAAAAAACACAACAAAAAAAAACAAAATGAAATATGTTGAAGACTAGTCCTACCAGCACTTTGCAGCAGTGTACCCTAAGACTGAGCAAGTGCAGTGTATTTTTGTTAATCATTCGTCACCAGCTCTAATGACAGTTACTGTATTATTAAAATCTACCCCACTATACAGCCAAGAGTTAAAGAGAAAGTAATTTGTTGCCACTGGCAGATATACATCACTAGTAAGACGTTAGTTTATATTTATAAGCTGCACATCTGTGAATCAGTTGGCCTACCCATCTGTTAACTGCACCAGTAAACAGTAAGTGTGTGAGCTGCGTATTCTTGCATCCATCACAAATTCTTTCTTTAATTGTATGTTTATGCAACAAACCCCCACTTAAGTGTATTTGAAAATGTTTTGAACAATGATAATTAGTTTTTATGACTCAATACTACTCTTTCTAACACTGATTCAACACTATTATTTTAAATGGAGACAGCACTTTTCTCTGACAGCGTCAAAGCAGGTTTTCTCCATGGAGCAGAATTTGTCCCTACAAAAACACTCTGGGAAAACAAATCTCTTCCCAGTGTTCCCAAGCTACCGTTACAGTATGCAAATGTGATTCTTCATCTTTTCATAAACTTTTCTTTTAGAAGTTGGTCCCTGAAATAAAATACATTAAGAGCTATCAGCCCACCACAAAAAGTTGTGGAAGAGCTTGGATTGCACTGGACTGGATAGCAGGGGGCTAAAATTGTAATTTTGGACACACATTCAGCAAGGCACAGTACAGTTATTAAGAGACGCCTGTCTTTAAGCTCGTGAGTCAAGGAGACTACTCACCTGTCTAAACTTAAGATTCCCACTTACATACAATACTGCTGATTCCAAGTGCTGTTTCATTTCCAAGCAGATTTATGCTTGGGTACTTCACCTAATTTCTGTAAACAAAAAGCTAATGGAGAAAAAAAATGAGCCATAAAGTTGTACCTCTTACTGTATCTCATTTTACTCAGGAAATATTGCATGCACCTTTTTGCATAATAGGGGATTTTCACAGTGTTTTTTTCTAATGGGTTTACAGTGAAGTTGTGTACAATATGATGTTCAACTTCATAAAGCATTTAGTTACAGCATTTATTTTGTTTGAGGAACTGAAAGCACACTTATCTATGTATCATTGTGCTGATGCAAATGGCAAAATTTTCCACATGATTAAACATCATTTTCTCAGGGTATTCTGTGTCCAACTGCCTGCTACTCAGTAAATGTTTAGATCAATGCATGGTTGATCCCAAGTCTTGCAAGCCTAAAATCCTTCCATATCTAAATAAACACATAGGTTTACTTAAGGCCAAAAAAAGGACTTAGGCAGGATCTGGAAAGAATCAGCTGGGGAAAAAAAAAAAAAAAAGAGCTAATTTTTAAAAAAACTACACATATGCTTGCAATAATATTGTAAACAAGAGGTTACATTTATGTGTATCTCTTTATTTACTCCTTATCAGGGAAGTGTTTCACTTAGTGACTCTTGGAGCAAAAAGTGCCCACCAGTGAATGACGGTGCTCTGCAGAAATTGCCATTGACTGACAGTAGTGACGCCTACTGGCACCGTCGGCCCCAGTAGCTGCCAGAAGCTCCCCTGTAGTTGGTCTTCAGCCACCAAGCTGCTCACAAGTCCAGCATCTGTTCTTTGCTTAACATGACTGGGAGCCGTATGGACACAGTCCTCCTCTCTCATTCCTAGGGGCAGATGCCAGTGTGGTCTTATGTCACTTCCAAGAGAAAAAGCCCTGACCTACACAGTGGCCATCAGATGAACCAGGATCTTCAAGGACAGAAGGCTTAGCAAACTATGATAATAATTTTTAGAGCATGTGGCAGCCCAAAGAGATTTTTTTTCTCAGTAAGTACTGTTGTGATTTTGTATGATTATTACAGATATTGAGAAAAGTCAGATCGAAATAAACTTACTAAGGATATGCAAAAAGAAAGAGTGGAAAAAGAAGGAATCACCCTGTTCCCATCTCCTAAATCCTTTGCCAGTCCAGCACTCCCAAATCCCCCAGCCCCATACACCAACAGTTAAGCTTGGCAGGTCACCGGAGCTCAGTGCTAAAAATCATGCAGTCCCTGGCTTCCCTATGAAACTGATGACAAGGGCATCAAACTGATGCTTCTGCCAGAACTGGCCAGAGTACAAAATCTCATTCCTGAGCAGATGTCAGGTAGGGCGAACATTCAATCTCCACAAGGCTTGGACAAAAATGTAGGACAGCAGCACAGAGGTGAAAGAGGTTTGGTGAAAAGAACAGACCCCAAGTCTCCAGCCAAAATATTTCAAAGCAACTTCTGCCGAGGAGACACAATCAACAATTCCAGCAAGAAAGAATGTCGGCTTCAGCACACACAAAAAACCTTCCACTAACATCTCCCAAATGGAAAAAATACTATAAACAACATTCACCTCACTCTCCTCCCTCCCTGTCACAGAAATGACCACAATTCTTTACTACATACCTTCAAAAACAGCCCTTTGCAGATGAAAAGAAATAAAATCTAACCTTAAGAAGTACATTCAGAGACCCCCTTTATGCCACCGCTCTGTGTTATGGAAAAATGAAGGTAGAAATCTGTTGAAAAACATTTCCCTGCTGTATTGTGATTGACATCTGACAGTGCTCAGTGGTGTCCTAACTTGGATGAATTTAAATGACAAGCTTTCCTTTATAAGTAACAGAGCACCTTTTACAATAGAACAGCACGATTACTTCATGGAAAGGAAAAAAAGGAAGAATCAAAGTTTTTCCTCAAATCCCTGGGGGCACCCCGACCTGTCACCAGGCTATGACCTTCCCTCGTTAATCTATGCAAATTGGATGACTCTAATTTGTGGCACCGATTGCTTTGCCACACCTTTAAATTCAGAGATCAGCTATGGGATGATGCCTACATCACACAGAGTTCAGATCACCTTCATGTTGCCAACATTTTTAATGCCATGACAGATGACTTCCCCACCATTCTGGGACAAGGCGGTCCACGTAGCCCTCCAGACTACTTTTTGATTAACATCGAGACAAAAGCCAGCAGTGTTTTGCCTCTTCGTTTGTGATTAACAGCATTGCTGCTGTAAGCATTCCTAAGCAAGAACCCCTGGGAAGAGTATCAGATCCCAGGTCAAGGCACAGACTGCCAATATCATGGCTTCGCTAACAGTCACCCAATCGCTTTTATGCACATGAAAAAAAAAAAAAAAAGGTATTCACTGTAATAAGCACTGGTTCCAACTGAGAGATATTATGTCAAACTCTAAGGCCTGTTTCAAAACTTTCTCCATTCACATAACTTAATACACTTTGTAAGCCAAAGAGGGCAATATCAGAGAAGATGCTCTGTGTTCACCTTCCACGTCACACAAAGGCCACGGGAGCCATTTTTTCTGGGTTTAGTCAGTATGGGAGTTAAACTTTTTACTTTAAATTGGGTTCTTGTCAAGGATACACTATTTTTTATTTAACCCTAGCCTAACTTATTTTATCGCCAGTTTTATCCCTTTTCTCCTGTAAGACTCTTGTCTTCATAGTGCTGAAAAAGTGGAGATTTTCATTTATAATGAAAAATGCGCTAGTTATTTCTATTATCCACATATACATGCATATCCATCCATTCAGAAAGTTACTGGAGAGAAAACTTGAAAACCATTTTCCTGAAAACCAAAAAGCACATGGGAGTGTCATTATTAATAAAACATTCAAAGAATTTAATACATGGCCTATGTAATCCATCCATTTAATGCATCTAACAATACAGTCTGCGTAATAATCTGATTTGCTTATGCTTTGCAGTTCTGACGACACTCAAACCTGTTAACCATCTTTTCAAACAAACACTGAAGGTTGCCAGTTGCGACAGATTTGGACTAATGTTGATGGTAGCATGGGAGTTAGTTAAAGTGATTTGATAAGCTTCTAGCAGCTTGAGGGGCGGCGTCATTCCAAATATGTAAACAACATTGTCAACAACATAGCCCATCAATAAATGCAGCCTCTATCTCACACAGTCATTATTAAAATAAAAAAATAATAATAATGAAAAACAGGAAGGAAAGAAGACAGAGAAAAAGAAAAAAAAAAATTCTTTGTCCATAGCCACAAATCAATGACATATAGTATCAAGGTTCACTGAAACACTGACAAATGTGTCAGGAACACTTGTTTTTAGCATTACTGTATTCTTTACAACTATTAGGAAGCAAGTACAAGGTTGTTATAGGCATAGAGGCTAAATGTACAGTGACATACTTCACAAGCTCACTCATGCTTTGTATCAGAGCTTTCACTTACTATAGAAGTGGATTATCCCATTTTCCCATGCTGATCCAAGTGATCTCATTACTTACAGAAGAATCCTGGCATAAAAGGCTCACTTTGCCAACCATCACTTACAACATCCCAGCAAACACTATTTTTAAAGAAAAACTCTCATATTTTTCTTCTAATGGCCCTTCGGTTAAAAAAAAAAAAAAATTAAAAACTGAAAATAGCTTCCACGGGGATTACAGCCTCCACCACTGGGGAGGCCAAATGCAATTATGGAGCCAATATTTTTTAACAGCTCCCACTCTGATGGCCAATAAGCAGCTTGGTATTCCCCCGTCTCCATCCCCCAAGCAAATTGCTATATATATCCACTGGCGGGCTGCCAGAGTCTTTGGAGGCTCTGCACCACAAGCATGCTCAGTGAATCCCGACCATCTGGTTAGCTGGTCGGATCCCTGCCTCCATGATCTGCGTCTTCGGGCAGAACCAGCCCCTGGAGTATCTGATAATGGGCAAGAACCATTTTAGGGGACAGTCTGCCTGTGCTGATTGACAAGTGACCCATTCCTTTACTCCATCCTCAAGAGCTTTTATCAGAAAGTGAATCCCAAAGGTCTTTCAGTGTCTTATGACATACAGAAGCCCTTTCCATAAGGTAGGGCTTTCCATAGCAGACCTCAAGAACAGACCTGTAAATTACTGGGGGAAAGTGCTTTAAAATAAACAGCAGCTCTCAAAACAAACCCTAAAAGCATCTAGGCCCTTATCCAACAAAACACTTAAATGCTCGTGTAGCTCTAGAGAGGGAAGGCAGCTCACCAAATATGCACAGATGCTTGATAGCCAGATTCACTTTTCACAGCTCTGCCACAGACTCATCTGTAACCTCGTACAAGAGATTCGAGCCCTGCCCTGCCATGCTTCATTTCCTCCAGCTGTAAAACTGGGAAAGTCATCCTGAGTTTCATCATTGTGAATATTGTCTTATATAGAATCATAGAGTAGTTTGGGTTGGAAGGGACCTTTAAAGGTCACCTAGTCCAACCCCCCTGCAGTGAGCAGGGACATCTTCAACTACATCAGGTTGCTCAGAGCCCCATCTAACCTGACCTTGAATGTTGCCAGGGATGGGGCATCTACCACCTCTCTGGGCAACCTGTGCCAGTGTCTCACCACCCTCACTGTGAAAAATTTCTTCCTTATATCTAGTCTAAATCTACCCTCTTTTAGTTTAAAACCATTACCCCTTGTCCTGTCACAACAGGCCCTGCTAAAAAGTCTGTCCCTATCTTTCTATATAAGATTATAAGCCCCCTTTAAGTACTGAAAGGTACTTAAAGCAATGAGGTCTTCCCGAAGCCTTCTCTTCTCGAGGCTGAACAACCCCAACTCTCCCAGCCTTTCTTCACAGGAGAGGCGTTCCATCCCCCTGATCATTTTCGTGGCCTCCTCTGGACCCGCTCCAACAGGTCCATGTCTGTCCTATGCCCAGGGCTCCAGAGCTGGACGCAGCACTGCAGGGGGGGTCTCACCAGAGCAGAGGGCCAGAATCACCTCCCCTGACCTGCTGGCCACCCTTCTTTTGATGCAGCCCAGGATACGGTTGGCCTTCTGGGCTGCGAGCGCACATTGCTGGCTCCTGTCCAGCTTTTCATCCACCAGTACCCCCAAGTCCTTCTCGGCAGGGTTGCTCTCAATCCCTTCATGCCCCAGCCTGGATTGATACCGGGGGTTGTCCCGACCCAGGTGCAGGACCCTGCACTTGGCCTTGTTGAACCTCGTGAGGTTCACACAGGCCCACTTCTCGTGTTTGTCCAGGTCGCTCTGGACGGCATCCTGTCCCTCAGGCCTGTCAACCGCTCAGCTTGGTGTCATCTGCAAACTTGCTGAGGGTGCACTCGATCCCACTGTCTATGTCATTGATTAAGACATTAAACATAGTAACTGTCCCAATACGGACCCCTGCGGGACACCACTTGTCACCAATCTCCAGCTGGACATTGAGCCATTCAGAAAAAGCATATAGACTACCACTGCCATAAGAGATTTGTGACTCTACACAAGAATATACATTGGCCTAAGATCGTTCAGGAAAAGCAGAGCTCCACAGTTGCGTTTGCCAATCCATAGCTAACGCAAACTCCCAACAGCAACCCCGGGGAGACAGAAACACACAGTAAAAGCCATCCATGCAACTGAATAATACTGCCTAACACAGTTGCCAAGAACAACTTGAGAAGAGGCAAAATTTACCATCATAGACTGGAGCAACAATGCCTATTTCCTGTAATTAAATGATTAGTCCCACTTCTAAGCTAAGACTGCAGCCAAAGCACTCACATGGCCAGTGCAATTCCAGAGAGCAAACTGTGAGGGGCTCCGTGCAGCGACCACTGTGCTTCATTGCCTCCCAGCGCCCCACCACCATGCCCTCTGATGGTGCAGATGGAGGGCTGCATTTCACAGGAATCCGCGGTTAGAAACCATTGCTGGCACTAGAGGTATTGCTGCGATCCGCACATTGAAAAGCATTTCAATGTAAGCAGTAGCGATGAATTGATATGAAGCTGTGTTCCTGCCCCTCCCATGGCATCTGAGCAGATCTTACCTTTGAAATAACAAGGGGTTAAGATTTGCCATGAACGTACCACCTACATTTTTAAGGTTATAAAAATGGGATGCTTACACTTTTCCTAACCCCTCACCAATGACCAGACCCATATGTAAATTTCACACAGTAGTATTTAGTAGCATAATTAATCCCTACTTTATGTTATGAGTAATATTTCCTATTCCCGACCCTGCAACGTCCTTTAAGAAGATCCATGTTCCAATTAGACTAGCCCATCGGCACTCTTTTAATGAGCAGATTAATCATTCAGATGGGTACAATGGTGTCATCACAGGTTTTAAATATGATAATCTACGTCCTAATGGTGCTGCAAAAGCCTTGGCTCACAGCAAAAAAAGGTAGGCAAAAATTGGTGATACTTTCTTTTTTGTTCTCTTTCTTTTTCCATATGACACAAGACATGAGAATACTTGGGCAATGCAGAAAGTGCAGCAAGAAGGCAGCTCAGAGAGAGGGGCTGCTGAGCAGCTCGATAATTCAGGTGAAACAATTGTTTTGCAAGGACAGAGAGATCCTCTGGTCCCTGAAAAACCTTCTGCCATGATGAGGAAAAATTTCAGGTCTGTCTTGTCAGCCTAACACATCAGCTCTGCCCTTACAGCCTTTTCTCAACACTTATTTAAAACATCCAAAATGTAAGATTGTCATTCAGAAATTCATTTAATTTTAATAAAAGTAGAGGCCGTTTCAGATCATGCCCAACTTCACCATTTCCAAAAGGCAGCCTTGATATTTTTAAAGCCAAAGAGAACCTATTATATTTTTTTAAAAAAAAAGAAGGGAAGAAGAAAAAAAAAAAAACACACCTTCCAAACTACATTATATGGGCTCAATTCCATGCAAAAAAGCTGCTGTAGATACTCCCATTCAAATGCAATCCATGAAAAGGCTCCTACAGTAATACCACCCTCAAAACTAAAAGTGCCAGGATGATAAAGCCAGGACCGTACTCCATCCCTACTCTCAGTGTGACAGTTAAAATCTTATGTGCTGCACCACTCCTTAATTGTGGCTTTGTACTCACAGGGCTTGTTTTAGCAACAGGTAGAAGTTACATCTGCTTTTGTATCTCTTGAGCTTGTCTTAGTGAGACAAGCCCTGCAGAACACCAGCTCTTTTGCAGACACGCAACATTGATTTACACTGTGGTTGATTTTGATGTAGCCAGAAAAGAACCAGCAACTGTCAATTCATCTACAGGTTGCCTTTTAAACCCAGTAAGAAAAGGACAGTGGTGGATACTTGTCTATGAAAAAGCTAACTATAAACTATGATCCAGTTCTGAGAACCGTCCTCTTGTGAACAGTCCCCATGAAGTCATGACCAAAGTCTGAGTAATTCTTTCATCATTGTCTGAGGAAGAACTGAGTAAGGGATATAAAATTTGGACTTATCTCTAATGTACCCACACACAATCTATGGCAGAAGGCAACTGTACATTCTGCCTCATGATGTCTCAACTACATTAAAACATGTTTCTGCTACAAAGGAATCTTTATTTCTTATCATTAAAGCAAAATCTCTTCTTCAGCAGCCAAAATCGACTCTCCAAAGTCACTGTCAACAGTGTGACTGTATTTTTCAAACCACATTTTTCAGCTAATTGTTGTCCAAAGCCTCCTCATTTTACTCAGATATGTAAGTGTAGGAATCAGTCATGCTATTCACTCAATTAAATTGTATCCATCTTGGCCCTTCATCTTTTAGGATCTGATCCAGCTCTCCTTGAGTACAAAGACAATTGGATCAGAGCCATTTTGCATAACGTCGGTAGAGGATTAGGAATTTCAGTCAGGTCTTCAGGTGTACTGCCTGAACTCAATCTGAAATTGCCTGCATCAGATAGGACGATACAGAAAACTGTTTGCATACAGAAGGAAGCACTGAAATTATAAAGAGCCGTCTCGTGCACATGCACTTGCTGGGCTAGGAGACATTATTCTTACTAATGCACCTTTGCTAATGTCCACATCACAAGGATTTTTTTTTTTTAGTATAACACTAATGTTAGTTGTCCATTACGGTATCTGGAGTCATAATGGGCAAGGAATCCCTACAGTGAAGAAGCCAAAGGAACAGCATTCTGAAATAAATTCCTACATTGGTTATGGGAATATTGCTGTAGCAAAATATTTTCATTATTATTATTTTTTAAAAAAAACATTTTTGCAGTGCATTAGTTTCTGCTCGTTTTGCAAATTCAGGAAATCATTCACAAGGCAGCACTTTAGAAGCACTTAGGAAAACCAGCATCAACCATCAGATGGTCCCTGCTTAGAGGGACCCCCTTACGCTCACCTGGCTGGCTTTTCCGCAGCCCCCAATAGTGGTAAGCAATGCATTCTTCTGCACCTGACACGAGAGTCTGATATTGGCTGTCACTCTCTGCTGAGGCTTTAAGTAACACTATCTGTGCAACTCTCGAAACCACATCAAATTGCAGTTTTTCCTGATTTTATAGTAATTTGCATAATAGGTCACCGTTAACACACTGTGCTGAAGGAGAATCAGCTCAACTGAAATCTACCTTGAATGTTTCCATTAAAATGTGCTCAATTTTCTCCCTCTACCCTCAGTTCTGTCAGCCCAGGAGCGAATTAAGGAAATACATATGTAAACAACTATAAATAAATGCAAAAAATAATTATAAAATTAGTTCTAGATGCGTAATCCAGTGTGATTCATGTTATGTTCCCACCGTGATCCCAGTTCCAGAAGAGTTAATCAACCATAGCAACCTTCTAATCAGAGCAGTGAACTAATGATCCTATTTCTGAGTAATACCAGTCAGATAAGGCTCTCAAAAGGTAGTTAACATCACTTTGGTGGAAAGGCATGACAAGTGCAAGTTCTAGCAGTGGGTAATGCATCATTCATGCCCCCTCTCGTTCTGACATTTTAACGTTATCTTGTTTTACTGTGTCGGCCTAACACTGCCACTGCTGGCAAATTAAACTGTGAACTTACAAAGTGGGTGGCAATAAATACAAATTATGAGAGTTCAAAAGATGTCCCTGGAGGTGTACTGCCAGACATGGAATGTCTCTGGCTTTTCTGTCACATAGCAATAGACAAGACAAAGTGTAGTATGAGCTGAAAAAAAGAATTAACTACATCATGATGAAAAATGAGATGAAAATGAAAGAAAAAAGAAAAAAAAAAACAAATAAAAGGGAGAGGTAAAGACAGAACAGGAATGAACAAAAGAGCATACCCTTGAAATATAAAACATAATTCTATTTCACCTTGCAGAACGAAAGCTATGTAGATTAGGAATCAACAAATGCCAACTATAAAACGTTGTCAATGTTATTACAAAAGTAAGCAGCTCCTCCTAAAGAAACTGCCACACAAAAATAGTAGCAGCATGATGTTACAGCATTTGTATCTCTAGCAGAAATTCAGAATATCCCCCTGCACTTACCCACACTAACAAAGATTTCACCTTTTGCGTTGACTTAAATACATGGGGCAAAATCCTTCTCTCAAAGTCAGGAAAAAGAAAAATTGAGAGAACTGCCTGAGATGACAACAAGGAAATCACAAAAAGCAAAAGCTCCTTGCATAGCGTTATCCCCAGCCTTTTCTATTTTGTGTAGGGAGATAACAGGGGCAGTGGGGTTCCCCCTCACACCCCCCACCACTCTCAGGGGACTGGTGACCGACTCAGCCCCACAGAGCCAGGACCCAACTGCACAGTGCATCAGTCGTACTACAGATTTAACAGACAAAACAGGAAAAAGTTAACATTTCTTCCTTCCCTCAGGAAGATAAAACTTTACATGCTATTAATGGGGTCAGAAAAAACTGATTTTTAATATACACAAACCATGAAGCTTATTCAACTTGGTGTAACACCACTAATGAATCTTATAAAACATTTTATCTCCCCCGCCCATGTTCACAAACCACTCACATGAGGCTTGAAAATCACAATAATATCTTCCCAAAGTGCAGATATCACTCACACCATATGCAGCACAACTCTGTTTATTTTTCCCTATAAACCATTGGTTTCATTGAAACTCATTAGCATCACCTGTGTTAATTACACTAGCAAACCAATCAACAGCTCCTTCTTAATTAGGTTTTCTTTATTAAAGCCGGAAATTACCAAGGAGACAAAAGTCAACTGGGGAAATTATGTGAAAAGGAGTGTTTATGCCAAATTACCATACAAAATATAATAAGGAAAGGAAACTCAGTTTGTTTACAGGAATAACAAACAATATTAATTTTCAAGGTCACTGCCACAATTATTAATTACCTGTCTTACATTTTATTGAGATAGTTTAGTCTGCAAAGGCGGGGTGGCTCATAAAAAAATCCTTCAGAGTGTGGCTGTATTGCATTTCAGCTGCCACGGTCACTGCCTGTGACGTGCGCAGTGTTTTAGGAAGTTACTTTCATGAGCATTTCCCAGATGGGTTGGCACGATGGAAACTCTGTAAGGCACATAAAAAGCTCTGAGGTTTGACTGCTACCTCCCTTCGAGAGGTCCCATGGGAAGGGAGAATTCAGCCAGTGAAATCTAGGTTGCTTATCCCTGGTGGAAGGCATTTTGGGGTCCAAGAATGTACCATGAGAAGTGCTGCTGCTACAGATCCTAAGACCCCACAGAGATGCCATGCCCCTTCCCTTTACCCCCCCGATACCAGATAAAATGACTCCCACAGCTCCAGGGAACTGAGCTGGCATGGGCTGAAACAAGCCTTACTCAACATAACTGGGTTTTCTGAGGTTCAGCGGGGAACGTCGTTAAATCAACCCTTCTGCAGAGGAAATCTGCTGGTGTACCCAGCTTCTGCCCCTCCAGGGCCAATAACAGGCTATCAGGCTTCATTTGTGCTCTGTGGGCCAAGAGCCAGACCCAACAGCATCCTGCTCAGTCTGGTTGGCATTGGGTTGATGCCAAGATGAGGTCAGGGTGCTGGGCCACAGAGCAAACGCTGTGGCTATTACTATAGGAAGTTTGCCAGCTGCTTTCTCTTTACATGCCCACCTACCAAGAGAGTCCCTTTGGAGCATTCTTTACCACACTGTATCTTCTCTTCAAGTTCTCCTATGTGCCTACACACGTGCATGCTCACACTTATACACAAGAAGTTAGTGCAACTACTTTGTAGGTCCACAGCTCTACCAGGATCGCCGAAGAATCATTAGGTGTTACCATCAAAGCAGTCGTTTATTGACAAGTTCACAAACTAGCAACCGTGATGAAACCTTTCAAGACATACTGCACCAGGAAAGCATCGTATGCTGAGGTTTTGGATCCTCTGAAGCTTCATCTTCCCCCCAGATTAACCACTTTCCAACATATACTGATTTTTCAGTTGACCAATATGAAAGTCAATGCTTGAGCTCTGCATTCTTGACCTGACATGTCAAAGGGAACTATTGAAATAAGCCATTCATGAACTGTAGATTATCTGCTGTCAATTCACCTGGAAATCCAGTCTCAGCAACCTATTATTTCAAAGTTACTCGCTGTGCTGCACAACAGTTCAGTTTAGCTTTCTAAAAATGAGATGACTGTTTCCAGCCTTGCACTGTTTGACATGTCTACGACTTTACAGAACTTTATTTTGGAAACTCCTTGCTGATTCCATAGGAAGCTCAGATTCTGCATCGTCCTCATCATCACACTTTGTTTCATAAATGGCCATGAACAGGTCCTTTTGAAGTTTTTTGCAGTTAGTTCAGGGTAACATGCATACATGCTGCTGTTGTTTTGTGATCAGTTCTACACTGATTGCAAAAATATATCTGATTTTTAATTAATATTTGTATTCTGTCCTACTGTTATTGGTGCATACATCCTTAGTTAATCACCCATCGGTTCTTTTCAGCCCTGCTAATACTTGCATTTGGGAAGAATAATTTTCTGTAGTTTTACAAATATCCAACATCCTTGAAAAAAACTAGTCTACTTCTCAGAATAACTTTCCTTTAACCCGGTTATCTATTATACCACCAACATCTCAGTCTGCAATAAGTCCATTTATTAACTGTTCAAATGCACATACCTTAGCTTTATTGCACAGATCTATTACATAATGAGCAATTATCTCATTTTACAGATAGTTGCTTGTAAACTAAGATAATGTGTTTTTCCCATGAGTTATTCTTGTATGGATTATGGGTTTTCTATATTTTTTGTATGTCTTGATCTTGCATTTTGCAGTCCCCTTTATGGCACCACTGGAAGACACAGCAATCACCAGTGCCAGGACACCTGCAGCATCTGTTCTCTGCTTGTGCAGTATCTGGCGCACCAGGGCCTCAATGCTCATCTGGTGTCCCAGGTGTGACCATAGTACAAATATTTCACTTTCTCCAATTTCTTTGCAATGCTACTTCATTCCAACAAAATTTGGAAGCGTTACAACCCCTTCCCTCCAGCTCTGGGAGGACTTTTTCCAAACTGACACTTCCTTTGATCCTTTCCCTTCATTTCCTTGCTGAAGTAGGTAATAAAGATGTGACAGATTCAGGAGGGCTGGTGAGAGACTGGGTTACCTCTCAGCCTCAGTCAACTGGCAGAGGAAAGAAAAAGGTTATACACAAGGCTTCAGGTCTGACTCTCCAGAAAACCCTGTATAAACCATAGTGCTCACAGGGAGGAGTGGGGAATACTGGGAGGGAAGCGACTGCCCTGAAGGTGTCTGTATGATTGAGGACATCTCACACAGTCTTTGGCAGGAGCTTTCTCCTCTCCCCACTAGCTGTGGGCATTTCCCCGCAGCTCATCCCGGCCCCTCCTCTGACGCACTGCCTCTAATGAAAGCAACACCTAGAATCTGCATTCAAATCATGTTTTCTGATGAACCAGGGTTCAATCAGATGACATATCCATCCCTGCTTTGATCTTCACCATAGGCTACTGCAGAAGAGGCACTCTCCAGTCATTCCCTGAATCTTCCTGTCTTTCAGAGTACAAGAATAATGTGGTCTGCATATGCCAAGAAATGGGTTGGAAGAGCCCCCCAGGTGAACATCCAACCTCTGGAGAAGTTGTGGAGGCTCTTTAAGCCTTCTTGACACCCTACCTTATGAGGGAATGACTTGTCAATGCAGAGAAGTCCCTACTCAGCCTGTTCCATTCAATGAATGCCAAAAATAATCCAAAAATAATGCGATGTTGCCTATTATGTCACCTGCTGTACCAAGCTCTTGCAAGATAGGTAATGTCATGCGATGTGACAAGGCTGTCTCAGGAAAGAGTTATACATCAGCTGCCCTTTAAAATGGATGATTTTAAAAAAGCATATTGCACCCTAAAGGTGGAGTTTCCAATCGTTGGATCATTTAAGACAGACCATCACATTCTGTTTTAGAAAGAGACAGGCATGTGGAAATGTTCATTTCTTTTATGTTAGTTGGGGGAGAAATAGCGCAGAAAAAAAATCCCCTATGCTAGAAATGCATCATGGTTGCAACACTTCCAGAATGAGCATTTAAAAGACAATTTTTTAAAAAAGTATATGATTTCCCTGATAAACCATAATGGCTCTTTAGAACCCATCATGGTCTACTATAAAAAAATCATATTTAAAACACTTTTAAAATATGTGTTATAAAGACTTTTTTTTTTAAATGAACATTATTTACCCAGAAGGCCATAATGGTTCTGAAGTGTATTTTATAAATCTGTATTCAGGGACTTTTTTTGTTAAAAAGGAATTTTTTTGGCCCAAGAGATCTTAAATAGCTTCTATGAAACTATCAGAATTTATTGTTTTAATAGGGCTGAAATGAAGTTTGGAACATGTTATTGCACATACAGCAGCAATGTTTTTCAGATAAAAATGAGAAAGAGGAGAAAGGAAAAAAGGAAGAAGAAGTGGAAGAAGGAAAGGAAATGGAAAAGGGAGACAAGAAGATGGGACATGAAAAGACAGGAGACTGCCCACACAACTAAGAAGCTCAGGCACAGAAGAGCCCCAGTCCTGGTAGCAGACGCAGTGAGGGGGGGTCCAAAATTTCTGGGGAGGGGGGAGGGGAGGGGGACAGGTATTTCTCGGCTCAAGGGAAAGCGCTGCTCCCGCAGACTGCAGCATTACAACATGCCAGCTCTGAAGGAAATAAAAAAAATAAAAAGGTCGATTTGGGTGAGCAGGAGCTCAGAGCTGACAGCTACCCCGGGTAAATGCTGTAAATGCTTGCACAACAGCATCTTGAGTTTAAATAGCAAAGGCTGCTCGGGTCTTCTCCTGTGTGCCCATTAGGCAAACCCAGCCCACACGCTGGTCCATACCGTGGACTAATGGTGTAAGAGGACCAACGTGAACAGCCAGAATGAAGTAACACAGCCAGCATCCCGCTTGTGCCTGGGCGTGACCATCAGAAGCCACCTCTGACCCACGTCAGGTGGGTCGGACAGCAAAGGTGGCCCGTCCGTGTCAGTGGGAAGGGACTGGTTCACACTCTTCAGAAACATTCTCTGGTTGATAAAGAACAATCTTAATGACAATACTTCCATGGTGCTTCATATCTTCAAAGCACAGTGCCAGAGACATTAACCGATCCGTCTTCAAAGGCAGCCTCCAGCAAACCCTCAGGAGGAAATTATGGAGGGGACAAAGACGCTCAAAGAACAACCAGTTGTGGCTGCACAAAAACACCTGCAGCAAACAGCAAGTTCTACACGTGTGCACAAACGCACACACATACTTACACACACACTACAATTTCCAGGAGCCATAGTTGGTGCTACCAGGTGACTTTGAGATACTGCTTTTGATTTTTGTTATCATCTCAATACTTTAATTCTCACTTGGGAAGAAAATACTGTGCCTGGAATGAAACTCTGGGGCTAGGAGCCAACTATTTCTGTACAGGTGAATCAGACTCTAGTCGAAGACCAAAAAACGGTCCTCACTCAATGCAGCCTTTCAGTGACAAAACCAGCTTTGCTCTACTCAAAGAAGTCAGAAATCAAAACGTCCAGGAGCCTGCTGGCTTGGATCTTGCAAAGCTCCACTGCTCAGCCACAGCGGGGTAATTCTGGCTTCGCGGATGGTGAGTGCCCACAAGTGTAACACCACGCTAGGCACGGCGTCTGCGACCAGAGCGCTGAGGAGGCTGAGCCACCGAACCAAATCTAGAGCAATTCTAAAATGCTAGCTGCCATCCTTACTTTTTTTTTCCCCTTAATAACTGGAATTAAGTACCAACTAAAAACTAGCAAACATGGTTTGTACCGTATCATGTAAATATGTCATCAAATCCAACCTCACACTAAGCCTGCTGATACTGCAAAGGGCATTAGTTTAGTTAAACTAGTGCAAATGCCTAACACAAAACATTTAAACCATTTTAATCTATGTCTAAATAAGATTTAGAAGGACAGACAGGACAGCTCTTGAACTTTTTTATGCAAGCATGCAAGCTATTATATCTTCTGAGTTAGATATCCATAACTCAGTGTAGTAAGAATTTCTGTGCCTGATCCTCTTCTCACATTAGTGCATTGCCACTGGTGAGGAGGAGGTCACCACTGGTGTACACTGGTGGAAATGACCCTGCTAGGGTCACTGCAGATGTGTGTTCACACGAGGTGTCCAGCTTATCCTCCCAAGAGAGGGTTTGGTTATACGTTACAAGCTGGATGGAGTCGTGAAGGGGTGGGTTTGCCTGGGGGGTGCTAAGCAGAAGGTCAGCCTGTATCATCCATGGTCTCGTCTGGACTTCAATTCCCTGTGTCAGCAAGTCAGGGGATCTGGTGTTAGTGGATGAAGTTTGGAGCGCTCTGCACCTGGAGACCCTCGCTCCTCTCCAGCTTAAATTCACAAAAGATAACTTTTGTCACCAGTCTTCCCCGTAACGCTTCAAGAGCTTAAAATACACTTTGAGGAAGGTTTCAAACATTTTTTCCCCTCAAATCTGTCTACGCTCATTCACTGTGGATTCCAGAGGGATGACCTGGATTTCCTTGCACACTCTCAAGCCAAACTATATCAGTCCCAATTAGGTCATCTGCTAGCTGCACCTGCAGCTCAGGACTGCAAAATTTCTTCCCCTATGTATCTCCCTACAGTTAGAACTGGACAGGGGAGCCTTCTGTGTTAGAATAACTACTATAAAACCATATAACGCAGCCTAAAAATACAATTATAATTGCAACGCCAAAAGCAAGCCAGTCAATATCTTCAAGATTCTAATAGTTTCAAGCGCTATTACCTTAACGGTCTCACATCACAGTACTGATTAAAGAAACATTTTGTCTTTTTATCTGTATTCAATGGAGAGTGTAATCACTGGAGTGTAGAGAGCTAAAACATTTATTAGGAAGTATACATCTCGGGTCAGGAGGCGAAAGTCAATGTTGGAGTGGTGAGCTGCAGCACAGCTTTCAGTCTAATTCACGGACCCCATCCCGTCATCTCCTTGGGATCGTCTGCGGCGCACGGGACAAGCTCTGGAGTAAGCTGTGCTGCCGCTCCACCCCTCTGACAAACGCTCGCAGGAAGATTCCCCTCAGGAGTTTAAACTGGCAGCATCACTCATGGAAGAGGTATTTGTAGTCAGCAAAGTCAACAAGTCTCACACATGGAGATGGGATAGATAATCGGCCTCAAACGAGGAAAATGTGTGGGTTGTTTTTTTTTTTAAAAAAGTAAATGAGCAAATCTACCTTTACTGAAAGTAGCACTGCTCTTCATCTAGAATTAAAAAAAAATGAGGGTATGCTCCTGTTCTTGTGCTGATAAATTTGTTTTCTCTTTTTGCCTAATTGCTTAACAATAAATCCACACACACTCTATTATCCATAGCCTACTGCAATATTCCTCAGGGCACATGATCAGCAATCAGAAAGCTTGAAAGATGGCCAACATAATCTTAAATATCCTAGTGTATTACCAAATCAGTATTTCAAATTTAGTGGACATACTCAGATATGTTTTCCTCTCTGTGAGAGGCATCATGTAAGTGGCAAACAAGATACAGAAGATCGATTATTTAGCATAATTGCACAATCTAATTGTATGGATTTTAAATGGAACAAGGAGGAGAAAGATTAAAATCATACAGCACAGCAGTATACTTTCACAGAGTGCATGAAATATATTTTCCCCAATTAGCAGAACAATGGAAATATTTACTGTCAATTCAGTGAAGATATTCTGAAACAAGAGTCAAGCAACATCCAGATCAGCACAGGGCAGGAGCAAATCATTTTATCATTAACAGGGGGGGAAAAAAAAAAAGAAAACCAAAAAAACATTGAAAACTTACACGTTCTGCTCAAAAAGCTGCGCTCCTGTGGTGATGCTTCATTTCGGAACCACATTTGGGGACCTTATGAACAGATTGTGCTGACTTCCCAGAAGAAAGTAAAACATCCATGTGAATGGATGAATTTTATACCTGCGCCTGCCCGTGCACACACGCCGGCGCGTGCCCACGCACAGCCCGGCTCCTGCGCGTTTGGCCAGCGGTTGCCAAAAAACCGAACCAGGGCAGTACATTCTGCAGATTAACTGGGGGGGGGGGGGGGGGGGGGGGGTGGAGGGAGCTCTCTTGTCTCAAAAATTAAGCGAAAACGCTAACCTTGTCATATTCCCCGGGCAAACAAAGGCAGAGGCGGCGCGGCTCCGCTCAGCCGTACCACGGGTTAACTGGCATTTCTAATACTTTTCACCTAGCCCGGCTTGACAGATGCCTAACCTTCGCTGGGGAGCGGAGACAGCCTGATGGGCCCTGGCCATACAGGGGGAAAATTTTTGATGCTTCCCACTTATGACATGATTGATTTTCTTTCAGCGGCCCTTCACTTTGGGATGTGGCGAAGGCTGCCTGCCTGAGCCCCCGCGCGCCCTGACCTCGACATATGGCCGCTGTGAGGCTGAAAACTGATGACGGCAGAAACCTAAAAAATCAATAGGCCCTGTCAGTCAGTGGGGAGGTGAACGTCTTTTAAAAACCCAATCACGACATGTACTTGCTGCATGGTGCGGATCTACTGCACACTTGAGAACACACTGAATTTCCCGGGTTTTTTATTTATTTAATTTTTTTTTTTTTTTTTTAAACTTTTGTGTTAACACACCGTTTACTTATTTATTCCTTAACCTTTTACGCAGGAAGAAAGCAAACGAATCGTCTTGTTAGGATGGAATCTCCATGATATTAACAAGAAAAAAAAAAAAAAATCCCTGGAAACTCTCTGGGAATAGTATGAAATAAATAAAGAGCACCTTTCCATTGCCAATATAAACACTGACATCATTATTTTTGACATTATCTGGAAAGAATTTAGATATAGGGAGTTCTGGAGTCTAAAAACATATGACTATGAAACTGTTTTAATTTTCTTTGCAGGGGGTGAAGTATTGTTTTGGTGTGTTTTGATTTTTTTTTTTAAACTTTGTTTCTAAAATACGTAAGAAAAAATTGAAGTCACGATTGGTTCTACACTTCACAGTCCTTGTCATCCTCCGTGTGCACTGGAGAGAGGAAATTATTAGGCCCACTGAAATCAGCTGGAGACGCTGGTGCTCTGTAAACTGCACTGGACCATTTGTGCCCCGCAGGATTGGGCCAACAGCATCCAACTGATCACTTTGCTCTTGCCAGCTCAGGAAAGAAAAGCATTTTATGACGTAAGTGATAAAACATACACTCATTTGATTTCTACATTTTGCCCCAAAACAGTCTTCTAGAACTCTGATGAAAAGCAAACAAACAAAAATCCAACCACAATTAGAAAAATAAATATACTAGCGGTGGGTAGAACCTGTTATACTTTATCACCTCCAATCAAGAGTGCAAAGCCCAAACACGTAATGCCTCCCAAGTGATTTACCTAACCTTGCTGAAATTTTAGAGGGATAGCCATTATTTGAAAACCGTGTCTTCACGTAGGAAAAAAGAAAACTGAAAGGAGATGTTGGCTGAGAAATCGATGCATTACCAGGATGCATTTTAGAAATCCACCAAAAGTAAGGAAGATTTTAAAAAAACAATAATCACGCAAATAAACAAAATCTAATGCTGAATTCCCAAACTAAGACCAATTAAAGCTTTCTTTATGACTGCAAACCTGACAAGCTTACAATTTCACCCTGTTGCAGTGGTGTGTGTGTGTGTTTTAATGTAATATTAATGAGCCAGGATGGAGGGTCATAAAAAGTGATAGGTTTTTGCGATGGTAAATTATAAATCGGTATTGATTTTTCCCGGCACTAATGCAGCCAGCTTATTGTAAGACACCACAGGCAAAGTGCACTTTATCAGATTAGACTGGAGCCTGGTATCAAATATACATGAGAAAAAGGATGCATTTGTGACTTAGACTAGACTTTTTTTTAATGATACATGAAATTTTTAAGGAAAAAAGTCTCAGAATATTAAGAAATTAAATACCATTTTAAAAGATCTCAGATGGTAGCAAATAGATATTAATGTCACATTAGGGTAATGTGTTTTTACACTGATGGAATATAGGCTTATATAGGAATATAGGAATAAGTATGTGAACTAAATCCTGCTCAGATTTAACCATGTGCTTAATCAATCCAGTTTATGATCATCTCAACTGTTCATGATAAAATAGTTCCTCATTTGCCTAACATGCCTGAAGAATCAGGCCCTACATCTGCTTATGACTATATATAATATAAAGTCACACGTATATACATCTATCCAGCGAGTTTTGATTCAGCGTGTGTTATGTTTTACATCCTACACTGCTTTGAAGAAATTGTTTGTTTTTCCCCCGTACACGTACCACCCCGTCATGCCAGCCAAAAACTATGAAAGAGCTTTTCCTTGTAGTACTTTTATTGCTTAAATACTGTGAAGCTTTTCTTTCCCTTTCATCTCAAAATGCATTGGGAGTTGGCCGCGCAGTAAAACTGGGCGTTATTTTTAAAAATCAGCTCTGCTTTTCATCTCCTGACCTTTCCGCAGTCGGGATTTCCTCATTAAAACATTTCAGTGACGCGGATAATTGACAAAAAAATTGAGGAGGAGAAAGAGAAAACAACAACAACAACAAGCAGCACCGTTACTTTCTGCAAAGTTGCGCTGGCCGGGGAGCAAACCAGCATCACTTGCGCTTCACCCGAGAGAGGAAAGGAAAGGTTTGCAGAAAAGCACGTCCCTGCGTCCCCGCGCTCGGTCCGGGGGACTTTGCCATCCCTCGGTGGCAGTGCTGCCAGCCAGGCTCGGAAACCCCTCGCAGCTCCTTCCCCGTGACTCCCGGCTCACCGGCAGCCGACAGCCCTCCTCTCGCCCCAGCCGTCCCCACCGCTCCCCTGAAGCGGAGCCGTACCCCGCCTCGCTGGCCCAAGCAGCCTGTGTGCAAAACTCAATATTTTTCCCTAAAGCTGTGTGTTTATTGACAGTTTGTTAACAAACAGCCACTGTGCAGGCTGCCTGCGAAGGCAGGCACTGAAGTGAAGAAGTGTGAACCCAAATAAGTAGCAGAGGAAGGAGGGGGGTGGAGGGGAAGGGGCCGGGTGTGTTTGGGGACTATTTTCCGCAGGGAAGGAGGTGTTGGGTCGGGAAGATGGGGACCCCCGGGGGGCATCTAAACCCTTTGGGAGGTTTAAATGAAGGAGCATCAAGGACGGTCCTTCACGTTTCACACAAACGGGCAGGCGGCCAAGGAGCCCCCGCGCTGGGCGCTGAGGAGGGGTCTCGGGTGGGGGCACGGAGAGGGCGGGTGCTGCCGCTGCCCTCGTCCCTGTGCCACCCACTGCCGGACCGCCCCGCTGGAGCGCCGGTTTGCAGCTTTTTTGTATTTCAGCCGCTGAAACTAATGCTCAGCGTTGCACTCTCAAAACGTTTCTGAAACTGTTTGACTTCCTATATTTCGATTTTACCATTCTTACAAGCAGACTAAGAAAGAGCTGAGAAACTGGGAGAGGAGAGGGAGGAGGATGCTGCTTTTTCTTTCTAATACATGCATACAGATACTCCCAAACAAGCACAAAACATCGAGACCTCATCACTGGAAACCCGGACCCTCTTTCTGCCCAGCCACACCGACTGCCGCAGATTTCGGCTTACCGGAGCCGACCCCGCGGAGCACAGCCCCCCGACACCAAGGATCGAGCCCACAGTGAGTTACAGGATCTTGTAAAAATACTTACGATTAAAACAACAAAGAAACTCAAACACAAAGAGTCTCATTAGCAGATTGCCAGCAACCCTGCTTGTCTTGCAGTGATGCATTATATCACAGGATAAAAATTTGAGGCCTGATCTTAACAATCTTTCTCAGACAAAATTCCTATAAACTTCAATGGAAATTTTGTCCGTCTCGGGACCGACTGGGCTTTCGCCTTGCAACTCTTCGTATGCTGAAAGTAATAAGAGGAAACTTTTCTTTTTGACAAGACCTCATCAGGTAAAACCTAATAAAGCTAAAAAGGAAATTAGGAAAATGGAAGGTTATTCCCAGAGCAGGATCCTGCCTCAGCTAAAGCCAAGGCTAGAGACGCCTTCAGTCTGAACGAGCCAGATCCCCACCGGCACGTCCAGCCAGCCGACGGTGTAAATCAGCATCGCACCACGGGCACGAGCCGAGGATGTGAAAAACCAAGGGACGCTCCACACAGGTCCCACCGAACCCAACGGGACAATAAACCACAGCATCAAAATCTGGTCCGGGGAAAGGAAAGACCCCTCCGCTGCCTCAGTGCAAACTCGGTGTGCTCCCAATCAAAGCAGCACCTTTAAAGTTATTGCTATAGATGTTATTAAAATGAAACAAGCCATTTTTTAAATGTATGCTAATTCCACTTTATTAGTGTGCCGAAGACCTCATTTACATTTTTCATAAAAATTACGCAGAGGTTTTTGCTGCTTTAGGGATAAAACTAATAAACAAATACATAAATTAGTATATTTTAATTAAATGTTATCCCATGAAGTAATATTGTATCCCATTGTCTAAAACAACAACAAAAAAGAAAATCTAAAAAAGCACCTCTAACTTGAAAATTTGTGGTGTATTAAAATATTAGAACTCATTAAAAACTAATTTGAAAATCACTTTACCTAACAACCATAAAAATTTTGAATTCTGTATTCTAATATGTATTTTTTTTTTGGTACAAGAGATTATCACTGCAGCATGCATTACTGTTAGAATATACATACATTAGACGCATCATAATGCCCCCAGATTCTCCTAGAAAATAACAAGTCAAGTACTACCTGCAAATGTATCACCATTTCCATTTTAAATACTCTATTATTTCTATTCTGTAACATCACAGACTGTACACAGCACACACAGACCTACAGTGACACACACGTTAATTTGGTTTTAGGTCCATATATTACATCTGAACATGTAAAAAATATGTATGTATTTTGGGATGGCATATTGCATGCTATTATTATTTTAAAATGCTGCTCAGAGTGCGATAAATGGGACAGTTTAAGCAGTAAGGTGTGGCTGGAGCTGCAGGGGGAAGTCCAACAGGCAGAAAACAATCATATCTTAATTTAACATTTTAAAGCAGTCTGCAGAAATAGCTTGAGTATTAAAAAAAAATTAAAGTGCATTAGAACATATTCACCTCATTAGAAGGTTTTCCGTAACCCTGCTTTCCTTTGGAAGGGACAAATAGACCCAGACTCCCCATTTTCATTACCCTCTATCCTTCATTGTAATTTTTTCTAAATGCAAGATTATTGCTTTTCGAGGTAGGTATTTAAATGAAACAAGCACTCTATTCGGCATTTTCACTGAAAAAGCTTTGTCTCCTACTTGGTTATGTTTCCTGGAAATTGAAAGATTTAAAAAAAAAAAAAGAAAAGGAACCAAAAGGAAACATGAGGAGTTTTTGTGTATATAAATGCACTTTCTGAAAAGGTACATTCATTTATCGGCCTTTCTGAAAGTGTAATTGACTGTACATTCCTATCAAAACTATCTTACAGTATACCCTCAGCCCCTCAGAGGCCATACCTTCAGGTATCTGTTTCCAATATCAGTGAGCAATACCGATTGCGCAGTGACGGGGAGCAACAGGACGAAGCTAGAGCAATTAAGGAGCAAGCTTGAAGTCTACCTATCTTCAGTGCTCTTTGAAGGCACGTTTAATTATCGCGTGGATGCAACAACGTGGAGCAGTACATGCCATTCAGAAAAATGGATCACAGCGTGTGAGTGGGAGGACTGAGACTCCCCACCAAGGTTAACATCTTCGGATGATCCAAAGGAAACATATACAGAGATGTATTTAATCCATGGAGAGAAATCTCAGATCATGCAAATTTATTTCTTTTTCAGTTGAAGTTGGGGTTTTCTTATCTTCCCCAAAAGAGGAATGTCCCACAGCTTAAACTCCCTGAATCCTCCTGTTCTAGAGGAATTCAGGTATTCCCGTTGGGGGATTCTGGTGGTACAACCAACAAGAGAAAACCTCTAGCGTCCAGTTCCCTGCCAAATAGTAATCAAAAAAAGACAGGCAAAAAAGCTGCCTCCTGAACCTGCCCGTGCACTTTAAAGGCTTTAAAAATATTTTCAAAGTGTTCTTTTTAAACTGGTAAGGCTCATCAGCCTCTGTAAGATTAGTCTTAATGTGGAGAAGTGACTCATCTACAGTGACATCAGAGAGAGCCCAATGTCCTCTCTCAATTTACAGTCAGCCTTATCGCCCCTGCGCCTCGCCCCGAGCCTTCCCCATAAATATTTAAACAAGAAGCAAAGTGATATATTATGGATATCATATTCAAAACTGCCTAAGTGACTTGCTTCAATCCAAGATCCACAAAGGTATTTAGATACCTAAACTTCAGTTTAGATGCTTAACTTGCCTTTCAAAGCAGTGGAAAAGCAGGCTCCTACAGAGCATCTATGATCCTTGTACTTTTGTGAATCTGGCATTAGGTTACTCACTAACGCAGCATTCAGCATCTTAGCCATCATCTCTGGAGCTGCAGAACAGGCGGGCTAGCAACACCGACCTGGCAGAGGAGGTGTAGCTGCCTGGTAAAGCGGTGCTGGAAGGTGCATAGAGAAGCTCAGCCCCAAACATCTGATGCTACTAAAAGCCTGCCCCTGTGATACTGACTCCTGAATTTCCTCTCCCCGAATGCAGTGCAGCTGGATCGGCAGCCACACAGCTGTCTGGCATCAGAAACCACCCCCCGCAGCTCTTCAGGGTGGAAATCCTGGATCACAGCTCGACACTGCTCCAAACAGTTTTATGTGGAGGAGCTCCCAGGGGATACATGGCTTCTCACAGCAGCTACTCCGAGGTGGTCAGGTGTCCCCAAAGCCTTGTGAAGCTTATAATAAGAGTGAGGATTGCCAGATTCTTACTGGTAATTATGAGTTATCCCCCATTTCGTGCACAGATTTCACGCTGGCAATCCCTCTTTCCTCTGCCTCTGTCCACATGGCAGAGCTTTGGGGTCGTTATCATAGACAAGGCAAGAAGAAGGAAAAGGCTCTGTCTCTGCCATTGCCACCAACATGTCCACTTTATCACAAACTTCCTGAACCCCGAGCAAATGCTCGAAGCTAGACATCCAAACCAACAGCACACTTTTCCCAGGCAAAGAGACTCCTACAGCTCTGCGTAATTACAAGTAGAAGATTCCCAAATATTCTTACATGACTGATGCTACTATAGTGCTATAGCTTCGATAACAAGTGGGACCTTTTTGTATCACCTCCAGCATCCCCAACAGACAGACACCAATATGACAGATTTTATCTCTATCTTTGCTGACACTCCACAAGCTAACCAAAACGCAAACTTTATATTCACCAAGAACCCCTCTGTTGCGTGATAAAGAGCAGTTGCAAAGTCTCATGAGCAACTAATAACGAATGATAAGAGCACTAAGCAGGCAACCACTGTGTGGGAGGTTCAGCAAAAAGTCGCCTTCCTTCATCTCACCCCCCCCATTGACTTCGATGGGATCATTCGTGCACTGGGTGCTTGCTAGGCCACCGTGTTCAGTTGTGCTTGTCATCAGCCCCAGACACCAAACCTCAGTGGCAAGGGTTGGCATTGAACCTAGAAAAATGGAGGATTAAACCAGTCCCTCCATCCCAGAACTATTTATGTTAAATTGAGCTTTTTTTTTAAAAAATAGCCTTAAGCTTTCCGGACTACCCATCAAAACTGCAGGCTACCTCAGCAGAGTCCAATGTCCTTACGTCCTTCTGACTCCAAAACCAAGACACCAGACTCACAGCAAAATGTAAACAGGCAGACACTCCAGCGAAGGGAGCATTTCTTTTGCCATCAGTACGATGCTGATTTTGTAATCAGTCTGGAAGTTTTATTTTTAACTGCTGTACCAAGGTTTTACAGAGACGCAATTGTTCTTTTGAAACCTTGCTAATAGGGCTGATCAGTAATACTATTACTATATACAGAGCAGAAGAGCATAGCATAATGAAACCGTAGTATGAGAAACTATGAACGAAATAGTCTTTCTATAAAAAGCATTTTTAATAAAACATGCAATGGCTCCAGAAACTGCTCATCATATTCAGATGAAGAGACCGGTTCTGCAATCGGTGGGTGCTCAAAACCTCCCCATTTTCTCGGGGCCCTCACAGTGCTATTACTCCCCTTTGAGAGAGCACATCTGGCAAAGTGAAGATGGGGATTTTTTCCAAGCTACTTTCATGTTGACCACACACTTTAAAACACTCGGAGCGTGTTCCAAGGAACAAAGTGAGTAGAGATACTCCTTCAGTGACTCTTATGTCGATGTGATATACTACAGACTCATTTAGGTATTCTATGCAGATTGCCATGATTTATAAATTCAGTACCAGGATCAGAAATTCAGCTGTGGATCTCCAAAATTTGCATGCATCCCCTGCAAACTGTCATTTCTCTAAGCACACTACGTAAAAACTTACTTATGAAAGTAGTTATCGATATAGCAGACACACAAAGGTTACAGCCAACAAGTGAACACAGACTTTTATGGTGTGCAATCATTTGAGAAAAGTCCGTAGTTTCTCCTTCCTGAGAAGTTTGTTGTTGAAATTGTGGTTCCTGCTATTCCTTAAAATACATAGAAAAAGCCAGTTCTGCAAGACAGGGTTCTCTGCTGTGAGCAGCACGGACTGGTTGGTCAAAAGGCATCAGACAAGCCCTTTTGTCCTGTCTGTAGGCTTTTTGGAGTGACAATTCAGAATGATCTAAATAAATCACTCTTCCAAAATAACTCTAGGGAGCAAGAAACAAGCTAAAGGGCCCATCGACATAGTGACCTAGCTCCAAAGGCGTTTGCAAGTGATAGGGTGCTCTTCTTCCTGAAGCAAAAGGAAGCACTTGGTTCCCTACAGGTAATTTTGCCCCATGAACTTTATAAACATCCTACAGCTTGATCTTCTAAATCTTTCTAAGCATTTAAGAAACTTGTGTGTATATGGCTCCCATTCCTGTACCATTTTAACAACTTAGACCATATCTGTATTTTTTCTTTGTTACCGTTGTCTAGAGCTCCGTGAACAGAATAGTCTTTGCTGCCAATTCAACATTTCTTAGGAGTTTAAAATGGATAAAAAGTTTAAAAGTATTTTTAAAAGGTTAAAAAGTATTAAAACACTTGGCAGACATACCGCACAATTTAAATCCTTTGCTAGATTTGGCGTATCTCTCTAGGTACTTCTCTGATCCTCCCCCGCTGTGCCATGCAAGCACTTCACAGTGATTAGTGGATTTTAACCTCACAACAATGAGGTGGAGGCACAAAACGGATTAAATGACTTGCCCACATCCATGCCAGGAGCCTGTGGCAGAGCAGTGAGTCACAGGCAGGACAGTTAGATTCACCGTGCAGTGACCTACCCATAAAAGCAATGTTTCTTGTCACAGAATTAATTTTTTTTTTTCCACTTTATATTGGGAGGAGTCAAGAAAGAAATCTTATTACTTAGCACAATTGTAAAAGGGCACAATCAGTGACCCCAAAAGTTTTTTTTAAAAGTCAGTAGATTTTAAATCTGTGTTTATGTCTAGAAGTCATCACAGATATAATCCATTTAAAAAACACCCTGTATTTGCCACTGCTGCCTTTCAAAAGGGGGAAGAGGAGAAACAGGCAGAATTGTTTTGTTGTCAAGAAAAATACATCTAGCATAAAATGTTCAGGTTGCCAAGAGATGACAGTATTTGGCAGCATCCTAAAATGTTTGTCATTTTAAAAGTATTTATGCTAAGGCAGAAAATAAACTATCCAACATTTTAGTCACTTTAAGTGATTAAAACAAGTCATTAGAATTTTAGTTTAAAATACTCTTAGATAAAATTTTCCCTTACCTAACTAGCCAGTTTTCCTTCCTCACAGAAAAAAAACTGTGTGCAGTTTTTGCTCTTAAAGCTTGTGTCGTAGCTCTAAGTGCTCTTGCATGATGTAGGTAAAACAAAATGTGGTAGACTTTGAATATCGTTTTCCTTTTCATTGGAAACATTTTCAATTACTACACTGCCGAATAGAAACAACTGGGAAAAAAGGGTTAGGAAAACTTTAAACGCTCACCAAAAATGCAAGAATTTCTCCTTACAAAAATACAAGTAGATGTATTTAGTTGTCTAAGTTTCTATTCTAACATGAATTTGGCAAATGTTCCTGATGGCGACTTGCCTTACTTCTATTTCTTGTACCGTGTTCAGAGTATTTACAAATGCACATTTCTCATGAAGTTGGAAGTAAATTTGGATCTATTTTTTCATTTTATAAAGACATTGATGTGTTTTTTCTGACATGCCTCATGAACTCAGTCAATCACAAGTCTTTCTTAATGGAAACCACATGTCTGCCCAGAACTGTGTAATTACAATGCTAGGATTCTTGGCACTGCCAGGAAAAGGGGCATTGTCAAACCAATTAGAGTTTATTTATTTACATACCATTTCTGGATGAGAATGTTCTTTCTTTTATGCTGATGCTGAGAAAATATATATTTCATCGAGTAGCTGTAATTTTCGCTAGATACTGTTACATTTTGTAGCAATTACATCTCTAGTTTTCAGTTACTTTGCACGTAAGGAAACTTTCCTTTAAACAAAACAGCTGGGAATAGCATCATGAATTTTATCAGCCCAGTTTTCATTTGTTTCAGATGATGAAGGAGATGTGAGGGCGGCTGTTTCCCTAAGCTCAACAGAGTCAGTATTTCCGCCCACTTCCACCCCACTATGAGCTTTTCATTGTACAAGACGCCTTATTTGTACATTCCTCCTCCTGAAAGTATTACCCTTTCTCCACCCCTGTAAACTGGTACCTGCAGCCGGCCCTGGTACAGAAGCAGAGCGTGTCTCAGAAGAAAGAAGGAGCAAGGCTCCAGAAGGTGATCTGCAATGCTGTTCTAAGGTAGATCCCTCTGGACAACGTTGAAAAGAAAGTCGCACGTCTCAGGAAAGCCAAATACCACACAGCTTTGCACTGGGTCCTCCACTGCATCATGCGTGCTGCTGCTGGAAGGTTACAAGCAACCAGAAGAGGCCGTGTGGTGGGAAATGCATTCCAGGGACACCAAAAAAAGGCCAGAGCCTGAATGCTGGTGTGCCATGTGTCCCACAGACACCCTGCACACCATTCACTGGTTCAGACCTTCTCCTGTGGGCCATTGGAGGCTGCTAAATCAAAAAGAGAGCCTTTCTAGCTGGCACTGGGTTTGTCCTGAATACGAGTACAACTGCAGCATAAGCATGAAAGGGGGAGAAAGCTGCATAAGTACAGATAGGAATAAAAACAGGAGTAAAGGGACAAGTTTAAACTGCAAGTTTACTGGATGTCTTTCGCTTCTTCGCGTCGTTCCCGTCTGTCTGAGATGGATCGTGTGCTTTTCTGGCTAACGCCTTTCCAGGTCTCCATTCCCACAGCGCCTGAACACCCAGCTGTCCCTCATGTCCCCAGCCTTTAATGCCACCCTGGGGAGCTGCAACACCTTCACCTTACACGGGGAGCAGCAGGGAGCATAGAGGGACCCGGCAGGACGGCTGTGGCGGAGGAGGGGGGTGAAACCCAGCCCCCCAAGAGCCAGACGGGGTTGTGCCAGGCTGATTTTCAGGGCTGACCCATAGGAGCCCTCCGAGGCTCTTCCTAACACAGAACCAGCCCTTTCTGTTTTAACACAAATCTGCTGTGAGCCATAGTCCTAAACTCCGACCCCTCATCCAGACGTCAGCCGGCCGTGGCAGAGGGGATCAGTCTGCCGTGTGAAACCGTAAGGTATTTAGGAACAGAAAGATGTCGGGCTAAAACCCCCCATCTGGACCAAGCCGGTCCCTGCCGGGATGCTCTCCGGTCACGGAAGACACCTCCTACCCCAAGGTTGTGTTACGCCCTTCCACTGAAAATGCAGAGGAAGGGAAACAGCTGTAAAAATCTCCTATTTAAAGCTCCTGAAGCTTCAGAGCCTTCTATGAAATCCCTTGTATGAGATTCTTTCTTCTTTTTTTTTTATTTATTTGTTTTTAATTGCTGCTCCAACCTTTCATGACTTCCTCGTCTTTGGAAAGTTCCAAAGCATTAAAAGGAAACATTAGGTTCTGACTCCCTCCGACATTATTTTTCAGTTTAATCATTTTTCCCCATTTTCCTCCTCTTTCTCTGTGCTGAGTGAGGGTGGGAAAGAGACAATTAAGGGAAACTCAAAACTCTCAGATGTTTCAAATATGAAAAAGTTTAATAAAAGTTTTCCCACACATCAGCGGAGAAGTCGGAAAAACTGTTTTCTTATGAAATTCTCAAAGCAGAAATGACCGAAACATTCCTGGGTTTTGTATTCACCACTCCCTCCCCCATTTTTTGAGCCAGAAGTCTCTGTTTTATCTTGTGTTCATGCTTGTGTGCATGTCTGTGAGAGAGAGAGCCCTGCCCTGATGATCTTACAGTTTATGGTGACCAGACAGATGTGGGGCGAGGGCTGAAACGGCGGCACAGAGAGGGGAAATGACTTGACCAAGGTCGTGCGGCGGGGCAATGACTCAAACGATTTCCAATAACACAGTTGTTTCTGTAAAGGCTTTAAAGAAACGGTGCTTGATTCACTGCCCCGCAGCCCCAGCCCCGCACTGCTGCTGCGGAGAACAACACGGTCCCGACAGCTACGGAGGAGTTACGCGGCGCTGTGTCAGGCCGAGTGTTTAAGCAAAAGCTGGCGTTGGTTCAGCTGGGAGGGGAGGAGAGGGGGAATGATACGCGTGTTTTAAACTACAGATCCTGAATAAGAGAGGGAGACTCCTGAGATAGGCATTTAGGTGGCTATTTTAAGAGGTGACGGAGGTAACCCACATCTTCCAGAGAGAGCAAGTGAGGATGAGGGTGAGTGGACAGGTTGGGCAGTGGACAAAATGCTCTTTTTCTGTTATGTCACAGCCTTTATTTCCACTGTGGCCCAGGTCCCGTGACATCTAGCCACTCAGCTTTGGGCATTCACATCCCTCCATGCTCCATAAATCGGGTGGCCCATCACCCTTCTCACGCAGCAAAGCGGGGCAGAAAACCTCTCGGTACCAGCAACCCTGTCCCAGGCACACAGCCGGTCAGCAGCAGAGGGAACCTGGCAGCTTCTCCTTGCTGCAAGCAAATGGCCCAGAAAGAAAAGCAAGGCAAGAAAATGGTGCCCGCAGGGAGGATTTTCTGCCATCACAGAGCAGGGGACTCCAGGGAGAGACTGGATTATAATCCAAGCTATGTTTTCGCCTCTGCTTTATTCAGAAGGTGCTGCAGCCCCCGGCTGAGCTGTCTCTTGACTACTGAAACAAGGGGCATCACCTCTTCACCAGGAGATAGGAAAAACCCTGCCACCTTGCAAAGCAAATCCATGAAAGCGACATGGTAGCGACTGGATTTCAATGCTAATTTCAGATTACAAAGCACAGGAGCAACTTTCCACATGTAATTTCTGATTCTGCTTTCTATTCCTGTCAAGCTGCAGCCAGAGTTTTGCCAGTGAAAAGTGCTATAAACAGCCCTGGCCTAGCTGAAAAAAGCAATATGCCGTCAGTCTGACATCTACCTCGCTTTTCCGCTCATTGTCAGCACTTTGATTGATGGTGTTGTTCATTAATGTGGGACGATTGTCAGCTTTTCCTGAATAAATATAAAAAGAAACAAAGAAATCCCCACCCTTTTCAAGCCAGAGTGAATTATTTCCTATTTTCCTTTGCTGAATTCAGGCATGTAACAGTACACTGCCCTCAAAATATACTGGAGCTTTAACCACAAAGTAGGAAATTGGACTTTGGATAGAGGAACCAAAACTTTACTTAAGTAGTAGGTACAGTAATTAAATTTTACTATTATTTATTTTCCAAAAGGAAAAAACCAATTGTATGCCCTAAAGGCTTCTGCTTTAATACAGTACTTCAATTTTGTGCAAAAAGCTAAAAGAAATCTATTTGGTGAAGACTAAAATGACATGTGAAAAGCAGAGGCAATCACAAGCACCGCGGAAGATAGGCAGAGATTCAATTTAGTACAAGGCTGCATCTTAATTCACACTGGGGAGAAGGGGAAAAAGAGATGTGAAAATTCACATACATTTGAAGTATTTAAAAGATGGGTAAGTTTTGTTGGGCCCTCAGGACCCCCAAAATATTCCCCGTGATATCTTGGCTGCTCAGGAATCTTTGAGGCTTTTATCAAGTTGGACATCCTCGTTGTCTTCTCTGTATTCCCATACACCAACAACTAGAAGAGAGGGAGACGCCATAAAACCCATCCTAAACTCTGTCTTAACATTTGCCATTTTCACTATACATTTTATCTCCGTCAGTTTTCCTTGCACTGGCACCCTTAGCTTTCTGCTTGATGGAGTCTTTCTAATCAGGTCATTGCTTTTATCGTTAGCAACAGGGTCATTGCTCAACATCTTTTTCAAATTGTACATTGCATCAGTGTGTACGAAACACAACAACAACAACAACAAGAGCGATTACAAAATCGTAACTGGGTGTGGGGGGAAAAAACGGGGAGAGGAATGTAAATGGGTGACCAATGATTAATTCAGCAAATTATGATTCGGCACAGATTTGCTTTAGAAGCAACATGCTAACAATAACAATATTCTCCTCAAGTGCTACATTTGTAGAGTTGAATGGCAAATTATTTTGAATACCTCTGTAAAGAACAGGAAACTGAGAACTGTGGAAAAACTGGCATTACGCCACCGATTGAAGATTCAATCTGACTGTAATAGAAGGTGATTATTGGGGACTAGCAGGCAGATGATGGATGATTTCCTCCTAAAATGACAGCTCTGCTGTGTATCAGCAATCCTCATACAGCACAAATGTACAGGTCGGCTTTTGTGGCTTTTTAATTCTTACCATTGTGGGAAATGGATTTCAAACCTGTGGCGAGCTATTTCAGGCTGGCAGGGCACATTTGGATTGTTCCTGTCTTTCTCTTTCCCCCCTCTCTTTTTTTTTTTTTTTTCCCCCTCCTTTTCGCAAACCTAACGAAAGATGCTCACTGAAGTTTTCCAGCCATTTACCTCAGGCAGCTGGGGAACAAAGAGCAGAACCGCGCGGTCCTTGCTCCAGCAAGCCCCCCACTCCAACCCAGTGGGAGCACAGCTGGGAGGGCAGAGCAGGGCGAGCAGACCCTCGTGGCAGCCTTCCCTCCCCGCCGCTGCCCCCCATCTAGGGTAGTCTGAAAATTAAAATACCCCCCAAGTATGTAATACCTTGTTTACCTTCCACCCTTATCTGCTTTGTGAAAAACACACACACAAAGTATAATCATGTGCTAGAATCTGATACCCTGCGCTGATACCCTGAGTGTTTTGTTTCAAAAATACTCATTAGGGTTTCCTAGAGAGCATGGGCAAGCCACCGGCAGCAACTGGGGACCAGTACGGCTGCAACACCAACACACCTTCCATGTTTCACTGCACAAAAAAGGCAAGTCCAGAAACTCTAACAAGGTTAGAACACAAAATATTTTAAGTTCCTTGCATAAAGCTATAAGCTCTGTACAACCCTTTTTTTTGAAAGACAAGGTAATCAATAACCCCATCTTTTACTGCTGTGCCCCTCCACGTACTCCATTAATGATCACGCAGCACTTTTAGTACATCATGAAACCATACAGAGCAGTTATAGGAAAGGCTGCCTTCAAGGAGGAAAAAGTGCCATCCAACGAAATCCAGGCCTTCTCCTCCATGTCACAGTGGCCTGGTGTCTAATGACACCCTGGCTCCCCGGTCCTCACCGTAAATTAGTATGGACATATGTTCTGGTGTCTGTCAAGACCCAATCCTGACACTCTGCCAGTCCTGCACAAAAGGACGAGGTAATCCACACGAGCAGTAAATTCATCAATCAAATCCTGTAAGTGTCCCTCGCTGATAACACCAGCCCTTTTTCGAATTTAACAAGAAAGCGTGATCCAGCTCGGTAGGACATCACGGGCATGTTCCACCTACGAAAACGCCGTTGTCGATATTTCACAATGTGCTTGCCATTCTCCTGTCTGCAGTCAGTCGGATGCTGGACTGTGCTTATTCACTTGCTTCTAAAGATGGGGGGTTTCTACACCAACGACCAAAAAAAACCCAACTACGTACAGCTGCTTAATACTGAGCCTTTTTTTCAAGTAATAAAAAAATAATCATATTTTGTCCTTTATTTAGGTCTCAGCAATGGGCAGGTAATTAATTGTTAATTTTATATTTGTGTGCAATCTGCATCATTTTTTTGCTTTATAAATGCAATTAGGGATGATGGAATAAAACAAGTAGGCCAAAGATGCTGCATAACAACCGTGAATTAAAAACAATGCATTTTTGCTTCTCTTGTGTCACAGGTTGCAGGCACTAACTTTTGCAACACAACAAAGAATATGTTCTGCTGCTGCTTGGAATCACTGTGTTGCACAAAATGATATGCCAATAGAGTAGTAGCTAGTGTTTATAGTAAAGTAGAGCAAACCATTATCAGTATGCGATGTCAATTTAAATTTTACTGGAACAGAAACCTTTTGACCCCTTCCAAACTTGATCCATTACTAGGTTTATACATGAAAGCTTAGAAGAGAATTAAATTAGAAGGAACGTTGCAAGAGAACTGTATTTGCATCTATTGCACTTAAGACTGGAGATTAGTTGACCTTTGGAAAAGGGGATTAAAGCAGTTTCACCATCAAGAGAAGACAGTCTGTGTTCTTAAGGCAATCAGATTGAGAAGGGTAACAACCTCTGAAAGATGAATTGAACTGAGGAAGAATCCATGCTAATTTGCATGGTTTACGTGTCACTTACAAATGAATTTTGCAGTGATTTCTGCAAAAGGAATTGTACAGTATTTGAATTATTCCACGAGTCCTTCAGTGCTGGCATGTAAATGTGGGAACTGTGTCCGTTTTTACAATCTAATTTTCCAATAGATTAACCTCAGAAAGGGTATCAGTAGATAGTAAAGATGCAGCATACGCCTGGAACAGCAAAATGCAGTCACAAGGAAGTTTCTTCTTCTTCCATGGAGAAAAATGTCAAGAACAATAATCGCCAAATCACAGCGTCGCAGAAGCGCCTGCTCCAAGATAATCCAGGGCCAGGGAACAAATAACACCCAGACTGGAAAAGGGCCTAATATGGGGCATAGAATTAGGCTTATCACACAGGTAGCAAGCATATCTTGAAAAATATATGAAGCTGTACACATTTGCTGACAATGTGGTCCTTAGTGAGTGATGGAGCAGAATTTAAAAAAAAAAAGAAAAAGGTGAAATGGTGTTCTCTATTAAGTGTCATTAGCACTGTGGTTATACAGAGGGAAAGTCTGTTCTTTCCCCAAGTCAGGAAGATACCTGTTAGCTTTATTATCTATGCCATGAGATTTCACAGGAGAGCTCATCAATTAGAGCATAATCACATTTCATTGAAAATTAACGACAAAAAACCCCATCCAAGTTGGGCTTTTCCTTACTTTCTAATAAGCAGGAAAAAGGAGCAGTGAATGCAGATTTCTTGCAACCTTTGTGTACCTCTGCAAAGTTACAGCTCTTCAGACTCCAGTGCCATGGAAAAGCCTCTGCAAATGCCATGGGATTGACACCATTTTCTATCAACTCTATTTTAGGTTTTGGAGTATAATAGGCTCTGAAATGATCAGTGTCAATACTTTCCGGGCATTCATAAGAATCAAGCAACGAGGCCGCTAAATATGATCCCATCAATGCAATAAAGCGACGTTGCACTCATCATCACACAAATCAAGAAAGAACAGCGGTAAAGAGCAAGAGACGAGCAGATCTCTTGGGAATCTTCGCTAAAATAAAATATCCCCATTTTCAAATATAAAGACACACACAACCAAACATGCTTAGGAAGCCATTTCCCAGCATAAAGCTGTTCGTCAGCAGGCTTTTAAGAAATGTGACGGAAATTTTCGTGCTGAGTATTTATAATTTAAAGGGGTATTTTGCATTGTCTTATACGCAGGTTGTGCTGTTCTATGCCCATAGTTGCAACACCTCAAAAATAACATCAATAATCTGGATGACAATACAATTTGCAACTTTGCATCATGGAAAACCTATATTCTGTCTATGAAATTTGGGTAGCTTTGTCTGAGGAAGAGAGCAGAATGTATTAGGACTATCCATCTTCTACACCTCTCAAAGCAAGATATGGGTCAGAAAAGCATTTGTTAAATGTATTTTTCCTCCTGAATGACCAAATGGCCATTGCATTGGTACCCAAGGGAGTACATAAACCAAAAAAAGCAGAAGGAGCATAAAAGGAAACATTCATACCTTAAAGAGGAAAACACACTTCAATGAAAAAAAAAAAACCCTCAGTTTTAACAACGAAAAAGAAGCTTACTTCTTTACGGAAGGATGCTGGGGACATGCTAACTTACAAGGTAACATTCCTATGCAAGCTGAACACAGCCGGGAATCAAGTATTTTGGGTTTGTTTAAACTTTTAACCACAGCAGTCCTGGTTTGTAAAGGGAAAAGTGGCTGAGCCACAAATGGCTTGCTGTGCCCCTGTGCAAAGGGCTGAAGCACAGAGATGCGGATCCGGCCATGAGACCCATCTTCTTTGGAAAGCAGCTGGAGTCATCTCACTCCAGGACATCACCCTGGCTGGAGGGACAAATGCAAGGACAGCTTTCCAAGTGCTCAGGCACGACAACTACCTCAAGCCTTCAGCAATAATTCTCAATACTTTCACCTCCCCACCTTTTCAGAAGAACTTGGCACCTAAAATGCTGAGTTTTTCTCAGGAAAACATGGGGACAACCACCTGCAGCCTAGCAGGAAACTTAGAGCAGGGATTAGCTGACATCTCCAGAGTCAAAAATCAGAATCCAACTCATGGCTCATCTGTCGTCCCTTTCCAGCAAAGCTTCACTCATTGAAACATTCTGCAGTCAGGATATAGGCAACAGATTTAAGGAAAAAGTAAATCCTATAATGCACAAACCACTCCAGAACCACCACTTCTTCTATTAAAATGTCTCCCATCTTTTTAAAGTGAAATTATTCAGTGCCCCTAACTTTGCTCTCAAAAAATGTTAATAGAAAACAGTTAAGAGAAAAATGATAGAGAAAGGTGTTATTTTAGAAACCTAAGAAGTGATGGCTTTCTCAGTCTATTTATTAAATTGTTCTCTGAATGCTCAGAGAATTCACAAAAAGGCACTCAATCGTACTTTGCAGTACTGGCCCCTACACAAGTTTTACAGTAGCTGCAATCATACGACGAGTCCAGCTCCAGGCCAAACAAACAAATAAATAAAATAAAGATGCACCCCTAGGCTGTGTCTGACTTTTCCCATATAACTATCTCCAGGATGCCACCTCTAAAGAACCTCAACGTTCTTTTATATTCACCTGCAGAAAGCCCCTTCCTCTCCCTTGCATTAAAGATTCAGCCTGCTCACAGGAACACACATAAGGGGTCACACACACACACACTATTTTATCAGTCACTGATTTACAGCTCGGTAGCACAATGGGCTTAGGCTGACACTTTCAAAGGACCTGGGAACCTCACCCCTTCAGCCTCCTTGGAAAATCACAGCAACGTCCCGAACAATAACAACACACACTTGCTCAGGACCCAAAACCAGTTATTACACTTGGAAAACAGGCTGGGGAAAAACCAATTAAAAGCTCAGTTCAGCATCCAGGTAAAGCATCAGCAGCAAACCCAGGCTCTGTAGATAGGTTTGTATGTCAGCTTCTTCCCATGGGAAAAAATTATAAATTTTAAGCACTGCCAACTGCCCCTTGTTTGTGGCTGATGGGTCTCAGCTGAGGGACTGGGAGCTGATACGGCGACTGTTTGCAGTCCTTGCACAGCGATGCTCAAGGAGGGATCCGCAGGGGCTGCTGCCGACCAGGATGGGGAGCTGTGCGTGGGCTGGGGCTGAGAACCTCACACACCACCACGGTGGGGTTGTACCGTCCACACTCCTCATTCAAGCCTGCTCCTTGCTGCAGCACAGGCCAGATTCACATAAGCCAAGGCTGATAAAACAAAATGCTGAGAAGGTATGCATCTCTGAGGACGGACGGACAGATGGATGTTGAAAACAAAGCTTTTGTGAGCTAGATTCCTCACACCGAGGGGAGCAGGCAACAATTAGAGTTGCTAAACATGAGCTAAAGGGGGTCGGTAATCCAGCTTGTATTGCAAAAAAGCCATGCCAACTTTCAAATCTGTTTTCCCTCTCTGGCAGCTTATTAATTAAAAGCCCTAAATACCAACAAAATCCCTTTTGCTAATATTAATTTGAGACCACCTGGAAATGCGGGGCAGTTGCTCCCACAAACGAAATCCTTTATTCCTCTCCTTTTCCCTCTCACCTCCTCTCCACCTCAAGATGCATTTCCAGGGCTCGCACCCGCGCACCGTTTCCAGCAGTGCTTCAGCAGCATCCGAAGCCGAGCCCCGGCAGCTGGCGGCGCAGCCCCCCCCTCCCCGCGCTCTGCAAATCTCTGCCAGAGATCCCCAAGGCTGCGGTTTGAGGCTAAGCACCTAGGAGATCACTTTCACTCCCAATCTGTCAGCCCATCATTCGGGATCAGCTGTGGCCCTCTTGTTAATTGTTCCCAGCTCTGAGCAACCGGGGATGGGAAACAGGCCATCGTTGATACATGACTCCCGGCTCTGGAATGCTCTTTCACCATCAGCCCTTCGGAGACCGAGTTTGTTGAGTTTAAGTCTCAGCTATTTGCCTAACTTCAATTTTTTGGGAGAGACAGAGGTTTGACTGTTGTTTTTTATCGGCGGATGGGAGCACATGGGTAGAGAGCTATCAAAAGTTATGCTGCTTGTTTTAAATATTGGTATATAGGAGTATGGGCACATTTACATTAATTTCTGATCAAAAAGGGGAAAAAAAGATTTAGCGTTTCTAAAAAGACAACATGTCTGAATCCACAAGGTAAACTTCCCATCAAAGAACGTTCAGTGCCTGAATTTAAACCGTTGCGTATTATTCCACTGAACATCTGTTGACCATGAAACTTCAGATAACCAACATTAAGATATACAGGCTGTTTATTCAAAAAAATAGATTATTCACACAGAATCAGAAAAGCCCTTAAAGAACTATTTTTCTGTTTGTTTTTTTTTATCCCAGCAACATTTAAAAGAGAAAAAAAAGAAACTTTCATAACCAAGAAACATTTTTTAATGTATGAAAAATGAGACTTTTGGATTAGAAGTGGAATTCCACACGGCATTCAAGATTCCATTATCAGTTTTGTGGCACCCTATTAATCTGTTACAATAAAATATGGGGTTTTTTTTAAAGGGAAATTGTCTTTCAAGAAAGGAAAAGCAGAAGGTCCAACCTCGATAGTAAAGCTTGTGCTTACTGAAAGTAACAGGAAGATCCGTGTCATCTGGCCATCTAATTGAAGAAAGATGCTAAACACAGCACAGAACCGGGTATAATAAACATGATTTTCTTTTCTAACTGAGTGTGGAAATGTTTTATAGATTTTTTTCCTCCTTTCTGTAGGTGTGTGTATGCCTATGTAGACATATATATCTATTTTTTATAAATATTATTTAGTACTTATATAAAGCTGTCAAAGAGCACTAACAAACCAGGAGGATTCAATTAGCTTGTGCTTTTTAAAAATGGCCCGAAATCACTGAGCGCTCCAGCTCCGTCCCAGCGAATTTTCCCAGTGCATAATTTCACCCTGTGCTCGAGACAGAACACGGCTTTATAAAAGAAAACCCTCAATATTAATGCATGTTTTGCTAAGGAAGTGGAAGTCGAATCAACTTCCTGATACCCCGAGTATCTAATTTCTAAAATGGTCTGACGCTGATGGTCGCAGCCCCTCCAGATGTGGGGTGAAGCGGTGCAGCGGAAGCCCAGGTTTGCAGCCCACTGCTGCGTCGGACGCAGAGCTCAGCGGACTGCATCCTCTGATAGTATATTTTTGTTAGCTGGCTGCCCGGAAACCCTCCGCTGCTCGATTTGTTTTGTGATCCTGCAAGGGCCTTCCCGGTGCTGATGACAGCCCTGAATTCAAGAGCTTGTTTGCTTTGGTGGGGTTGGGGACCAGCAAATGCCTCGCCATTTAATTTATCCTCTGCAAGAGAGGTATGGGGGCCTCGTCCTGAAGGATGGAGTCTATTTTGAGAGGTTCGCGCTGCAGCCTGTTGTTCTCCACATACCAAAAAACAATGCCTTTTTGTTACCGATCCCGCCTTCTTTTATTGCTTTGTTTATTGACGTTTTCGGCGCGGGACTTTTTAGGAGCATTTCCTCATACGAGGAGCAAATGTCACAAATACCAAAATTTGAGTGAGGGAGAGAGAGAAATCCCAAGAGGACTACTGATTTCATTGCCTCCATTTTGGCAAAGAAATTGGAAAGGAAAGCTTCTGCGTTTTACTTCATTTTGTCTCCTGCCCTCCTTCTACAAAAAAATATTGGGGGAGAAACAGAGAAAAAAATGCAACGATGTTTGCTTATTCCATCCCGAAAAAACAAAAACATTTTTAGGACTTGGAGAGCAGAAGAGGTGATGTCCATAAAAAGAAAACAACAGAATAAAAACTGTCCCCTTGCCCCTTCTCCCAGTTTGGAGCTGAAACACAGGCCACTGCTACAGAAAACAGCTTGTCTGCTCCAGAGATAATTACCAGTGCAGCAATGTCCTGGCAAATCGGCCCGTGTGTTGGGCTGGAGACTGGTGCACACTGTCCTTCTCGACTTTTCACTGAACTGTGCCTCAAATTTCATGTTTTAACTCTTTTTGTGTTTACGTTCAACATTACCATATTTCACGCACGTTGCTCACAGAACGCTGAGTCCCGGTTCTGCAAATATGTTCTCCTACCTCAGTTATACAGAAGTTTCTGAACTTTTATTTACATGGCTTTTTTTTTATTTTTGAGAGTTAAGATGTGTCATTGTCTACCTAAGCATTTCTGATGGCCTTATTGTTATTTCTATGCAGTGACACTTAATTTGGGAGCTCATTAAAAGGGATCAAATTCTTCTCTCCATTTTAGCCCACTCGAGCCAGCTGCCTCTGCAGATGCTCAGCCACCCATCGCACCGAACACCCACCATCACAGCAAGAAGCACTACATTTTGGGGTGCACGTGATCTATCCAGGGACTATCCCATCTACCAGCCGAATGCTGAGTGTGAATGGGAGTCAGGAAAAGCTGCTGCAAGAAGAACTCAGGGCAAAAAGTTTCACAACTCACTTCTACTTTTGCTCAGCCCTGTGGAGTGTAGAGCAGAAAATCCCTCCCCATTCCTCCATATCGTTTAACTTTGTAAGATCTGGACCTCTGTGTGTGTAGCTGTCTTCCCATCTCTCTTGCATGGGCACTATTCTTTTGCTTGGCAGGAAAGGTAGTAATCAGCATAAAAATGTACTCCATATTCATATGTCTCGCTCCGTAAATACTTCGGAGTGAATTCCTCCTCTGGTTTCCAGAACCCCAAAAGAGAAATAGTGACTGTTCTTTCAGTAATGCAGGTTGGATTTTGTCACATTGCAATCTCTAAAAACGACATGGTTCCAGCCGGTTAAAAGTCAATACGTGAAATGACACAGCAGTACACGGCATGACAACAGAATCCAATTTAACACAATGTAACATATCAGAAATGTAATTTTTTCCCGTTTCAGATTGGCTGTCTGCTGGCATTTCAAGTATCACATAGCCAACAAAAATGTTTTTAGATCTGGGAGCTGTTCCATTAGCATTGTCTGCAGCGCTTCGATAGCCGCTCGCCGCGGCGTTCCTGCTATTGACTACATCCAGCGTACGTGCGTGTGTTCGCTGCTAATATCGGTTTCAATTTCCCAAAGAGAAAAGAAGCCGTTTCCAAACTTTTGTTCTTTTTCATTGCAACATATAAAGTAAATCTGTTTAGTATTTTACTTCTATGGCTTAAATAGACTAGATCTGAACAAGCTCTTCATATTCCCAGCTATAAACTGATTTAAACCGTAGTGAGTGTAGTCCAGAACACATGCATCTACGGAAGTCACTGATTAACAAGATAACATATGAACAAACCACATTTTTCAGATATTTATTCAAGTGCCTTCCTAAAACTGTTTAGCATCCAGTATGTGGAAAAATATGGATTTACATGGAACTACAGACGCAGGAAAACAGGCTATTCTTGCTTATCACTAAAACAGTACAGTAAAATTAGTGAAGTACAATAGAAAATCCACCTGACCACCAAGGCAAAAAGGCTTTTGCTCATTTACTAAATCCACAGATCAAATAAGGGCAAAAAGAACTGAATTTTCAGAGAGTTTCCAAACGCATATCCATAGCGAACGGGTAAATCTGTACACACTTACACACAGACACAGCCTGATCTTTGCAGCCTTTTCCTTAGCTCAGCCCCCACTAACTCAAATGGGGTATTTATTGACCGAAAAATTGAGAGAAGGGTACTGTGTGTGTTTTGGAAGAATTTGGAGTATTTCCTGGACTACTGCATACAACATCGGAAAGGTACCTTGATTGGCACAACACGTCAAACAAGACTTTAGAAAGTAAAGGCGGCAGGACTAAACACGCGGCTCTTGGTAGCATCATTTCGTACGCTAGTCTTGTCCGTGGGACCTCACCGGACTTACACCCATGTAAGTGGTGATGGTTTCCAGTGGGGTGAAGAAGAGAAAAATCTGAGCAATATTCTTAGCCCTGCATAACCACTTAAAGACCGACTTGCATTCCTTAGACCAAAATAATTATAGTTCTTCTACTGCCCCAAAAATGCACTTTATTAAAAACTCATTAGGGCCTGTTCATTTATATCTTCCTAATTCTCTTACAAAAGCATTAAACTTTGCACAATTCCTCCAAGCATTTACCAGACGAATATTTAAAACCAGAGGTGTCCTGTGACCATAAATGTCACGTTTATTTGTATTATGTAACTAATTAATATCTCAGACTTCCTGTGTGTATCTGGATAACAGTACTGTAAATATAAATGAAAAATAAGTAATAATTTATGAAATCCGATTTGCATTTTCAAATATAAAATGTGCAAAATCCAACTAATTAGCAAGAGTGAAGGCCAAGGTGTTTCTATAGCAACTATAAAAATGCTTTAAAAATGTTTTATATCAGGCTCATTAATGTTTGTGTTCCTCACTTGTTTTGTGGGTATTCCCTCAGACACAGATTCTGCTTTGCTGTTAAGTTCTGATCACTGAGTATCGTTTAATATGTTTGGCAGAGCTCTGGTATTACTTCTTTATGCTGACATTTCTGTCACAGGCTTAAAAAAATATTTGGTGTGCAGTACAAAAAATTATAATTATAATTAGAACGGGATCCAATGGCACAGGAAAAATAACCCAACCAAACTGCCAGAGAGCAGAAAACGATGAAAAACAACCCCTGAACATGTCCTCTTTCTCCCTTCTTCAAACTCACCCTTTCAAATCTGACCTGCTACATGTTGTAGACGGACAGACAGCAAAGTTTCTGACAGCTTCCCCCCCTGGGCCGGTGCCAGTGCTATTCCTAGCTCAGCGCAGCATCACCCAGCTCAAAGGCCATGCTAAGGAATTCTGATTTTCCCTTCCTAACCCCCCCCCCCCACTCCCGTGCAACTTTCTTGCTTAGTAAATTGAAATCGAGACTCTCATTTCCATCCGCAGTGTATACGGCTCCCCGGCAGATTGATTTCTGCAAGAGAGCGAACCGCAATGCTTAAAAGGGAGCAAGATCTACTGTACCACCGACAGCCCTGCTCAGCCGATACCTGCCGGCTGCCGCAGCCTGCGAGAGGTAGAAAGGTGACAAATGTCCTCATAAAGCTGGGAGAGGGTGGACGGGAGCAAGTCATTCTTCTTTGGTTTAATTACTGAAAATCATTTGAAACCTAGGAGAAGCCCATCACTTCTACGCGGGTTATTTGAATGCAAAATAAACTTATGCTGAATGGCATAGAGAAAGGCCACCAAATAGCATTTATTTCCAAGCTGGCTTTAATCAAATGCTAATTCCCAGCCCCTCTGCTGAGTATTAGTAATATTTTATGAAAAAGTACACAACATTAGGTCTAAATTATCACAAACAATTGAGATATTCTTGAAGTACTGCAGTGTTGACAAAAAAGCATGCACAGTGGCTGCTCGCAGTTGTGGGCATTAATTTCTAATGCCACGTGTGTGATCCCTATAACAGTTTAATACCATTAGACTGCATTGCAACGTTAAATGGCCTTAATGGACCCTATAGTGTTTTTCGATTATGGATACTGGGAGAGGTCTAGTCCGCTCCCGTTACTGCTGCTAGTTGTAAAATACTTGTATTTTATACACTGAGGGCATTAAAATTAGTGTCTTTAGTTAACTTCCAAACCGGCCCATCCGGGGGGTGCTCCCCAGAGTACCACTGCATTTTAAAAAGGGCCTTTTTCGACAGCTCTGTTTCAGTCGGTTACAGCACGAGGCAGAATATTGCGACACTGAAAGGCGTCTGATCTGCATATTGCGCTTGCAACAAAGCCCCCGTTTCTTCAAAAAACTTGTTAACACAAATCTCCTCAAAGGCTTTATTTTGATAGCTCCTGAATGGTGTTGTCACGCAGCTCAATTAAAGGCTGCAGAACCAGCAGCAAAACACGCTTCAGCGGCTGGCGGTGCCGCCGCTCCCCGGCTCCCACCACTTCCCGCAGGATGAGCTCCGAGTGACCAGCTGCTTTCCCAAATTTGACACCAGGCATACGGAGGAAAGTCAGGCCTGGGGGTAACGAGCTGGGGCGAGCTCCAGTGAGCAATCAATTAGGAGCAGCAGCTCTCCCTCCGCACCGAGACCGCAGCCATTCCCACCACCCAGCCGCCACTCCGAGTATTTTGCATGCAATAAAACTTGTGGGGAACCAACTCAAGTGAAACTCTTTAAGATATATGATGAAGATTAGCTGTAAAACACTAATTAAGGATGGGCTGAGGAATTAATGGGAACCTACGAGGCTCTGCATTTTATTTCCCCATCTAAAAGCATTGCTGCTCTCCATTTAATGAAAAGAGAAGTTGACCAAATGGATTTGGGTTTTTTCCCTGTTTTTTTTTTAGTATTATTTTTTCCTTAGCTTATTTTGTAAGGGTAGGTCATTAAAGAAGGAACATAGCCAGAAAAATCTCTTAGTGAAGGCTCATTACATTTTTCAAGCACAAATAAAGTGTCCCTTTAAAAGGAAATCCAGTTTCTCTGAAACATTTGTCGCTTTACTTCAGTGCATGTGAAATGAATACAGGGCCCAATGCTGCCCTCAGCTTCTGTAATTTCCTAGCAGCTAGACGCTCAGAGACAGCGCTATGTAAAAATATGTACATTGTTTAATTTATTGCAGTACGTTACCATTTTTCTCATGAAAATAAACAAACAAAAAAATTCTAGCAGCTGGTTCCAATACCGCCCACTTTGTTTAAATTTATAGCGAAAACTAGCAGCACCATTAAAAACAAACATATTGCTCCCCTCCAAGCATCCTATAGCGCAGCTCCCAGAGAGATGCGTAACTTTTGTAAGAGGTCCAGGAGACACCGGCCAGCTTGGAGCTCAGAACTGAACCTCCAGCTAGGTTTTCCAGGACAGAAATAACTAGAATTTTATTCATCGAAATAATTTTCTGGAAAAGAACATTTTGGATAGAAAAGAACATCTTAACAGAAAATTTTCCATTTGCTGAAATGTTCCAATTTTCTGCTGAAAACTAACAATGAATCCTGTAATTGGGTTTGGGAATCCAGCGCGCTGAGGGCTGCCCTCCACCGCCTCTCCCTGCTCCGCCGTCCTTCCTTTCCCGCGGTGAGGAGGGGAGGACCGGAGGACGAGAGGACGGATGGAGGAGGGAGAGAAGGGAAGCAAATGAAAACAAACATATTTTTTGTTTTCAGTTCCCTCCTCCAAACTGATAAATGATGTGAACGTTTTCCAATGCTCTTTCAGTTGAGCTATTAATCAGATGTCTTGGAATGAGGCAGATCCTCCGGCTCCTTCGTGGAGGAAATAAATACGATCTTTGCCTCATTCTTTCCTTACTGAAACTCCCTCCCACCGAACGAATCTCCCTGGGCAAAAGGAAAGAGATGGCTTGCACAAAGTGTTTTGGGATGGGGACAGTATTTTCCTACAGCTGCAAATACCCATCGTTCTGCAGGGAGACGGCCATCAATGGGGACAACCTATGGGCTGTCTGCAGCCTCGTGGTCCCAGCAAACGGCAGAGGAGATCCAACCATTGTCTGCCTGCTGGCAAAGCTGGCAGCCTAAAAGCCATTTCAAGACTCATTACAGCTTTTCTCAGTGTTTCTCAACCTGACGTTTGTCTGCTGGTGGTCTGCAAGTGACTGCGAGAGGACTGACAGAGGGTTTTCAGAAAAATAAAAATTATTTGGATGCTTTCGTGCTCACGCAGACGAGCAAACAGAATGGGGAAAGGCAAAAGCAAAGACAAACATTCAAAGTTTAGCCCGGTTGGTACTTGGCTATAAATAAAAACATTTTGGCAACAATTCATAGGATAGCCCTTTGGACTAATATTTTTTCCAGATAAGACAGGTAGAGCTACAACTAAAAAGGCTGACGACCAGTACTTAAAAAGGCAAAATAATCTGCTCTCAAGCTCTTTACATTGGTTATAAACAAAACAACAAATCCATGAACCTTCCCAATAGAAGGGGTAACTTCCTGACTGCATTTGCAGTAAAAAGCTAGATCACCCCAAGAGCGACTTGTGAGACCTGCCAGCAATTTTACTAAAATCAAAATGCCCACCGAAATCACAGCGAAGCATTTTTTGCAGTCCAGTAGCTCTCACCTGCAAATGCTGCTTCAGCCTTAACTTTATACAAGGCAATACTGATCTCCTTGGAATAACTGAGCTCACAGAAACCATGCCTAAAGATGAAGGACAGCATGCATGTCAGGACTTGCAAAACTCAGGCCTGACTTATAAAACTTTTTCTTCCTAAGGAAGAAAAAAAGCTTTAAAACTCCTTCCTTAATAATGTTCTAGCCAGTCAAAATTAAGACAAATGCTAGAAACTCCTAGAAATAAGAGCTGCAAGTTCAACCTTTTTCTTTTTTTAAAAAAATCACAGATATGAATTACTTTGGAATTCAGATACAAAAAAGACTGAAGCTCAAATCATCTCAGAGGACAATGTCAAAACATGGCTCATATCTAACTCCAGGTGCTTTGCTCCTGTTCCTGGGATTCACTTATTTAATTACTTAGTCCATGTATGCATTTATTCACTCATTTGCATCCCTCCATTTATATTTAGAACGTTTAGGGGATTCAACTACATTTTTTTTTCCCAAATATCTGTGGGAAATAGGGGGATTCAGCTCTGCTATGCAGCATCACGCACTGCGTGGAGTTAGCCAGATCCCCAGCGCAAAAGAAACAACCTGGTATTATCCTGCTTCGAATTTCTCCAACTGCTTTGCTCCCAAGTTAGGACTTTAGTTTCCCCCTTGATATGCCATCCTTTATTTATTACAGAATATTTATCTGTTTGGTTTTTTTATTATTATTGTTGGCCTGCTTTTACTTCTTCTTTAACCTTATTAACCCTTGCTAGTATTTGACAGCTTAACACCCTCCATTACTCTGCAACATTCGCTATAAGAACTGACATGGAACTAATAGCAGCCTTTTTATATCCAATCTACGAGGTCACATGAAACTGCCCTTGTCTGAACCCTGCAAGATTTCCTATAGGTGGTTCTCCTTTTCTGTGGATTTTCTACTTAATATGTCTCTACAGGTCTGTCTGAATGTAAAAAATGGAATCAGATTCCTGCTAACTTTAGTTACTGACAATGTACACCTTAGAATAGGAGTAAGTTTTCCCTTTAGTGAAAGCTCCCAGTAATGTGATTTGAAGCAACTTTGTGATATTCTTTTCAAGCGTTCTGTATCACTTTTTAATGGCATACCCACAGATCTTCCATTTGAAGGGATCTTTGATTTTCCCAGCAAAGTGCCAGAATGGTATGGTCACATCCATCCCCTGAACCTCAGCTCTGAGTGTAAGTAGGACATTAAAGCGATAGCGTGATAAGGTTGAGGTGTCTAGCTCAGTTGTTCAGCATGGGTTGATTAAAAGTAATTAATTTAGGTCTCTGACTTCAGGGGACACCCATCACGCTGCACTGTACAATACCAAGCTGTTGTTTATCCTCATGAGTGGATCTGCGGGAGCTTTCCCCCAGCCTGCGTAGTTGACTCTGCGCTAAAATCCACGACAAGATTCTTCAAATGCAAAAGGATGTAGTCAATATACCAGTGCAAAACAACTTCAGTACTGTATGGCTCGCCACCAGCCAAGAGAGGAAAAACGAATCGCTGGGGTAGGATTGCTCAGAAGAGATGCAACGAGAACACCAGTTACTTCTCTAGGTTTTTCCTAATGGGACCTAGGCAGCAGGAAAGAAGGCTTTTTTTTCATGCATTTATCCTTTGCAAGCATGAGAAATTAACTTTTGCTAAATGGAAAAGAAAAGCAAAGCACAATGAGATCCATATAACTAAGCAAAGAAATACATGGAGGACAAATTGAAATTTAGGAGAATAGGTTTTAACAACCTTTCTTGCAGATGTAATACCTGCTTAGATTAATCTGTGGTTATCTATTTTAAAATTAAAAAACTCTTCCTTCTGTGCAAATCCATCATCCTTATTATTGCTATTCTAAGTGCAGCAAAGACCCTGGGAACTAAATTTTTCACTTGAAACTTCTTCAGGGAACGGTTCTTAGCCCACCGTTTCCCCCACCCAATTTCAATTTAATAGCATCTAGAGTGATACAGTGGGAAGAGACAGACATCTGGTAGAGCTAACTAGTCATTTGCTGGTTCTGTGAAAGTTTGTGCTTCCCAGTCAGTGTCACATATGAGAAATACAGATGGTCCCAAGTTAGAAAAAAAGAAGTGTTGAAACATATACAAATGTTATGAGGACTTCAAGTGTAAAATGTTAACCAGCTGTGAATGTGACATCTCTAGTTTTACTGAATCTACTGAGATACATCATTACTGCACATGAAATCTATATATTTTCTCTACTGATGGCAATTCCCTGTTCTCCATTTGCTTCTAGTTTTGGGCCAAAACCACCTAGATGAGAATATTAAAAAGATAAGAGTCCAAAAAGAGAAAGAAAAGTGGTCTCCATTTCTAAGGGTTTTTTTGTAACTGCCCCAATAATGTCCTGTGTTATAAACTGACTATTTACTGGGGGGAGGGTAGAAGTCACAAACATCTAGAGTTAAAAATAATATATAAATGTTAAAACAAAATCAAAAGGTTGCTAATTCACGCAAAGTCCTAGAGATTTAGAGTCATCCATTCTATATACAGTTCAGCAATGCATGGAATGCAATAAGACATTTAAACCACAACACAGCAGTGATCTTGCCCTGTTGCTGGCAGTATCAGTTGTTTCCCACACAAGGGCCTAAATCTGACCCTTTTATGAAACTTTTACATTTGCAAAAATAGAACAGTTGGGAAATCTTGGGCACTTCTAGTTAAATTGCAAACAAAATAACCCTCTCTCTGCTGCTGCTTAAGCTCTAGATAATCACCACATATCAAGACAATTACTTTTTCCCCCCATATGAGTTGTTTTGACAGAGCTTTTCAAATGTTATGTACAATGCAACCTAAAAGGAAAAGAAAATGTATGTTTCAGGATGCATTAGTGTTCGAGGGGGAGGAGAGACAGGGAGGGAGACAGGTTCCCCTCCCTTCTCCTTGGACAAAAGCTCCGAATTGCCACGTCTACCTTTGGCATCTCACACCGGTGCGCAGCATCGTGATTGACACAGGCCAAAGAAATCACCCGTGAAACAACAGACAGATGCATGGAGACCTGCGCCGGGGAAAAGCAGCTATAGGGAGTCGCTGGCTGCATACCCTGCGTGCGTGGTACTTTCCCTATCTCGCCTCATCCCATCAAGGGCCTCCTGGGAGAAGGGAAATGGAAAGGATGTGGTATCTCAGGGCGGCGTTGGCAGGGTAGGAGCACTCTGCGGGAAGGTAGGAGTGCTCCTCTCAGCCCTTCCACCCCCTGCTCCCCTCTACGCGGCTGTAAAGAGATGCTCCCTCCCCAGAGCGGGTCGCAGTGAGGTGGGGAGCTGGTTTGGGATTTTTTTTTTTGCTTGGTTGGTTGGTTGGTTTTGCTAGGAGAGGAGCAGTGCTGGAAGAAATCCAGATTCCCTGCACCCCTTCCTAAAATGTAACTGGGAGCAGGGACCAGCCTCTCTCACCCTCATCTGCCGGCAGGCTTTTCTTTTCTATTTTTGCCTTTTTTTTTCTCCCCAGAGAAGGCAGGCAAAACCAAAAAGAAGCCCCAGTTTTAATATAAACTGGCAAAATATTATACGTCTTGGTAGAGTTTTACACCCACGTTAGACGAGCATGGGTGACTTTGCAGACCACAGACCCCTGAGGCAGGACCAGGACACCACCACTTCGGAGCTAGTGATGAGCAGGAGGGTAGGAGAGTTCCTAGAGTGAACAAAACTGGGGGCTTCAACTGAGACATAAACCTCCTTTCTTCAGAGGACAGAGCTGCTGGTTTAGGATCCTCTTACTAATAGATTGTTTGTCTGTTATTATGGACTTTATTATGACATTAGCTTCCTTTAAAATGTTATTTGTATAATTAGCTTTCCAAATGAGACCGTTCAGCTAACACATTTCTTTCAACACCCACAGCAGAATTATCCTGAGATGCCATCATAAACTTTTTCAAATCATTTTCCTAGTGGTTTGTGCATCCCAGCTAGGAAGTTTTTACCTGAACAAAGGGATGGCAGCATAGGAAGAAGTGAATTTGTCTTTTCCTATCAGAGACAGAAAGATGCATTTCTTAATCCTGCTCTCACTGAAATGGGAGGGCAACATCAAAACGATACCAGTTAACAGCAGAAAAACACATTAGGACGTCCCTTAGAGGAATAAACCCCTTTAATAAACTGGGCGTAAAGCAGTGGCATAAACACATCAGGCAGAATTCGTGCGCCTGAAGTTTAGCCAAAGGGCAGATTTGTGCAGGTGTTTAGGCACCTAAAGTCAGGGATGAATGCCTGCCAGGGTGCTCCCACCTCTGGCAGCCACTCTGAAAGCCCCATCAGCATTACCAGCTGCTAAATCCCTCTCCGAGCTTCGCCCGTGGGCTCAGCTCCTGCCAAGAGTTACCAGTTGGGCTTAGCAGAGGGAATGACGCTCGCGGAATTAAACAGCCCAACAGGACTCGGTTGTTGCTGATGAGCCCTCGCGGACACCCACCCCTCCGAGCCCGAAGCGCCCCGTGCTCCGCTCCCCGAGACCCAGCGCCGCTCACAGCCGCTCCTGCCCGCCGGGCAGATAAATTGACTTCCCGGCAGTTCATTGCGCGCAGGCACTTTAGCAGGCACGTTATAAATTGAAGGTCCGTATGGATGCAAAATTATCTCTCCCCTGCAGCCGTGCCTTGCTCCGGGCCAGGATCTGTGCCCGGGTACCCCCCCCCACCGCCCCTTCCCAGCACCAGTGACCCCAGGCGCGGTCTGGGACACACTGCGAGGTCTCCGAGTGGAAGGGTCTGTTAAATCCTATCGCTATCACTCCATGCTCAGGACTCAGGAAGTTGGCCACCTGGGTAAATGTTAGAGGATCTTGTACATATTATATCCCCATTATTTTCTGACAGACTTTTCCTTCCATTATGCGATACAGGAAAAGAGGTTTAGTATTATAACACCAAGAACATGGGTTTCGAGCTGCTGCTAACTATAAGCCCAGATCCTGGATACAGACACGCACAGCTATCAACAAACACAAGGTAGCACTGAGACCACATTAGGTTTTTCCTTTACATTTCATTTAAAAAAAAAAAAAAAGGAAAAAAAAAAAAAGCTTCACATAGTTTCCTCCTCTTGACCTAACACAAATTCCATCAAACTTCAAAAACAATACTTTGAGATGCTGGAGGATGCAGGCCGGAAACTGAGGAAAGACTTTACACAAAGTTAGGAAATCTTTTTTGGAGGGAATACTTCAAGCTACTGAACAATTTTATCTAGATGACTAGATCTTATGGTAAATGAGTATATAATTAAATTTAAGAGCTACGCTATTGTGTTTGAGGTATATCAGCTCATCAACAAAAGAAGGACTGTTTAGCTATGCTAAAAGCGATATGTAAATACCATCCTCTGATAAATAATTGATTATTGCCTTAATGTTTGACAAAGCCATAAAATGCCCTGCAGATTATGTCCAAAACATTTTAAGGTGATGTGAAATCATTTTTATTGTAATGACAGTGAGCTGTCCATGGTTGACTGGTTTAAATTTTATCTTTTCATGTTAGGAAAGGTTTCTGTTTTCTTTGAGAATTTAATTATCAGAGGGTGTTTAATATGATAGGAAGATTTATGGCCTTCAGGAGCTATCCAAAAATAGTGCTATAAAAATGGACTTAGATCCCATCACAAGCAATAAAGCTGTTATGCAGACTTGATGCTTGCAGTGAAAACTTTGCGTATGAATATATTTCACCATCTTGCATAAAAGTTCACTTTGGAGGATTTTGAGTTTTGACCCTGAAATGTGACCCGAACTACGGGATGAGGGGAAAAAAAAAGGCTTCACAAAAGAAAGCCAAGCTGTGCTAGTACGGATGCGTTAGTGTTTATTTTGGAAAATGCTCTTCACTATCCATAAATATTTCTTTTAACTTGTTGCCATTAAGATGCAGCAGGGACTAAGTTTTCCAGGAGGAGATAAAAAGAACAACAAAGATACACTCCTATTGTGTAATAATCAGTCCACATTTCAATGAATAAGTAATATTTCTCACAAGCCAAAGTTAGATAGTGGATTTATTTAACCTCTACGGGTCAGGTAATAAATACTAAGTGAATTATTCAGACCAATGGCTAATCAATACAATTCAGTGATATATTTTTTGTGTTTCATAAAAGGTTGTACACTAAAGGCAGTGAGCAATTATGGAAATTGGGCCCGAGCGGCACTCAATTCTTCTCTTACTTGAAACCCCAGCACCACTACCTTGACAGCAAATCGATTAGTGTGCTAGTGAAGCAGCTCAGCAACCTCTGACCCCTTCCAGCTCTGTCCAACAGCCTGGAGAGTATTTTATATTTATTTTATTGAATTAACCCCCTCTTGCCTGCACACTGTTTTACACATACAGTAATGCGGTAGGAGAAAAAACGACAGGCTTCTTTCATTTAAATGCTTCTCTGTAGGTCTGAGTAAGGCAAACCTAACAGACTCCTTTGTTCTAGCTTCAAAACACCGATTTTTGCCACAGCATAGGGTTTTCAAGTCCATCCCAAAACTAACATAATTAACAGGATGCAAAGAATGTCCTAAGTGTACCCCAGGCATTGAATCACCCCTATTCATGCCTGCCTTTGCGCACGGCTACCAACTTTATACTATGCTCAAGTCACTGTTTTGCACCAAAAATAAAAGCTCCTCAATAAAAGTGAGTTAATATTGCTATAGGTATAATATCCTGTTTTACACAGTGTAAGGGAGAACACTAGAGATTAACAGCATTTTCCACCAGGAAATTAAAACTAACATAAAGCCACATAAAGCGCCTTTTCTGGACATTTAACTCTATAGGCACTACTCCTGTATCCCTTGCCCACCGGAGCCCTGTCTGATCCCAGTGGGAGTCTGCGAATATTCAAAGCAATGCAGGCGAAGACAATTTTAGGTCTAAGACCTGCAGGCTTTTCCTTTGCACCATGCAAAGGGTTCAGCACGGACACATTTGGCAGTGGTGTGGACCAGCAGCCCTCACCCAACCATGGCCACCAAGGTGTCAGCTCTCCGTTATCTCCTGCCCAGACTTCCAGGTGGAAACATAAGCCCTGCAAAGAAAAGCATCTTCCTTGCCCAACAAGCATTTGCTCAATACCTCAACTACCTCATGTCCCCTCTATATACATCATCGACAGGCTTTGAAAATGGTGCACCACCTCCTTTTCCAAAAAACCAGCAGGAGCACAGAGAAAAGGTGCTGCAACAACTGCCATCTCACCCAACCTCAAGCACAGGAATAAAAACATGACTTTCCGTGCCTTTAGCTGGAGACGTGAGTGCTGCAGCCCCACGGAGAGCCCTGTGTAAGGTATCCTCCCCAAAGTACGAGTCTGTTTACTTTTCCAACAATATCTATAGGAATAAGCAGGACTTGCAGCTATTCACGTACTCTCTATATCACATGTAACCAATTCTCCTGGTTCTAGGGAATTTATTCCCAATTTACACTGGCACAGTTGAGAGAAGATTCAGACCCAAAATTCCTAAATCAGCTTCCATTACTGTTCCAATACTAAAAAGATTTAAACAGATAAATACTCCAAGACTTGCAAGTATTGCATCCCATTTGTATTATGAACTGTGAGCTAAAAAATATAATAGCAAGTTGTATGCAAATAACAGAAGGAGAGATTTCTCAGGGAGAAATCAATTAAAAAAAAAAAAAAAAGTGAAGACATGATGCTGTTCCCATTGAAGCTAATGGGAACCAGATTAGATTTCCACTGTAGCTGGTCTGTTCCACTCCAACCAATGATAATCAAAGCAAAACCGGCATTTAGTAAGAGTCCAGAAGCTCGTGTGCTCTGTCTACAGGTCATATTCTGTCACTTCAAGGCTGAATAAAGCCTGCGTGCATAACAAGATACATCACTTTTAATAAGACTATTCACAAAAAAGGGACCACTCAAAGTTCACCACATCTGACCATAAACAGCTACACCACACAGGCTTGAGCAGCGTATTCTATAAAACCCTTACATGCTTTCGTATAACACTGCATTGAGTTCTGAATTATTCTTTTCGTCTCTTTTGCTCTCAGAATCCATACAAAAGTGATTACTTCAGTCATTTTTCAATATTACTTTCATTCCTGGAAAATGCATTTTCAAAAGTTATTTATTTTTCACAGCATGTCATGTTGTTATATTATACTAGTTAAAATAAAACCACTGTAGACTTCCGCATGCATTTATGTTTCTCTTCCAATGGTATGATGTAGGATTTTCAGTTTTTATGCTGAATGTATTCTACATATTACATTATCAATCCTTTATCTTAGGTTTGGTGTAGATTTAAAAAACAAGCTGTTAAATCAAGTTACTAAAGTAATTGAGCTATAAAACTGCTTTCTTATTTATAAACACCATTTCCCTCCGAAAAAGAGTTTTTAAAGATCAGCTGTGGTTTCTCGTATGCAATTTTTTTAAACAACTTTATGCCACTGATTCCATTTAAAACCTAATTAAAATAGCGGAGAAAAATGTATGTTTCCTACACGGAGTCAGGCCTTATTAGCATGTTGCAGGCTGCAGGCTGGGACTGCCCCTCAGCCCTGGGACGCGGGTGAGCCTCCTCTTGGCCCTGGGTGCAAACTGGGATACAGCCTGGGGCTGGGCAGCCCTGGGTCTCTGCTGGCCTCTTACCCCTGCCCCAAAATTCACCCTAGGAACCCTTTTCCAAAGGTTTAGTTCTGTTTGAGTTTCTTAATATCTCATCCTGGGTAATGCTGGAATTGCAGAACGACATTATTTCTGAGTGGAAAAGGGTCTGAAACAGAATTTATTTAAAGATCAATCCTTTGCCTGCCCAGCTGATAGACAGCAGTAACCATCCTGCCACTTCTCGGTGGCAACCTCTTTGCAACCGATTCAGTTAAACATCATGAAAATGACTGTTTATCCAGCTGTTTGCCCAAAAAGCCTAAAATCCTCTGGCTCCATGGGGTGCTACCTAAGAAAAGCACGATGGCATGGCTGCCCTGGCCCAGACTTTCTGGAGGGGGGGACATGGCAGGAGCTGGGGGACCCCTTGTCCCTCTGCGGGATCGCTGCCCACTGCGCTGCTGGGACGAGCTGCCTCGGCCACGGCGCCCAAAGCCTGGGTGCTATAAACACAAAACCAGCTGAAAATCCCACGCCCCCAGGACCGTGATTTCTTCAGAGTCGGCAAAAAGGGAGAAACGCAGCTGGTCGTGTAGGGAAATGCCAAAAGAGGGAAATCCAGCCCAAAGGTGGCCAACGGAGGGATAAGACACGGCGTTAATGGACCAGCGGGAGCTGTGGATGGTTTTGAGGCAGCCGAGGGTCCCACGTCGCTGCGTTATGACAGATCTTAGATGCTGCGGTCCTGCTCCAAGCTTGTGTCCCCCCTCCAGCCAAAATCTCTGCATGACCCTGCCCGTCCCCGTGTCACGCCCCAAAGGAGGACAGGCAGAGCAGCAAGCCTGTCCTAAACCATCCATAAAATGGGGCTGTGCTATCGAGGCTCATCCTCCCAAAAAGCACATTACCAGGCACTAGGGCAGCCGAATACCTTTAGGAAATCCTGCTCTCGCTGCGGTGTGGCTGCATTAGAGAGGCAGGGGGGGAAAAAAAAGGAAAAGCTTAAATATTTAATAAAGAGTTCCACAAAAACTCCGAGTGCAGCTCTGAAATGACTATCTGCTCTACACCCACAGGGGTGGCCGGGGAAATGGCTGAGGGCCAGATGACAGGGGACTTTTTTTCTGAAATAGCACTGGCAGAGGCCGATCAGGAAATCTTTCAAAATTGCTTTAATCTTTCATTTTAGTTTGGTCTCTGGCCACACAAGTGCGTCCAGCCCTCAGAGACCCTGGAGGTCACTATCTGTGAGTTTTTAAAAACAGGAAAGCCATTACAGAAAAATCAGAAGAGCAAGGGAAAAAAGTACTCGCTGTAAATATGTACATTTTTAATACAAGAGAATGGTAGTTACATTTTTTGTTCTGCTATTGCTTTTAACTAAAAAGGAAGGGAACCTGGAATGTTATAAACACCTCGGAGTTTTTCGCTCTCTGCCAAAGAATTTATCCATTAAATGCAACATGAACTATAAATCTGAATTTCAGATCCTGCTCACAGCATATGAATCTATTCTCCCCTTTGATATTCATGTGAAGTTCTCATTGACACTAATGGGAGTTACACGTGCTTATTACGGGATAACTAGACCTCTCAGTGTGAATATATACTTCTAGACAGACAGCTCTGCTTAAGTTTAAAAAAAGAAAAAAGATAAGATACCAGTGGGGGGAAAAAATCCATTATGGGTGTTTTGCAAACAAAAGTACCATTCTGTGCATTTTTGATCAGCAGGCAGCTTTGAAAAAACAGACATCTACAGAAACACGCGTAGGTATGCAATTGCATACACGTACATCGTCCTTCCAGCATGCGGGGATGCATTCGAAGACGTGCACGAGCACGTGTGTACTTGCGAAGACGACTCTTTGCTCAGTCCCCCCAAGGTTGAGTGCCAGTCCCAGCCTCTGAGCTTGTGTAAATCAGCTCAGCGCTGCGATTTCCACTGAACTGCCCAATTTACACCAGCTGAGCGGGTGACACGGGGTCCACGGGAGTGCTGAAAGCCCCGGCTGTCTCCTACGGGGTCTGCGTAAAGAAGCTGCTGCACTGAATGCTAATGGGTACGGGAGCACAGAGCACTGGTATCGAGGAGTTATTTCTTTTATGGGAACATTTCTTTAGACGTGTATTTCATTTTTTAGCTTGCTGGCTAGAGGTGTTCCCAGGAACAGCAAATAGAGAGGGAGAGTTATGTTAAATTCATAAATATACACTGTAGAAAGTAAGTGAGCATGTAAGTCTGTGGTGGGTTGACTCTGGGTGCCCACCAAAGCCGCTCTGCCACTCCCCTCCTCAGCCGGACGGGGAGAGAAAATATAACGAAAGGCTCGTGGGTCGAGACAAGGACAGGGAGATCACTCACCTATTATCATCACGGGCGAAACAGACTCGAATTGGGGAAAATTAATTTAATTTATTACCAATCAAATCAGAGTAGGATAATGAGAAATAAAACCAAATCTTAAAAAACACCTTCCCCCCACCCTCCCTCCTCCTGGGCTCAACTTCACTCCCCATTTCTCCACCTCCTCCCGCCCGGCGGCGCAGGGGGACAGGGAATGGGGGTTGCGGTCAGTTCATCGCACGGTGTCTCTGCCGCTCTCCCTCCTCAGGGGGAGGACTCCTCACGCTCTTCCCCTGCGCCAGCGTGGGGTCCCTCCCACGGGAGACAGTCCTCCACCAACTTCTCCAACATGAGTCCTTCCCACGGGCTGCTGCTCTTCACGAACTGCTCCAGCGTGGGTCCCTTCCACGGGGCGCGGTCCTTCAGGAGCAGACTGCTCCAGCGTGGGTCCCCCACGGGGTCACAAGTCCTGCCAGCAAACCTGCTCCAGCCTGGGCTCCTCTCTCTCTCCACGGGGCCACAGGCCCTGCCAGGAGCCGGCTCCAGCGCGGGCTTCCCACGGGGTCACAGCCTCCTTCGGGCACCCCCCTGCTCCGGCGTGGGGTCCTCCACGGGCTGCAGGTGGGTATCTGCTCCACCGTGGACCTCCATGGGCTGCAGGGGGACAGCCTGCCTCACCATGGTCTTCACCAGGGGCTTCTCCGGTGCCTGGAGCACCTCCTCCCCCTCCTTCGCTGACCTCGGGGTCTGCAGAGTTGCTTCTCTCGCATATTCTCGCTCCTCTCTCCGCCTGCTGCTGCGCAGGTGTTTTTTTCCCCCTTCTTAAATCCGTTATCCCAGAGGCACTGCCACCCTCACTGATGGGCTCAGCCTGGCCAGCGGCTGGCATTGCTCTATCGGACATGGGGGGAGCTTCTAGCAGCTTCCCACAGAAGCCACCCCTGTAGCCCCCCTGCTACCAAAACCTCGCCACACAAACCCAATACAAAGGATAACTACGAGTGCCTATATACCATACCTGCATTTTTATAGCACAAATGGATCTCTGTGTATCTACATACATGTGTGTCTATATACCTGTGTCAAAATATTGGCATTTAGAGTAAAATTTATAAATTGTCCAACCAGACCAGATATTTTCAGCATTTTATTTTTTTTAATCAAGAGCTTTTACCAGAAATATTAGTAAAGGGTCAATTCCTTTCCATGCACCAAGTGACACTTTTGAATAACTGTGTTATGCACAGCGCCTTAAGAAGACTTATAGGACTGTCACAATATTTAACTACTCATTTTTGCTTGCATGATTGTGGTTGATATGACCACAGAATACTGATCTATCCAAAAGAGAAAAATTATAGAGTGGAACAGTGGGATTTATGAATGAGATATCTTTGGCTGCAAAGCATTCCCATTTATAGCACTCAGCCACCACAAAACTGCTGTGTAATTGGAAGAGAAATTTTTCCCATGTACTGAAGCTATAGTCGAACTGCCAAACAATAAGAGACAGCCTTGTCTGAATTAGAGGAGTCACATACCTGATTTTTCTCCCACTCATTTAGAAACAGTCCTTATTTCCCATCTCTGCTCCTCTTATGCTGAGACTGGGGGTAGGAAAGCTGCGTTTTGCGAGTGCCAGAGCAGAAAGCTGATTCCATTTAAGCATCATATCAGAATAAATGTGTGGACAAATCAGCAGGACTAGTCAGAGCTGCCAATTTTAACTTCCTGAGTATCTGCATGTGAAAACTGTTATTTTCCCAAAGAGGCACATGGGCTTTTGTTATGATTATTTATTTGTATTATAATAGGCCAAGGAAGCCACAGAGAGGGCCCTGTAATGTGAGAGGACACACAGACGCAACGCTGCCCCAGGGCACTCGGGAGGCAGAGGGACGCTCCCGGGATGGACTGACGCTCCCAGGACAGATGGACGCTCACCCACCCACCGCCTCCACGTGGAGGAGCCAGGCAAGTCCCCACCATGCTCACACGGAGCTTGCTGCAAGCCAGGGGCTCTGGGATGTTACATAGCTTGCGACTGCAAAGCCCAACAGGTTAAACCACCCCATCGCACAGCCCCACAGAGCCGCACGGATGGACAGACGGACACACAGAGATGCCCCTCGCCTTGCAGATCTGCAGGGCAGCCCCCGGGGTGCCAGGCAGGCAGATGCCCTCACAGGACCAGCTGCCTGGTGAGCCACAACTGAAAGCAGCAGCTTGAGACCAGGGAGGAGGTAGCCATAAAACAAGTACATTCCTTGCCATAGAAATCAGCAACCTCAACTCCTCACCTTCACGGGCAATGCCACCGGTCAGAGGCCACCCAGTGGCATGGTCCTCCGGGGAGCACTAGTGTGGGCACGTCCCGTGGGGCAGCACAGTGTCACCTCCTTTGGAGCGAGCAGGATGAACTGCTTTGCCGTCACTCCATGGTGTGACCCCTTTTCTCTTTCCTACCCTCTCCATCCTCCTTTGGCCTCTACCCTGGAGGCTGCTGGCAGGGAACAGATAACTGTGCCCAGCCAAGCTCTCCCCTCCCTGCCCGACGTCTCTGCCCAGGGCCACTGGAAGTTCCACGACAGCCACGCAACGGCACAAGGCATCGTTTTTTTACATATATTTTTGCAAAAGGAAAATTCTCGGATAACCCTTTCCATGAAAACTCCAGGGCGGAAAGCAGCACAGAGTGAAATCTCATCACGAGCTCATGCCGGGAAGCACACGGAAAGCGCTGCGGAGCGGCCCCGCAGTCTTAAAGCCCCATCGGAATGAAGAAGTCAGGAAACAGGTTTACTTGCATCATTACAACATGATTGCTGCTGGGAACACCTTCCTGTCAAGGTCCCTCCGACCGCATCCCTCATCACAGGCGCTGCCGAGGACGCTCTGCGGGACCCTCAGATCACAGCGCCGCAGGGGACGAAGCACCGGCGGCACCGCTCCCCGGTGAGCGACAGCGCAGCCGGGGGGAGAGAAACAAACACCTCAATTAATTGACTGCAGGGACGGTGGGGAGCAGATACCACCCCGGAGCAGTCCAGGTGGGGTTCCTCCAGCACAAGGAGTTTTGCACCGTTCCGCTGGGACTTCCCAGAGATGCCTGTGGCTGCTTCAGCTCTCAAACCTGCACTTTTGGGGGTCAGTGGCTTTGGAAGCCAAACTGTGAAATATTGACCGTGGGAATAAAATCTCTGCTCTGGAAATCAGGACCTCCCACAAAACTAAAAGCTGGGTACCTCAGAAATTCAAGCACCCTGATGAAAAGTTGCTCTGGAAATTCAGGACATTGTCTGCCAACGATCAATAAGAGGGTTCAGAACGGCTTTCTCCAACTGCCGGTATGTTGGATTAATTTACATTTCCTCTTTTCACATCATCCACAAAGACAATCAAAATACCAAAGTACAAATGTAACACAACTTTATGCTTTAACGGGTTTCACAGTTTGTCAAGAGTTCTCTGATCCATTTCAAATTCCCTCTTAACAACAGGATTTCTTCTATTTTTGCATTTGAACTGTGGGTGATTAAACAACAAGCAGCAGAAAATTAATATGTTAAATTCAAAGCCACAAAAAAATAGATAATCTCATTGTCCAGTGAGAATCCCAGGAATCCTTGAGTTTCCAGGAACAAAAGCTACAACTCACTCAGGCTTAGGTCTTAGCCGAATTAATGTTGCTCAATAGCAAGTAGTGATTGTGGGTTTTTTTACTAACCTACAATACAGAACTTGGCTAATACTTAAATAAATAAATAAACCTTATTTATATTTAAAGAAGAAAAAAAATTTGAGAGAGGTCACATGTGTCGCAGGAAGTAATGAATGCTATGGATTCAGAACCACATCTGAAAACCTCTTCAAAGTCCCCAGAGATAACCACAGGACGCTTTTCTCAGTCCCTGCCCCCAGCCAGGCAAATTATAAATGTGAACAATGACTCTTGTTTTTCTCGTAAAATGCATTGGGTTTATTACTTCGTTGTGTTCTTCCAAAGCACACCTTGCACGTAGAAACCCCAGTGCAGGCTCAGCGTGCCAAAATATTTCCCTCTCCTGTTTAGCAGCACATATTGATACCGTAACAGAGTTTCAAGGACCTGGCCAAGATCCTTCTGACATAATGAAAGGATTTTCCTCCGGACAACGACACCATGACTGGACCTTACTGATGGCAATACAGTACATGGGCAACCTGGAGAGACAAGGACCTGAAGGAGCTCGGATGCTGGCAGAAGTGATGCCAACTATTTATTTGGAAAAAAATCACATGACTCCTAAAGAGCTCCTGGAATTTCTGTCTCTAGAGACTCCGTCTTCCTTGGGTCCTGAGCAGTTTTCCCTACCACACTGCCCCATCGGTCCAGAGGGATTTTAGGGGCAAAAGCAGACAGGAGGCCAGCGATATCCCTGCCACAGCAATGGGATGAGGATGCATTCCTGCCATTGGATTCAGAGGAGCTGGAGACAGGGATATGCCACTGGCAGAGCAGGGAATCCCATTTTCCCTGGGCAGGAGGAGGCAGCGGCACATAACACACGTCAGGGGCAGGAGCATCTCTCACACATGCAATGCCCGAACAGAAATACACAAAGACAGGGCTCAATCAGTGTGCGGACAATTAATATTATCATTGGAGCAGCCTCGTATCTCCCGCTTTGAGCTCAGCCCCACCATCCGTAGCAGCGAGGCACAAAACTGACAGCCAAAGCAATAACGTTCATACATTTACATACGTATCCCTTGAATGCCCTATTGATGTCCCTGTGAGAAAGGACTCAGTAAAACACTGCAAATTAATGATATAGGAAGCAAAATATATTCTGCATTGCTTGGTTTAAACAAAAAAATAGCTTCAGACAGGGAGACACGAAGTAACAATATAAAGGCAGAATGAAACATTTTGATCTGCTGAATGCCTTTATAAATATTTGAGTATCATTTATTTATGTTTTCCTTCTTTTCATTGTAAAGCAAGGTTTTCTGACAAAAGCCCTCGTTTGGAGAACACTGTGCTTTATTATTTAACTTCCTAAAAGCAACATCAAAGGCTTGAGTTTAAAGCTTTAAAACAAATGAACTATTTGCAATATTTTAAAGATTTAGAGATGAGAAGAGCAGGAGTTCTCCACAGCTCAGATCTAAAGGCCTCTGTGGTCTGTGCTGGGCAAGGAAGACACAACAGCTCTGCCAAACGCTGGAGAACAAAATCCCTGACACCCTTTTGCAAGCACCAGCTGTAGCGTGTGCCCAGGGCTGCCAAGATGCTTCAAGTTCAGTCATTCTCCTTCCCACCATTGCGCTTCACCTGCAGTCACCCTGCTCTCCTCTTCCAGCCTTCCCACCGTCGCTGTCGGGAACCGTGCATGGGTGCTGGGAGTCCCCTGAACCACAGGCAGCGGTCCCAAGCAAGGACACTTTGCATCACTCGCGTTACTCAGACGCTGGCACTGCCGTGATACAGACCGAGTGATCCTGCCAGAAGAAAATTAGCCCGTGCCAGGTCTGGCACCTGTACGTGTCATGGGAACATGTGGTTGTTACTGGCATTCACACAGCGGATAATATGACAAATTTCTCTAGTTTTGCAAGGCGTTGAGACAAAGTCTGGAAGCTCTGCTGAAAGGAGCTTCTAATGCCATCCTGATGGATCTGGTCCATAAGACAAGGCACAAGAGAAGCAAGAAAATGTGTTGTGCCTCCAGCATGCAACCACCTCAGGAAACCTTTCTCCACGGGAGCTCAGTGGGACGGCACCCGGGAGACGGAGCCGTGCCCCTATCCCACCTCAGTCCATTGGAGACCATTTCTCCAGCAAACAAGCTTTGCTCTGCAATACAGACTGCCATGCAGAGGAAACCCCTCAAGGTTTCTACATGTGAGGCAAACATAACACAGCCCCAGGTGGCCCCACTCCCACGGAAGCCAGAAGCTGAGGGACTGAGCAAATAGCAGATCTGGTCTTCATTTTATAACCCATCCCCTGCTTGCCTCCCTCTAATGCTTAAATCCATTGTTAAGGGACTGCTCATATACCACATCTTCCTTCTATCTTTTGTCTGATCCCAGGCTCTTGATGGCCAGGGTAGGTTGACTCGTGCTGCACGTATCACTCGTCAACCCTCACAGCTAATAAAACGACAAGAAACAGAATTTGCCCTTTGGTAACGCTATGGACCACAGCCACAGTGAGTGTAAATCTGCAGAGCTCCACAAGCTTCGATTTTATATACAATAAAAAAATAAAACCTTCATTAGGTGTTATGCATTTTGTAAGAAAACCCCTAAATTAATTTATCCTGGAAAAAAAATCTTTTTAAGAGAATATTAACTTTCAACCCTATGCCAAGACCATTTCCTTACTGGTTTGCTCTGAGACAACCTGGTTTAGGTCCTACAAACTTAAACTCAGTTATGGAAATATTAAATTCCTAAAATGGCTGAAATTATGCAGGCACCTTTAAAAAAAAAACAGTTTGCGTTTTAAAGCAGAATGGACTCAGCCATCCATTAAATATGACAAGGTCTGCATTTTATTTAGACATTGCCATTAATAATGAAATGATGTATGATTTCCATTCCTGCAGTTCTTCCTTCCCTACACAATCAATTATGCATTTAAGAAAATATTTACTTGATATAAAACTATTCTAATTAAGCATTACTGGTATACTAATATGAGTTTGAACAAATCAGGAGATGACCTCTAAGATGCATGAAAGAATAAGATACTCCACTTCAAAGAGGCATTTATTCCTGTCTGGCAGGAAAAAAATCCTTAAAAGTTAAAGCCACACAAGGTTCAGTGCAATACTGCAGATACCACCATCCTTTTGACCTAAAGAGCTAAATCCTCCTTGTGAGAGGGTCCTTGGGGCTACTCACGTTGCTAAAGCAAATAGAATTTGACCCAAGAAAAATCACACATGAAACTACGTGGATATGAATGTTGACAAGGAGAGGAAAGATCTTCCGAAAGACACAGACATTTCCAGGTTGTTACTGGGTGAAGAACAGGATCCTAAAAATAAATTTAAGAGTGGTGGCAGTGACCAAACTCTCTTGAGACTGCCAAGATCTTTGCTGTCATGGAGAGCATGAGCTGGAGGGGCTGCCTTTCATCTCCAGGGTGATGATTGGAAACACCTCTTGAATTCCCCCATTACAAATGTAATTCCTGATTCCTGGTTAGCTGGTGCGAAGGGGTCCTACAGTTCGTAGGGAAAACACCCCAGGGTAGCCGTGCTGTGCAGGTCACCTAGCTGTGCCCCAAAGTCCTAGCACAAGGAGCAAGCACACGGCATTTACAGCTCCTCTCTGCTTCCCAGGTTTCACTGGAGGCCCCGGAAAGCAAAGCATAAATCACAGGAGGCTTAGGCAAACCGGTCCAGCCCATGCCGGGAGAGCAGCACCCTGCCCAGCCGTAAGCGTACGGGGGGCCTAATCCTGGCTCACAAAGGTGGCGTTGGAGGTAGGAAGGGAAATGGAGAGAAAGTGGCTGGAGGCCAGAAAGCAGCAGCCAAGGAGATAGCAATTAGGATGCAGAAGCAGCCAGAGATATGGCATCACCGGAGATTTACTGTGCGTACACACCTCCCTCCCTGCTCCCAATGTACTCGCTCTTTCTTTCTGTCCATACACATACAGTAAATCTTCAGTGACTCCTTATCGCCCAGTCTGCTTCTAGATCCTAATTGCTATCTATCTCTGTCTGCCTGCCACTTCCAGGTCTCCCAGCCTCTTCTTCTCTTATGGCTCCCAGCCCCCCTGGCAGCCTCCCTGGTTTGCCCACCCCTCCTTTTCCTCTGCCTGCAGGCAGGAGGTTTCCACATGACATTTGGCACAGGCAGCCAAAATTTCCCCTTCCCAACTAAACATTACACCCCAAAACACGCAAGAAAAATACTCAGCTCTCAGCAGCATAAAGCTACCTGGGCAGCTCAAAGCCGTGGGGCTGCAGTGCGGGAGGAAGAGCTTGCAGCAGAGGAGCCAAGCTCCGCTCCTGCCCCACCAGCCTCTTCCCTTGGCTTCCCCGCAGCACCCAACCACCCTCGCTCCTTCCCCGGCCATCGGCTCACGCCACCTTCCCAGACCGACGCCGCTTGGGCAGGCGGAGGGCGCCTTCCGCAAGGCTCAGCACGCCGCTCGCTTGGTTTCATTTTTATTTACTACTATTCTTTACTACTATTTATTTATTCATTCCTATTTTTATTCCACTTTGAACATGCCCAGCTGTGTCATCTTGGTTTTGCTGAAAATGTAAACAAAAAAGCTGCATTCAAATGCAGCCTTTCATTGCATGAATACATTTCCCATCCAACACAGCTCCAGTGCTCCCACCCTGAAATTAAAACTTAAAAAAAAGCAACATCATCACTGTACATCACATCTATTCCCCCCCTCAATGTTTTCTTTATTCGTGCTATTTATTCTTTTTGAAAAACAAACATATCAAGAGTTTTAATAGCTAAGTTTGCTCTCCGCAAAGCAGGAGGAAAGAAATAAATGTAAATAAAGCTAATTTTATATTCCATATGGTAACGAAGCTGAACGCCTCTGCTTTTCCCTAGCAAAATATTGTGCCTGTTTTCACAGTCTATGACACAGAATTGGTCACCAATTATTTTTTTAAGTTTTTGTCTTGCAAAATGTAACTTTACTCTAGTGATCTCTAAGCCTGAGACTTTTTGGTTTGGCTTAACAGTAATTATATGGATGTTGAGAAAGGGAAGAGGCATTGTATGTTCCTTACACTTCGTAATTTTTCCATGCTTCTCTGCTCTTAATAGAGAAGGAATATTTTCTTTTTTTGCAGAGATGACGATCCAAAAGGAAGATACAGAACATACTGTGCAGAAGAAAACACCCCTGACGAATGCCATAAACCGCAATGCCAAAGCAGCATTTGTAATTCTGTCTTTGGGTTTTAGCAAGGGAACAATTAGAGGAGAGGAGAGGAGAGGAGAGGAGAGGAGAGGAAAAAGTGAAAGAGAGGAGAGAATAAAGTGAAAGAAAAACGAAAAAAGTGACAGAAAAAAGTGAAAGAGAAGAGAGAAGATAAAGAGAAAAGAGAAAGAAAAGAGAAAGAAAAGAGAAAGAAAAGAGAAAGAAAAGAGAAAGAAAAGAGAAAGAAAAGAGAAAGAAAAGAGAAAGAAAAGAGAAAGAAAAGAGAAAGAAAAGAGAAAGAAAAGAGAAAGAAAAGAGAAAGAAAAGAGAAAGAAAAGAGAAAGAAAAGAGAAAGAAAAGAGAAAGAAAAGAGAAAGAAAAGAGAAAGAAGAGAGAGAAAAGAGAGAGAAAAGAGAGAGAAAAGAGAGAGAAAAGAGAGAGAAAAGACAGAGAAAAGAGAGAGAAAAGAGAGAGAAAAGAGAGAGAAAAGAGAGAGAAGAGAGAGAGAAGAGAGAGAAAAGAGAGAGAAAAGAGAGAGAAAAGAGAGAGAAAAGAGAGAAAAGAGAGAGAAAAGAGAGAGAAAAGAGAAAGAAAAGAGAAAGAAAAGAGAAGAGAAAAAAGAAAAGAGAAAAAAGAAAAGAGAAAAAAGAAAAGAGAAGAGAAAAAAGAAAAGAGAAAGAACAGAAAAAAAGAAAAAAAAAGAAAAAAGAAAAGATAAAAGAAAAGATAAAAGAAAAGAGAAAGAGAAGAGAAAGAGAAACAGAAAGAGAAGCGAAAGAGAAGAGAAAGAGAAAAAAAGAAAAGAGAAAAAAGAAAAGAGAAAGAATAGAAAAAAAGAAAAAAGGAAAAAAGAAAAAAGAAAAAAAAGAAAAAGAGAAGAGAAAGAGAAGAGAAAGAGAAGAGAAAGAGAAGAGAAAGAGAAGAGAAAGAGAAGAGAAAGAGAAGAGAAAGAGAAGAGAAAGAGAAGAGAAAAGAAAGAAGAGAAAAGAGAAAGAAAAGGGAAGAGAAGAAGAAAAGTGAAAGAAGGGAGAGAAAGAAGAGGGGAAATGAAAGGGGGGCGGGGGAAGAGAGAGAAGGAGAAAGAAAAAGAAGCGAAAAAGACAAGAGAGGGGGAATGAAAGCGGGGAGAGAGCCGGAGACGCGCAGCCGCAGCCCCGCGGCCCGGCCCCCCCGCTCCCGCAGCCGCTCGCTGCCCCGCGCCGCCGCCGCCCCCCCGGCACGCGCCGCCCGAGCCACGCGCCGGCAGCGGGCGCACCCCCGGCCCGGCGGCCCGGCCCGCTCTCCCCGCACGGGCGACTGCTGTTTCTGCTTTCCCGGGCGACAATCTGGAGCCAGCGCTTTTCCGTTCGGGAGGAACTCTGCTACGTGTCGCTGACAGCAACACCCACAGCGCCGGCCCCGCGCCCTCGGCTGCGCTGCCCGCCGTGAGCGCAGCTCCGCGGCCGGGATTTATAGCGGGGAGACACCGATCTGAGACCTAATTCATGGTGCCCACAATGCCGCTACTGAGACCGGGGAGGGGGGGGAGTAGCGGTATGTTCCCAGCTCTGCTGCCCTCCTCCTAAAATCCTCACCCGGTCCCTCTGCTCTGCGCACCGCTGACTTTCACACACACAGTGGGAATTTGGAGTAGAGCGCGCGCCTGAATTAGCTTTACCGTAAATCTTTTAGGCTCTTAAATAAATAAATAAATAGCATTGCTCCCTTTTGCCCTCTTTTTTTTTTTTTTTTTTAGCGTGCGACTCTGCATCAGCTTCAAGCCGTTGGACTTCCCTGACAGTGGTAACAGGAGACCCGTTGAGTCTGGATTTTGTTTTTTCGGGTGTTTTTTTTTTTCCCTCAGCAGCAACATGCTACTTTCAAACTTTGCGCAAGGCTTTGGGTTTGTTTGTTTCCTTGCTTTTAAATGACATTATGATTTTAATCAAAACGGACTGGTTTTTGGAGAAGGCCAGAGCAGAGCGGGACTGGGAGGCAGATCGGTTGGGCGGTTTATAGCAGTTCAGAAGAAGGTTTTGTAAACAAACACAGCTCAGAGGTAGAAAAGCAAATACAGTGGGTGAAATCTTGGCCACCTCCGAAGGCGATGGCACAGCTCAATGGGGCCAGTATTTTCACATCCACACGCAGCTTTTCCTCCAGCAAACACAAAACCAACAGAGACGCAGGTAATGGAGAAAACAGCTCCAAATCTGTGTTATTATTGCCTGTACAACTTGATGCTGTCAGGGGAGAGCGACAGAAATACAGGCGATGACTGAGTACGGGGAGCAAACATCCTAACGGGTTTTCTGGCTAACGGAGTCCTCCTGCCGCTACAATCTCCCCGAGCGCAGGGCAGCATTGTGGCCCCGGAGCTGGTTGGGAGGGCTCCCCAAGCAGGGTCCCAGCCCCCCTTGGTGCTGACCAGGGCTCCTGCACACTGAAACCTCGGAGGAACCGTGGACACAGAGGTTTAGCGTTCTGTTATCCAGATATTTTGTTTGTAAAGCTTCGGGGGGGAAATGGAAAATAGGGGAGAACTAGACAAGGTTGCAGGATTGGGCCATTTGGGGCAAATAAGACAGCAAATTCTCCCAGAGTCAGCGTTACCCGACTGAGGGCACCAGAACGGCTCCTCTGGCCGTTTCCGCGGGTCATGATTTCAGTGAGGAGCCCAGTGCAGAGCCATCTGCGCTGTGCTGCGTATGGGACCTTTTCCAGCACATGCACACAGGCAGCACCCTGAGCCTCTGGTCTTGCAGGTGCAAAGCCAGAAGCAGCTGCAGCAAGGAGAGCTGTCATGCCAGGCAGAGAGACACCTGAGTGACAGAAGGATAAGCTTCTCCCAGGAGGAAGAGATGCATGCTCGTATTAAAAAGTACAAATTAAAGTCCCTCTACTTGGCTTAAGCCTGTCCCATTTATTTTCCACACCACCTAACTGCACTAAAACGTCACCAACCCGATGCTGCTGGAGAAGGGGCCAAACCATGAACCCCAAGAGAGCTCACCACGTGAACAACTCACCAAGGTGAGAAAGGGCTCCCAGAGCAAACCCCAAGCCTGCGCCTGCTCCAGGATGAGGAGAAAAGTGAGGCAAGAACTGCCAAAACTGTGGGCCGGATCCTGCCAGCACTTCCACGGCATGGGGTCAGCATAGGGAGCTCCACTGGCGGTGGCCATCCCAGTCCTCTTCAAGTCTTTCTGCTGGCCCTTGAGGGCTAAGCAAGCTGAGCTCAGAGCTGAGGTCTGGGCTCTGCTGGCAGATGCCTTCGGGCCCTCTCAGAGCCAGGGAGATCCCTGCAGACAGGGAGAGCCACCGCACCATGGTACTCAACATCAGAGCCATTCTCCATCTACCTTTGTCCCCTCCTCACTACAGCATAGGACCATCAGATTTAAAAAAAAAAAAATCAAAGGGAAAACATTAATAAATTATAATCAAGATCATCTGCAGTTTTAATGATAAGCTATTTAATGAATTATAAAGTACCTATAACTCAAAGTATGAGACTGTACATTGTCAAAACTGGCATTAAAGTGTATGGAGATAATTAAGCAATAATGACCTCCACAGAGGGCTTTTCCTAGGAATTAATGACCAGTCGGGAGGAGCTGATGGCTCAAGGCATAAGCAAGGGCCATTAACCCCAGTTGGTCATTAATACTCGGGAAAAGCCTGGCGCTGAGGCCGTTACTGTGAGTATATGATAAAACAAAAGGGGAGCAATTATTGAATATCGAATTTGGGGGCTGCTTAAAGAGGTGATCATAGAATCATGGAATCGTTTAGGTTGGAAAAGACCTTTAAGATCATCACATCCAACTGTTAACCCAGCACTGCCAAGTCCACCACTAAACCATGTCCCTAAGCACCACATCCACATGACTTTTAATACCTCCAGGGATGGTGACTCAACCACTCCCCTGGGCAACCTGTTCCAATGCTTGACAACCCTTTTGATGAAGAAATGTTTCCTAATGTCCAATCTAAACCTCCCCTGGCGCAACTTGGGGCCATGTTCTCTTGCCCTATCGCTTGTTACTTGGGAGAAGAGACCAACACCCACCTCGCTACAACCTCCTTTCAGGGAGTTGTAGAGCAGGATGAGGTCTCCCCTCAGCCTCATCTTCTCCAGACTAAACAACCCCAGTTCCCTCAGCCGCTCCTCATCAGACTTGTGCTCCAGGCCCTTCACCAGCTTCGTTGCCCTTCGTTGCCCAGATGTTTGCAGGTTCTCAGGTTCATGCCCGACCATCAGCCATCCCTGGTACCCCCAGAACCAGCTGCACTCAGGAGTGCACCCCTGACACATACCCACTCTGGACCCCGAACACCAGCATTTGGGGCTCTGCCAGCACAAAGAGAGCCCGCAAGACCAAATAGAGTAAAAGCAAAACATCCTAACAGCAATGCAAAACCGGAGGGTTTGTTTCAACCCATATATCCTCATGCTATCAGCAGCTCCAGAGCCCAAGTCTCAGGCTCATCTAAGTGGCACATGATGTAACGTAAGACACGCTTTTGGGACCATCCCAGCCAAACCCGGTCCCTGGTTGCAGCCCTTGGGCACTGTTTGCAGCGGGAGCCCCCCAGGCTCCACCCGAAAGTAGAAGAGCAGAACAGCCTCCTTCCAGCCCAAACCTGCAGGCATCTCTCCCCAAACTTATCACGACTTCAGGGGGACCTGGAGGAAGAGGAGTGTCACCTGCTGGTGGGGCAAAACAAAAGCTAATGCAAAGCTGACCCGAAGCTCGGAGCCTCAGCCAGGTGCTGGAGACCCTCACTGAGGTGTCAAATCAGAGCCCAAGGCCAAATCTCTACCCCTCTCCCATCTCTAGGAGGGCATGGAAGGACTTTGGGGGGACAGTCCCTTGGGATAGGTGCCCCAACACCTCCCCTCATTGTAAACAGAGGGAGGAATTAGCGTGAGCTGTTTTGCTGGGGTAATGAAACCCAGCTGCCCGGGGCTCCCAGCCCCGCGTTTCCACTGATCTGCCCCGTCCCCCTCTCCGACACCCGCCAAGGAACGGGGGGTTCGTACCTCGGAAGCCCGGAGTCGCCGTTCCATTTTCCCCTGGCTGGGGACAGAGGGGAGGGGGTGTCCGTCCCCCAGCCCCGGCAGACGGGGAGGTGGGAGCACAGCGCCCACCCCAGCTGCAATTATCCAACCTTGTTCTAAATAAACCCGCGGGGGAGTGAAGGGACTTGGATTTTCCACTACAGCCCCTCTGGTCATTTATTTACCCCGGTGCTGTATTCCTGCACTGAAAATGCGTAAGTGTGCTTGGAGGTGACAATCACGGAACATTTTGCCCTGTAGGATCACAGCGTATGTAAATTTTCACCTACACAAACAAATCCATGATGGTTGTAAATGTTTCCAAATTATTCTCTTTAGCGATCGGCGCTAATCATGCTGCTTGTGAGAACACAGCAGCGATGTTTGTTGGCAAAATAAAGGATCCCTTTAAGTTTCTTACAATCTGGAAAGAAACCTTGAGCAGCTCCTCAGTCACAGCATTTCTCTTTAACTGTTTACAATCGCTCAGAAGAAAAAAATTAAATATCCCACTGGCAATACGAGTTTCCAACAATTATACGTTAAAAACAGCTATTGCTTAGCAGAGGGAAATCATTACATAAGGAAAATTAGTGCTTGTTAGTACATGTAATATTCAGAACCACAAGTAGAATAAAAGCAGCAATGCAGAAACTGTTATCAGCAGAGAGAAAATTATTCAAGTATGCATTTGAGTAATTCTGCATTTTAATTTAACCCTTTGAAACATTAATCAAACCATGGCTAATTATAGGAATTAAGGAATTAAACGATGGAATCTTCTAAAAGATATTATTTAAAAGGCAGTTTATACAATTACTTGTATAGATGTTTGCTTTAAAGAGGGAAACATTTCTACTGTAATGAAAAGGGTCTTAGAAAATTAAATTAACAAGGGGGGACCAGGCTGATATGAAACTAAATTAGCATCAAATGCAAATTACAGGGTACTTAATGGTAGAAACAGGTGCAGAGCAGGTCCCTAAATGAGATAAATGAATAAAACATCCCTCTGCACAAATGTGGAAGCTGACACAAAGTCAATGATATGAATAATTCAGCAGCCTCCGCACTGCTGTTGAGGTCAGCTTTCCCTGACCTTTGAAACAGGAAGTAAAATTCTGTCCAAATTTGAGTGACTGGAAATGCAGCAGTTATTTGCTGGGGGAAAAAAATGGAAAATCCAGATTAAAACCCCCAAAATACAATACCACGGTATGCATGGGAGAATGTGTCGACATGCATATAAGATGATAAATTGAGAGACTGAATAAATGTATCAGCAGAGGAAAACGTGCAGAAGTGGAAAACCTCTCCGTGTTGGAGTCATGGTGGCTGCAGAATATTTGTCTGAGCCTAAAACTCTAAAACAATGTGTGTGTGTGTGTGTGATACATGAGAGTATTTAGGTCATGGTATGATCTAAGCATGTTCAGAGCTAAATGGTTTCGTCTTTCAAAAAATAATTTAGTTGTGCTAAAGGGGATATTAATAGAGTCAAAGTCATTATATTTCAGGCATTAAAGAAATCAAATCATATACAAGTAGCTGTTCAAAGCTAAGCAATCAATCATTTTCTTTTTTTTGATAAAGAAACTGGAAGACTTCTTTTCTGCACTTTCTACCTTAAAGCTACTGATTTAGTCACTATTGCATTTCCAACATTAAAAAGTCACAGTTTCAAATGCAAACCACCCTAACAGCAGTTGCAGTGAAACACAGGCTGTGCAGGTGTGCACGAGTGTGAGAGAGCCCTTAAAGTAGAAATTATATAGATACAGATGTATTTTATATCGATATTTTAAATGTAAATAAACCATAAACACAAATTCTTGCCTTCCAAAGAAGGAATGCTTCTCTCTCTTAAAAAAGAGAGAAATCTGGAGCAGGTTCCTTAAATCCAGTGAAATATCTCCAAATTTACATCCTTGTAACTAAGTGAAGAAGATTTCTGCGCCTTTCCCTGTGACAAAATACTCAGCTAAAAGCATAGGTCATATAATTTTTGACTAGATGTATGGTCCTAATTTCAAATTGAATTTGGCACTAAAACAGATTAATAAGGTATGACAAATAACTAATTTCTCCAAGCTGGAAGGAAAGGAAGAACATCACCCCTGCAGCTTGTCTTCTAGGGCAACAAAAGATGTAAGATAACAGAAGTTCCCTCTGCTCTTTCCTTTGTTGTATTAATCTCTTTTTACCTGCTTACCTGTCACCTGCAGAACACGTGTCCGGTATAAGGTTATCTCCTATCGGGGGGCTGATTTTATTTTCTGTGTTTTAGGCAGGTGAAGCCCAGGAATGGCACTGCAGGGATACACCTCCGCCTCGATAAAGTTTTGTGAGGAATTAAAGCAAGCTCTGGCAGCAGCCACCCTGAAGATGCATATTAATGAGATCAACAAAAATCAGCCCCAATATTGCATAATCCCACGTGGCAAACCAAGCGCCGGTAATTTGAGGGTTGAGTTCACGACTCTGCTCAGCGCCGGGTTTGTGTGCAAACCCTCCAAACGCCAGCTCTGAGAACCCAGCTGGTTCTCATTTCCAAACAACCAGTTTCTCTATCCCCAAGTGCTAAAGAAAATAATCCCAGCAATCCATGACTACACGCTTTCACAGGGACAGCAGTGAGAATTTGATTGTAGAGATAATTAAAGTCATTCCTGAAACTTCCAAGGAAAAGAAGTCAGGGGGAGGAGGGGGGCCAACGGGGACAACGATGCTCGTGTTTAAATTGAACTGAGCAACCGGTTTGGCTTGGAAAAGGTGGGGGGGGACAACACACAACTTTTGGGGAATTTGTTTTCCTGAAAATTCTCTCTCCTGCACTCTAATAGTTACAATATTTGCAAAGAAAATGTAATAGACTGTGGCGAGTAGGAAGATTAGAGTGAGGTTTGGAGCCTGGATGTTCCTAATTTGGCAAGAGCATCCAGAGGGAAACGCTTTTGCATTCTGGTAAACTTGAATAAAATTATGTACAGCCACTTCGATTAGAAGGTTTTAAAGGGAAATGATACCATAAAAGCAATAAAACCAACTGCTATCTGCTTCAAACACTGAAAACATCTTTTTAAAATTAATGTTTCCTGCAGCCCTGCCATGAGTTAGGTCTGAAATAATTTTAATATTAACAACACTCAAGAGCAGGTCAATCTAGAGCCAGTCACGCCACTGGATTAGTCCTCTACATCTTTCCAAAACAGTGGAGCAATTTACACCACTCCAGCTGGTGGAAATCAGCAGGGTGTCTCTGGCACCAGGAGAGCTGCTCAGATCTGAGGCTCTGGCTGCACTAAAAAATAATCATAATGATGATGATTAAAAAAAAAAAAAAAAAAAAAAAAAGCCTTGCTCCCAGCAAAGCTAAATTGTACAACTCCCGTGTCACGCGTCTACGCTGACCCTCGTCATCCTGAAATCGGTGTGAAATTCAGAGATGGAGAGAAGGAGTTTAAAGCACTTGTAATCTCTCCGTCTGCACTATCTGCCTTGAGCAGGAAGGAGGGATCCGCTCAATGAGAGCTATTCAGGGCCTCTCAATTAACCTGATTAGTTCAGCACGCTGCTCTCATGAATGACACCTTATCTTGGAAATGAAGGAAAAAAACTTCCTTCCTTCTGGAGATACAGGCGGCCCCCAAAGCCAGAGCCCATCGGGGCCGGCTCCCCCGGTTCCTCGGGGAGCTGCTTTTGGGGTGGCAGGGCCAGGCAGCCCAGGTGGCCCAAGCGGAGAGGGGGTCCCCCTCTTTCAGAGCCAACCAGGCACATGATGGGATTTTCTGCCATGGTTAACCCTTCCAGCGCTGCGCGGAGCCTGGCCGGGATGCTGCCGGCAGGTAAGGGGTAGAGCAGCCGAGGGGGCGAACCCCCCGGGAACGCTGCCTTGTTTAAGTGTGTTGTAGTCTGGAACTTGTTTCATACGTGACAGATTAATGAGCGATAACTGGGTTACCATGGCAAAAAGCATTCCCAAAATTCTCTTTTGTTTCCCCGAGAACAGCCTCCCTTTTTTTTGTTCTGTTGGGTTTTTTTTTCCAAATCATGCCACTTTACAATAACACAAATATTAACTAACGGCGTGTTATTCTTTCAAGTGCGGATGGCTGCGAATGTCAACAAGGCTGACTGTTACATACAAACTCCAAGAATTAATCAGGGAAAATAGGTGTCTCAATTATAGTTATAATACTGAAAACTCAAATTTATGAATGCCCAGCCGACTTTGAAGGCATTTATTAGAAAAACTCCGATGACTTCGAAAGTATTAATGCACTAATGACGCATTAGGGCATGATGTATTAATGTTCTTGTAATTTCTGACAAATTAAGTTACCATTGTCACAGTGGGGCAATCCTTCAGAAAAAAAAAGAAAAGTTCCTCTCTCCTGCCGCGCAGTAGACAACAGACGACAATTCGTGTACACATAATGGGGTTTAGCGAGAAGTTTTCCTCCTACACCACAGTACCGTTTATTCCGTTTTTCAGAATGCCAGAGCTATTATGGAGCTTTAAAGAAAAAAGAAGGTAGATGTAGCATAGGGATTGTCTTGCCTAAACAGCTCTTTAGGGTAGAGGCTCTCTCTACGCCGCTGTACATCCCTCGCCCAGCAGCGCTCAAAGCCCGGCAGCCCAACGGAGCCCAGAGACCGCTGGAGCCCAGTAACATCAGACCATGGTGCCAACGGGAAACCAAGACCCAGAGATAAGAAAAGAAACAAGTTTTACAGAGCTGCTTTTAGCACATAAACCCCAGCTGGAGAAACAAATTCTGCCCTAGACCCCAGAGAGCCCTGGATCACACAGGGCACTCCTTCGTATCGCAGCGGGACTCCCTCGTTTTTCTTTAAAAAGGGCCAGATCCTGATCCTAGCTGTGGGCCAGCTATCGCGAAACATGTGCGGGTCCCTTCCTTCTCCTGCCTGCGTAACCCCCAGCGAGGCGTGCCCTGGGACGCGCGCCCGTCCGCAGCTGAATCCCAGCTCGTGCGGGACGGTGCAAGCCACGCAGAGGCACACGGAGCAGACTGGAGGAGATGCTACCATCGGATCTTAATAGCTCTGAGTGTAGTTAATTTTCTTCTCCTTTTAGAGCAAAGAACTTTATAATGAATACAGAATACAGTTCTCCTTGTGTCATCCTTCTACAAAATCTGAACTAGGTAAAGTGGTTTTTAACATCCACTTATCAAAGTGACTTAACATCTGGGAAGCCAGCCAATGGTTATGTAGTGATGCAGATGCCAAAAAATCCAACTGAAAGATTATGTTCAGGGAGGTTACAGAGAAGACCTGACTCAACTGGGTGGAAGCGGATGGTTATCCTGCTCAGGAAAGCCTGAGAGTGTCCCTGCAAAATCATGGAGAAAAATAAGGAAAATGATTATGTTTTAAACAGCTTCCTTTTAACCCATTGTAGACACTGGCTCTATCCTGTACCAGGAACTTTTTCCAAAGGCAAATTTTGGAATCCACAGATGAACAGTTTGGCAAAGTCCAAAAGAAGATGAACAGAAAATGATTTTCTGTCTCTGACGGTCATCAAGACAACTCTAACAAGAGGAAGATCCTTTTTTTTATTCCTAGACACTCACAGTGGGATATCAATTCTTCTTGACATTTACTTTATATACATTTTATCCTTTCCAGGGTCACAATCATATCACTTGGGGGTGTCTTTTTTTTGTTGTTTTTTAATTAATCTTTGAAAAAATGACCTAACCATTCAGCTAACTGAATGATGCGATTCGCTGAAACAGTTTGCAACTCTAATTAGAAAGTCAAGGTGAGAGGAGAGCTGAGAAAATCCAAGTGTCCAGCAAGCCTTTAGGACCCTGGCACTATGTCACTGTAGCATCGCCTTTTTTTTTAACCCCATTTTTCATCTCTTTCGAGCCCGGCGTGGCACTGGAAGAGTTAAAGAAAACAATAAAAGAACAACTGAGTGTACAGGGTAGGATTTACTGGCATTTACTTTTAATCTATGGTCCTTTGCTCTGTGGCTTATCAGCCCTATGTCAGCCCTTTTTCCTCCTTTATATTTCATGAGGGGACCCACATGCTGGTACTGAGAGACAGAGCCCAAGTGTCTGTAAGCTTTTTGTCAGGTAAAAAGAGAAGAAAAAGGAAAGGAACAAGAGGAAAAGCAAAGCTAAGAGGCATCTATTAGATGTCACTAGGCTTTTGTATTCATGTCAATGATTCAGGATTAGAGTATTTGAAATAATCTTATTGAGAGAACTCAAAAGCCCCACAGAGGGAAAGCCTGCTCGGTAGCATATGGCAGAGCAGCGGACAATATCTTATTAAGGATGTGTTAGCTAACACCATTACTTTTTATATTACATTACTGAACTATTGTGCCTCAGCCGGTTAGCGAGATGGCATAGTTGTGGAATGCCATTTTGGACGTTACTGCGTTGTTACAAAACCGGAGAGATTTGGCCGGGCGTCCAGGCCCGGCCCGGCGGGGGGGCGGCCGTGGCGATGCTGCTCCCTCGCCCCCCCGGACCGCGGGGAAGGGCGACCTGCGCTTCACCGGCCAAGGGGAAAACGATGTCCCCAAGCCTGCGGGTGGCCACTCGGCTCTCGCCATGTGTGACACCATCCAGTGCCCACCCACCCTTCCCCCCCTTGCTCCCCCCCCAAATTCGGGTCCCTGCCTTTCAGGGCTGGCCGGCTCACCGCTGCAGGGAAAAACAGGGGTATAGAGGGTGACTTCTGCTATATCTCCAACAAAAAATCCCAAACTATTGCCAAACTCGGCTTCTTGTCAGATGAAGGGAATTTAATTTTGTTATAGTGAATGCTGTTAGTCTAAAAATCTCTCTTTGCTGTTGGACAAAAGCTTGTAATTGGAGAAATAGCTCTTTTTAAAGCTATCTTCATCTGCCTACACCTTTAGAGGCAGCAAGAAACCAAAGACAAAACAGTACTGTTCATAGCATTTCAATGATTGCCATGAAAGGCTCTATATCTGGGTCACCTTACTACTGTCCAGTATATAATTTCAGTGACTTGAAATAAAGCCTTTTAATAACTGATTTCATATAATTCACATATTAACAGCACCAGAAAATTTGTTTTCACATTTTCTATTTCCAAACACTATTTTTAAAAAGTGGGTAGAAAATTATTTGTTCTGCTTTAAAAAAACCTCTAAAATACTGTCCTTAGCAAAAAAAGTAAACACTCATTTGATACACTAATATATTCTGATCACAAACTACCTATGCAAAGTTGCTAATGTGGCATACTGGGAACTTTGTATGGCTTTTCTGTACTTTTCCAGAACTGTTACAGAAAAAAACCCATGATGCTACAAGGAAAGAGAAAAGCTCTTACCAGTATTTACCACTACTACTACAGAGACTTGCTGCTCTCCAAGGACAGCGTTAAATCCATTTCTAGCAAGTTATCTCAGTCGTGATTTACACAAAAACCTACAATTGTTTCTTACTCTCTTTTAACTTTATTAGGTAGATGTTGTATTAAAATTATATACTTCCAGCAAGCAGAAGTGAATTTGAATTTAGCATAGTTATTTTTGTAGATGTGGCCAATTATTTATAAGAATACATTTCGGGGGCTAGAACACGCAAACATTTATGACTACTCACAGGAAGAAAACTACTCATACACCTCAGCTTCTGCAGAATAAGGCTTGGGTTATATTTTTACCCAATAAACACTGGGATAGAGGTAAGATACATTTTTCATGTTCAGAACAATTTTAACTAATCTGCATTAAAACTGAGGATGATCTTTGCAAATACATTTTCCTATCGCTCTTATTCATGTGTGCATTCCCACTGTGACAGCAAATATGGAAATAAATCGGGTGTTAAGATGGGACAGGAAATTTATCCACACCAGAAAATGTGTGTGTATATATATGCATATCAGAAAAAGCCAGTATTTTTTCCCCAAAAAAATCCTCACTCTTGAGAAAGAGAAGAACTGGCACTGAGCTGCATGGAGCTGGTAGCCGAGCACATCCTCCCTGCTGCAGGACAGGCTTTGAAGTAGGAGTTCATATTAAGAAATTGATAGGTATGAATAGCATATTTGAAGTTTTGTGACCAGAAACAAAGGGACAGATCACCCTGCCAGGCCCTGAGCTCCTCTTGGGACCAACCCAGTGCACTTGGAGCTTTCTTGATGCTGCAGGAGGTCACTGCATAGAGACAGCCAAACCTTTTAAAACACCTCTAACCTCGATGCCCAAATCCTGCCGTCTGAATGGAGCAGCAGAGGAATCCACAGAGTCTCAGTTAGACCTCAGTGTGCTCCCTCTGCACAAGCAAACCCATAGGGTCTTCAGGATGGACTTCGAGGAGTTAGACAAGCCACGGCAGTCTCCTGAAATTGTAACCCTTGCTGACCAAGACCGAGATTTTCAGAAAGAGCCCAAGGGACTTACCAACCTGCCGGCAGCCACGGCTCTGAAAGCTGTAGGCGCAGAGCTGCTCGCCCTGGGCTCACCATCCACTCAAGGCAGAGCAGAGCTATATGGACATGGACACGCTGACCTTGGGGTCTCAGGGCAGCAGGTCCAGCACATCCCATGTGTGCACTCATGTCACTTTTCTTGACTGGCAGCACAACTGGCCAAGCCCCAAAGGGCTGTAGGTGAGCACTAGAGATGGTAGTCAAATGCTAAAAGCAATACCGTAGACTGGTCTTCAGTTTCCCTCATCCCCAGGACATTCAATACAAGCCTAAGTGTTTTATTCTCCATAGAAAAACCTCAATCTCAATTTTTAAACTTAAAGTAAAGGAGAAGCACTTCTCTTCACGAATGGGATCATCTACCTACCTAGCGACTACACAGCGTCTAGCACAATGAGCCTTCTTTGCGATAGAAGCCTCTGTTATATCACCATGATATTAAATAGTAATAATCAGGCATAAGACTGCAGTGAAATAAAGCCCAAAACACTAGCTGCAGATTCAAAAGGCATCACTGAGAGAAGCAAGTAACTATTAGAGTAGTGTGAAATGTTTGCAGTGAAACCCAAAACCACATAAAACTTGCCTGGTTTGGGGTTTTATAACAAACTGAAAACTCAGAACAGGTTTGCTGAGAAAATCACAAACCTCCTGAGTGAAGCTGAGACCAAGTTAAGGTTTTGCATAATAGTTTTGAGATTATACAAAAATTCTTATACTTGGGGGCGGAGGGGAAAGAAATCAAACAAACAATAAGCAGGAGCTGGTTTGACCCTGACCAAGTTCACTCAACCCCAAGAGCAAAATAAATGAATTTTGAAGCAGCAGCAATATGTGCCAACCCCAATAGGCTGAAACCAAGAGATTTTTGCAAGAACTCTTGCAAAGTTACCCCCGGCTCTAGTGATTTCTTCACCAGAAAGAGGACTGACACCGTATGCATTAGGAGCCCTGGTAGAGGGGCAAGCATGTCTGACACTCTGTGTGAGAAGCATGTACTGATCAGTCTCCCATTTATCTCACGAACGCTCAAAATGCCTTTGGTTGCCTAAGTCATGTGGGAAATGTTTTGGGTAATGCTTCTCAGATGCATCAATCACAACCAAATCCTCGAGGATGTGTGTTTCGGTCCCTCCCCTCTCAGAAATGTATGGGTTCACAGGCTCCGGGAGCTCGCATGAAATGCTCGAGGCCAACTTCTGCCCGTCTGAACGCCCTGCTTAGAGGCCCTGAGGGTTTCGTCGGCACAGCCTTGAAAAACAGCCTGGGAGACATCTCCGTGCGATGCTGGGGGTAAGTCCTCTGTCGCCCAGTTTCTGCTCCCCGGACTCCCTCCCTGCTGGATAAATAACTCCCATCTGGCTCTGGAAGGGGCACAGCGACGATGTACAAGACAAGACTCAAGAAAACTGCCAAATCTTCAGGCCCAGGAGCGTTTCTCACCCATGTCTTGACATCTATCAGAGAGAGCCATGCCGGCCCTCCTGCGTGGAAAACCCACCCAAGGACCCAGGACGGATGGGACCCGCAGCCTCCTGCAGCCCTGTCCCCGACGTGGGCAAGGAGGGGTCAGGACACCGTCCCCTGACCCCACACAGCCAGGTTCAGGTACCGCATATGGCCAGGGGGACCAAGAACTGGGACTCCTACAAAGGGACGACTGCCAAAGCACCTGGCATCTTCTGCCACTTTGCGGTCACACCAGTGCCATGGCGAGCCCGTGTCCCTGTAGTCTGGCTGGGGGATCAGCTGCAGCGCTGATCCCATCCCCTGCAGCAAAGCAATCCTCAGCAGCTCCCTCCCAAGCAAAACACCCACCTTGTTCTCTTGCCAGCACCTCTCCTGAAGCTGGCCCGCTCTGCCAGCCCGCCCGCATCTCCGTCACCCTCCCTCCGGGCATGGAACGCTACTGCAAAACGCATTAATCGCCACATCTGCCTAACAAGTGTATTTGTGGGGAGGATGCAGTGAGTGTGATACAGTCCTGTGTGTCATTTTTCCACCTGCCTGGTATTTAGGGTGAAAAGATGATCAAGCCCATAAAATACAATCCACTACGTGATGACTTGTAAAGTGGTAAAACGGAGACATTGAAAGTCAGTCACGCCTTTTTTCATGTCATTGCACGGTGAAATCCTACCCACAAACATAACATTTTTCAGGTTAAAGGCTGAAAGATTTCAAAAACATATGTAGGTAAGTTGGCTCCCTCCCTAGCCGCGGCAGCTGGGCGTACCAGGGACGGATTACAGAGAGCCCCAGTCGAGCATCCCGTACAGCAGGTGTCGAAAGCACACAGGCCTTTCAAACACTGGTAGCAGGTCATGCATTAAAATGTACCTTGGTGTCATCTGATAATAATGCGTAAAAAATATTACGGCCTCCAATCCATGAGTCCCCACCCCTGCTCCACGGACGAGAGCTCTGATTGCACTGGAAATGCATAAGCCACCTCTTCAAAGCCAGAGGGAGCCTCATTCCTCAGAAACTGCATCCGAAGCAGCACGTGAAGAACTTCAATATATTGCCAGACAAGGGCCAGAAGAAACCCTAGTCATCCTCACGCTGACCTGCCACCTAAGGGCGCACGGTCTCACCTGGGGAGAGCTCCAGCACAAAGCCTGTTCACTTAGACCGCAGCTAAAGTTTATTTATCCAAAAGATAGACGGTCGTGAGATTTCTGAAGTAGGAATCATCTGTATTGGTAAATCTCAGCAAAGCCGATTTCAGGGCACTGTTATCAGCCTGCTCGTGTGCTCTGGGAAGAAGCAAAATTTAGGATGGACCGGCAATTGCCAAACGGGCTGTTTTCAGCCCTTTGTCCATGCAGTGTCGCGAGCTGGAGGTATACGGCACAGATCCTACATGCTGAGATTTTTCTGCCACTATATTTGGGACTGCAGTGGTTATTCCTATTTTATCAGTCAATAGGACTCCTGTTTACTGGATCAACCATAAAAGGTAAAGAAGCCCCAGCAGGCACAGGTAACACCATTAAATATCGCTCCTAACAATGGTAAATTGGGTTTAAAAGTTTGGAACAGAATGCCGAGAGAGGAGCCTCTTTCCTGAACCAAGGAATAAAATAAAGCCCCACTTTCTCCCCTATGTGACTTTTGTCATTATCATCTTTTCTGATTCTTACAAAGCAAACCTAATTAGGAAGCTCTCTCATTAGTCTTCCAGAAAAATTAGCACAGCTTATGCTAATTACTCCTGTAAAATTTAATAAACTCGTTGAAATGGGAATAGTCTAATGAGGTTTTATTTATTGAACTAAGATAACTGTAAGGAAAAAGGTTAGGACACCAGGATATCCAGAGTGGTAATAAAACTACAATTTATTCAATTTCTTCACAGGAATTTTATTGCAAACCTTTTAAATTCAAATATGAGTTACAATTTGAAAGTTAAATCAATCTAGAATTTAATTTAATAACAGGAAGTGCTGTGTGTTTTCTTTAAGTGTGATTACAATGCAGCCCTGCCACTGCACTTGTAGGAGGAATCGTACGTTTGTATTGTGACAATAATACCCCTTTTAAAGCGAGTTCCTGTTCATCAGAGCTTCATCTCAACACATGTAACTGGATTAGCGATAAAATATACAGGCTATGCTAAGAAGATGATTCAGACACACACAGGTTTCCAAGAAACTTCCTTGAAATGACTGCTCTATAAGCATAACAGATTTATTTTGTTCTCCAGAGAAAATGTAGATCACTATATGAGTATAAATTTCTTTAGGTCTCTTTCACTGCTCTATCTGCTGGTACTATAACAGAGCAAAGTATAAAGCAATTTTATAAAGGATAAAGTTGTATCCTGTTTCAAACGCAACTACAGACTTTTTTTAAATCCCACGTTTTGATTAAATAAAAGTATACGACTTACTTTTCCTATATATCTAGGGTTTGAAAAAGAACACAACACATGTAACTTTGAAGTTGCCAAACAGCCTCTTCGCCAAGTTCACTAAACCACCACAAAGACGGAGCTCTCTCTATCCCAAGTTTCTCTAGCCTCATCAAAGAGAATTAATCAATCCAAAATAGTATTCCAGCATGTAAGAAGAGGATAGCATTTCCATGTAAGTACATATGTCAAAAATCCCATGGATAGATTCTACGTTAAATTCTATGTTAGGTCAGAGTCTGTGGATTCACAGGATTTGATGCAAGAGTTAGATTAAATCCATAGGCAAGACTTTATCGGAGCGTAAGGCATGTGGGAGTGCTTTAGCCCAAATGGTAAATGGATTCTGTAAGCTCACATGCAAATAAAAATAGCTAAATATGGTTTTGCATATCAATTGACATAATAGTTAAAAATTGTGTGCATGGAGAAGTGACAATGGAGTACAACTAAACACATGTTCTGACTTGTGCAGGCATTTTAATGTTAGAACAATTTTAGAGGACTGGTTTTAAGGTAAAAAGGCTCCATATAGATCACTTCATCCTTTCCAAACCAAAAGGGGAAAAAAAAAATGAGTAGGATAAATGTCACAAGAAACATCACTAAAGCCACTAACTGTATAAAGCACATACTTATTTGGCCTAAATTGTTTGAACTAGCCCCGGCCAAGAAAAGGTTTTAAGTACCCTACTGGGACAGATGCGAAGCGGCAACAATAGAAGCCACACTAATGCAATCCAGGTAACACAATCCTGTTTCAAAAACACGGGGAGGGCTAATTACAGTACTGCTGAGTCAAATTTCTTATACCACTGCAACCCACAGGAACAGGTCGAAATCAAATGTTATTCAAACCACAGTCATATCAACCTTCTGTATCAAAGTCACAATTTAAAACCAAGTGAAGAACTTAAAAGCTTAACCGTTCACAAGCCGAGAGTGATTCAGTACGCGTGGTGAGGTAGGGTTTGTATTATCATCATTAAATTATGTTTAGCTTTAAAAATAATCTTCAGAATTGGCACCTTTTGCATCCATTTACGTAAAGACTGATAAATTGATCACTGCTAGGAAGCTAAATCTGTTTTTTTCATGTTACTGTTTTCTTCATTTTGCAGGAAGCATGTAACAGACAGCATCTCTGGCTTTCATAATTTAAAATGATTTGCAACTAGCAGTTTTGCATACTAGATAGTTAAACAAAATATTTCCGTAAACCTGCCATTAGCATCTTAACATCTCACTTTCCAGTACAATGAAAAATTCATGTGAATTTTGTAGCTTTCATGTTGCTCAAAATGCCACTCTAACACCATGTTTATAGTGTTCAACTCTGCAGCATGCTTATAAAACACATCTCTATACAGATTTCACTGTGGGGTTTTTTTCCCCCACTTTCCCTGGTACTACCTAATGCTCACAGAAGATGAAAATATGCTTAGTTAAAATAGATAGAGATATCTTCTGAGATTTAAACATTCTCAGGTTTACTTATTATAGCTAATCAAAACATCTGCTACAAGCTTCCAATATATGCACTTTCTTACCTAATTCAAACAAGAACTGTAAGTCTGGGAGTCTGGATGAGCACAATGCCAGGCAAGGCTCTGCCATATCCCTGGACCGCTCCCTGCGCGTGCCACCCAACACATCAAACCCTCTTCACCTTCTTTCATAAAATGGATGCGCTGGCACGGCAGGAAGATACTTTAAACTTAATATAGCAAACATTAACTCAGACAATAATGCAAAGAGAAGCACACTATTCTATGCTCTCGCCCCTATATGTATAGGTAGTTTCCTTTCAGGGTCCCTCGATTCACAGATTAGTGCCAGGGTATTGCTTTCCCCAGCTGATGACAGACACTTTCAGTACTTCAGGGCCATTTAACTCCTCTAGAGTAATGCTGCATAATAACCTGGTTATCGCACATGGCTTTGTACAATGAGTTTGGACAATTAAAATGTAAAAATGACTATTTGGCTACCATTTTGCATAATTTGCAAGCACAGAAACTAAGCGTGGATCAGAAAAACTAAAATAGATGTATTGTACTACAGTGATTTACTCAATGATGTCAGATTAGCAATATGGATCTGTTTAAAAATACAATAATTAAAACAGGCAAAAATGAATTAATCAACTGACAATACAGTCAAAATAGTATTCCAACCAAAGAAAATAACAGGAGGAAAAAACCTTACTTTGCAGATCTATTTTTTTAACTGTTTTTATGCATAAATAAAAACCTTAAAATGTAGATGGATTGCATCCAACAGATCTACTGTAGCTAAAAGTGATAATGATTCAAACATTTTTCAAATAAAAGTTAAATATTTATAAGCACCCAACCACATTTCATAAATCACAAACTATTATTATTTTATTCCTGAAGCTTCCCTGGCACAGCATGTGAATTGAGCCACAGAAAGTCAGAAAGAAAAATCTCCTCTTTATGCACATGAATCAGTTACAAGAAGCGGAGCCCTCCAAAGAGCAGGTCACTCCGTTATCCTCCATATGGCCCGTCCATGGCAATCGCAATTGCAAAGCACAACTAATTCGGTATCAAAAACAAAATTTCATCCGTATATACTCCTAATTCTTCCCCATTAGCAACACAGGGCAGGTGTTTCATTATAATGAGGAGGGGGAGAAAAAAAAAATGGAAGGAAACAATAGCAGTCCTTACCTGTCAATTATCACTGGATCTGATGGAGTCTCATTTCTGTTGCCACAGCTTTTCTTGTCACAACAGCGGCTACAGAGCAAAAGTGAAAGGATTTAGTGCGACCATTACACTGTAAAATCATCATTACGAACATGGTAGGTTCAAATTGCCGGCTAGAGTTACCGCTCCGTCCCTGCCTGGAAATCAGTCAAATGTAGTGGGTCACATATGGGTTAATTACTATGTTTAACTTCTTGCACAGCTGGTTAGCAACGGAAAATATAAAAAGAGAGGGATTTGCCCCTTTCACAAATAATAATTCAAGGATCACCCGAAACAGGCAGACCTGCCTATTTGTAGCCTCTTTTCCATAGGGGTTAACAGTTGTCCCGCATACGCTCGCACACAAAATAAGGCAGCTATTTCCCCACTGAGCCTGGTTTTTATATTTGCTTAACGCTTATGTTACACATCCACAAGGTATTCCTGCTTCTACGCTCCGCCACCGGGAAATCTCCCCCCGAAAGCCGAAAGTACAATTATTCTCCCTCTAAGAAACACCGTTGTTAATGGGGGAGCCAAAATGCAAGCGCCATCGGCAGCGGCTTTTTTATGCTCGAGCGTGCCTGTTTCCCCAAGTTTTCTGAGCATGTTAATGATCGCTAATGCCATGGAGAGCACAGCTCCGGCGGCTGGTGCCCTGTGTCAGGTCAGATACAAAGCAGGCATGTGAAATATAAGCTCCGTCTCCCAAAGCACTGCTCCATCACTGACCTCGAGGCTGGGATTCTTTTGAACTAAGGTGGCTCATTGTTTCCTAAGAGAAGTTAAATTGTTGTTTGTGATGATTCCTCATCGGGATTATTATCCATTTGGAGCCACAAATATATTGCAGGTAAACTCACAGGCAATACGCATGTTTCTGCTCAGGGTGGGAAGCCCTCCTGGTGCATCTAGAGCTGTGGCCAAGTGATACGGGGGCTGCCCGCAGGAGCCCTGCTCTCCCCAGCAGCCCGTCTAAACCCACAAGACCGAGTCACACTATGTAGGTGAGCAAAGCCGCAGGCTTTCACCCACCTGCTCACCCCAGGGGGGAAACACCCATCTATTAACCTATTAACAGCTCCTATTGACTTCTGTTAAGGGTGACACCCCTTAACAGAAAATTCCCCAGTGAAGTCAAGGCTCCAAGCAATAAAAAAAAAACAAAAATAAAACCAAGAAGCTCCTGGTCTTCCCAAGCCCTCCTTGGTCCCCAGGGACCTGCTGGATGAGCCTGGGCAGCTCCTGTGGGGTGACGGCTGCAGGGACCCCATCCCATGGTGACACCAAGGGACAGGCAGTGAGGACCACCCTGTTTGCTCTCCCCGGCCAGACCTGAGCGCGTCTCTCCGTTCAATAAACTTTCTGGTAAACCTCAACCACACGCAACCCAGTCTTTGGCAACCACCACGCTTGTTCCAAATGGCATCCCAGGGACCTGCGCATCGCCCTTATTTCAGCAGCCGGCTTTGGGCAGCTGGCAGGAACGACCACTGCTCGCGCTCCCGCTCAGATGAACTATTTTCTTTTCCCCAGAAGGTGGAAGAACATCAGGGCAGGAAGAAGCCCTCAGAAGTGCCACGCTATATAAATAGCCCTGTTGGGAGTATGACAAAGGTTCTCTTGTGTTGCTGAACAATAGAGTGAATAATATACAGTTACCCACCAAGATTAGCAATAAAGCAACTAACCACACTAAAGATAACAAGAAAAGGGGGCCTTTTACAAAAACAGCCTGTTTAAACATGGTTTCAAAAAAAAAAAATTTTTGTTTTCAAAGAGAGGAAAATACATAATTCTTTTCACCGCAAAAAGCTTCAAGGCAACTATTCAGGGCTGAAACTTTTCACAGTTAACACATGTGCGGTATCTTCATTTCGGTGGAAGTTACATTGTTTGGGATTGCCAAAAAAAACTGCTTAATTTTACAGCACAATACCACAATTGATCCACCAAAAAATGCAAGAGCCTTGGCACCCAGAAAGTATTAAAATTTAGGAAGGAATAAAATATGCTGTAGGTAAATAGTCGTGTGGACGTTAGGGGGCTTTTTTGCCTATAAAAGGACTTGTCATTGGAGTGCAGCTAGAATGTGTGGGGTGAGAAAATTTACCCACAAACAAGGCAATAAAAACTGCTAATCATTTTTAAATGATTAAAATGTAATTAGAAACAGAGTTGGCACAAGTTAAGACAATGCAGTTCTTGTGACTGAAGCAAATCAGGGCTAGTCCTGACATTCTCACAGCAGACTGGAGGGACAGAAATTGCCACACTTACTCAGGCGAGCAAAGGTTCCCAGGCTCCCAGCCCGAGATGGGCAGATACCACCATCCACGCACCACCAGGCTCGGAGGCCGGCACCTTCCCGGGGCGCTAACCCAGCGGGAGAGGCGGCCGCGGGGGCCCGGAGATGGGGACTCGGTCTCGCCTCCTGCCGCGAGTGGGATGGAGTCAGGCGCTGGCCGACGGGGACAACCCGGCTTCGAGAGCCAAGGAAACACCGCCTTGCTCATCGGGTGGCCCCCTCCTTTGGTTAGGGCTTCCCAAGAGTGTACCCCAATAATCCCAAGCAATACTGAGAGACCCCACTCCCTGCACTGCAATTTGAGGGTGACGTGGAAAAGGTGCATGGCTGCCATGTCCCACTGTCTGGTGGCTCTGTGGCATGCAAGGAGGCCCCAAATGTTCTTTCGTGTTCTAGGTATTTTTTAAACCTTAGCTTGCCTTTTGCATTTTTTTCCCCCCAACAGCAGAATCCAAGGCTTCGTCTACCCTAGTTTTTCTATGCGGAGAATTAAAACATCATGCAAACCCCGAGTTTGAGACCTGGTTGCGTGGCACGAGAAGTGCTTTTAATTCAACTTGCCTTGAAAGCTTTGGCTTTTAGTGCCTGCTTAACACTTGGAAAAAAGTTCCTAAATATTCAGCACCCTTTCTCTTTTTCCTGAAGGAATTTTAAAATTCCCAGGAGCTTCCAGCTCCCAGCGAGGCTCCGTGAAAGCACAGGGGGAGGCGCTGAGTGACGGCTCCTTGCAGCCGGGAGGGCAAGGACTTGTCCTCACTGTCCCCCCGTGACGCCCATTCCCAAATGGGGCAAGGAGCCACGGCTCAGGCATAACGTCATGCTGGCCCATAGAAAAAGCCTGCAAAAATTGCTTCGTTTGGAGGGTTGGTTGTTTTTAAAATAAGTAGTCCTTGGTAGTAATGAAGTCTCTTGCCATTACAACCCCTGCCAGCTCCTGCACCCCATCCCTGCCTACCCCAGGTTTCCCCCCCCTGTATTGCCATCCACGCCATCCCCAGGGCTCATGCCCAAGCCCCACGCCATCCCCACCCTGCCCCTTCGCAGGCCTCCCCATCCCCTGGCCACCACCACTCCCAGGTTTCGTTGCTGCCTTTGTCCTCACCCCAACCCTCTGGGGACCTGCTGCCCTCCTGCCATCTTGCTCCATATCTTCCTCCTCCTCTTCCCTTCCCCGCGCTGGAGCATCTCTATCCCGCGCTGCCCGGCCCCGCCGCAGGCAGGAGATGGCCTCCTCACTCCGATGGCTGGCACCCCCAAATCCCCCTGTCCCCACCCCGGCGTGGTGGCCAGGAGCATCGCTCGCGAGAGGAGCCCTGCTTTGTGTATCTGCGTGCTCGGGCTTTCTGCGGGGACAATGAACAATGAGAAATTACGGGGCGATGGCACGTGGCCAGCGCAAATGCGACTTTCCGATCATTTAGCTGCCAGGCTCTAACAAGTCGTTAGCGAGTCCGTGTGGGACATTTTGCAGAAGCTCCCAGCGAGGTGGGTTTCATCCCGCAGACAATGCGGCTGGGACAGCCCCTGCCCCAAACAGGCTCCTTGCCCCAAAGCGTGGAGGTGCGGGAGCTTCTCGCCAAAACAGCTGTAAGATTTTATTTTACACAGACAAAAACCATATTTTACTCCAACCTCATTCTCAGAAATCACTGAACCATTTTAGCTGAAACTTTCCAAAGAAAGTCAGCCTGAGGCTGACACCCTGCAAAGGACATTTCAGCCAGAACAGTTTAAGTTTGGCAAAGCTGTAAGCCACTGAAGGTTTCATAATGGAAATTGTTGAGGCAATATTAACTATAGATGTCCCTCCCCATGCTGCCTACAATACTAATAAATTCCACTGAGGCTGTGAATTCTCCCCAGCTATTAACATTTTCGCCAACAGTGTAGATTTTTATATTTGACAAAACACAATGAAATTCTTTGAAATAAACAGCCACCTGAAGCAAACCTCAGCCCCACTTTCCTACCACAACCAGGACTCTCCTATACATTTGAATTCTTTGTCTTATCCATGCCATAGATGTAGTATACTATAAATACCCAGCTTTGTCACATAAATGCAAAGTTTTATTGTGCAGTTAGCCTTGATAGAAAGCACTGGTGAAAGTTGTTTAGAAATTAAATATCTAAAACAAGCTATTTTAAAATACAGAGCCCTCACTATTTCATGTCTGAAATGAAGAAATTTCATCTTAGGGAGAGCAAGCTGTCTTTCACACCATATGGCTAATGGTAGTGCATAGCAATTAGCTGGGCTGATTAATGGGGAACAGACTCTAATTTTATGCTTATAATTGAGGCTGCATTTGCACCCCTGGTGCAAATTCAGCACATCCCAACTTCCACTTACAACAGGCAAGAAATCAAGAAAAACAGAATGGTGTGGAGAGAGGGTTTTTTTTCCCCTTCTAGACCCCTAAAGAGCATCAGATTTGCAATTTAAAAGAGTGTTAGCAGCACAATAGATGACAGATTTGTGCAATAGGGTCAAGCAGCCTGGTAAACAAACAGCACCCTCTTACACATGTATAGGCAGAAAAGGAAATGGGTAATATCTAATATGAGCTGTAAGAAATTTGAATATGTCTCCCCCACCCCGCCAGGCACACAACATTTGCCTACTATGGTCAGATTTTTTTTTTTTTGCTACCCCTCCACCTTATGGTTATGAAACACAAAGCAAGGACTAGCAGCAAATAAATAGGAGAAGAATAAAGCTCCTGATCCAGTGAATTTTAAGCACAAAGAAAGTGTAAAGTGCTTTATTAAAGGGAAAGACTGCACATCTTTCCACATTCCCAAAACGGAAATAATTTTGTCTCAGTCAAAGTATATTGAACGGCCATAAATCTTTGATGCAGGTATTTGGTCTTCTGGTTAAAACTCAGCCCTTTATATAAAGTTTCCATTTACTTCTTACTCTTTATGTTTCTAAAGTATTTGTAAGAAAATTAATGCATTAACGCAGGTGATCCTTACTCTTGCGCGGATGGCTCAGGGAGTGGCAGGCAGATGTAATTCCTACCTCAAAACCTTGCCGTTTAAGAATCAGGAGGGCACATCACCCAGGACTAGCAGCAGATTCAGACCCTGACGCTGCAGGCACTTGAGCATGTGCTTAATTTTACTCACGTGAACAGTCCCACTGTTTTACTGGTCTATTCCAGGAGAAAAGCAAAGCACGCACTTCAGCCTTATCAGGTCAGGGGCCTCCTTTAATATTTCCATGAATTGTTCCTAGCTAGGTATCTAGTGTGAAAGTGGTGCTAATTGGGCCAATGAATTTTAGGGCAATTACGAGTTGTCAGCACTGGGTTTCCATTTGGAAAGGGAGAACTGGCCGGGAGTCCTCAGCAAAGCAATGCTGCAGCTCCCAACGGCAGCAGAAGCTCAGGCACCTCTTGGAGATACCGTCTGCTCCGATCGTTCTCGGGATGTAACGGGTTACCTTTGGTTTCCTGGAAGAAGCCAAACCTACTGAATGAAGCAGCCTAGAAAAATATGACATGAAACCTAAAATCCCCCAAATCCTGCAAGGAAGAATCTGGGGGGCTGCACACGGGGTTTCGCCCAGGCTGGCAAAGCAAGGAGAGCAGCTCCTCCTCTGCCGGCAACGCAGGGCGCTGCCCTCCAGCAGGGTTTTATCAGGGAGGAGCTGCCGTGGAGGACAAAACATGCGGATTGCCAAGAATGAAAAAAAAAATTTTAAAAAAATTAACCAACAGAGAAGTTTCCATCTGAATATTTTGTCTAAGACTCTCCCCCACCAGGAAACCCTCATCCAAGTTTATTCTCTTAGAAGTGGGTACTAGTTTTTACCCTCAAGTTACTCCTTTTTAGTAAATGTGTTTTGTAAAAGTTACAACGCATGCAATGGCATTTTTACAGTCTTAAAACAACTGATTGTAACAATGAGCTTATGCAAGAACGCCTTGTCTTCCACCAGGGAATTATTTTCTGCCATCGAATAACATGTAACAAATGATTTTTTCAGACATGCAAAAAACACCCACTAACTTTAATGAGACTGCAAGGTCAAGCTCTCCTAGGTGTTGGAGGGTCTGTGGGAAGATGCTGCCTTCTCTGTGGTAAAAAGGAAATAGAAGAGGCTTCACCTATTTCCATCAGCCAGAAGAGAGAAGGAAGCAGAAGTACCGCGTTCAGGAGAGAAGACATTTGACTGTCCCAAATTTAAGTGACCAACGCCAGGCAGGCGTGTTCAGGAGAAGAGAGCACAGGGCAGAGCCAAATCTGCACGGGGAAGTTTAAAGAAAATCAACAAGAAGACACCTTTTGTGTGGAGGAGTATCCCCTGCTCCGCTCCAGCCGAGCGGGGACCTTGCATGAGCAGCAAGCAGGACAAAAAAGCCCTCCTGACTTCAAGTCTTAATGCACATCCAGAAAAAAAACAAAAAACAAAAATCACTTTTTTGTCATCTTACTGAGGAGGTTTTGTTGGGAATTAGGGACGGAGACGTTTATTGCTAGAAGACTATAATTGACTGTTAATTTTGGTGAGGAGACCTTTTGTGGGCTACAGTGTCTAAATGAAAACCAGTAGCGTTCTGTTAAGAATAACTCTTTATAAATAATTGAAAACTACTGTGACGACTGAGACCTTGCTGCTAATTACACACACCGAACCATGTTATTTTGGGATTGTTTAATGCAAGAAAGATAAATTTAAGTCCGAAAATAGCTGCAGGTTCAACCTAGATTTTGAGAGACAGTTTCATCTTCTCATCACTAATTAACTGGAAGCGGGGTATTTCTTACCTGCACATTATTTCATGCGTGAGCAGAACTCGGCACATTTCTGGGTTCTTGTCTTGGCCTTCATATACTATCGCCTAGAAACAAAACACATTTTTAGCTGTGCATCGAGTGGAGTTTGGAGAAAATAAAAACGCTTCGCAGTAACCGATGGTGTAGCCGGAATTGCAAGCCAAGTCACAGGCTAAAGAGACCGCGTCTCCACCGAACCTGCTTCAAGACTTGCAGTTGGAAAAACAACACAAGCTGAGTACAGCTGAATTCCCTCCTCTCTGTTGCACATCTCTCAAGCGGTGTGTAGGATGGGTTTTTTTAGTAGTCAAGACAACCACAATTTTCTTTTTGATTCAGAATAAAATATAAACCTAATAGCATTAAAAGAAAAAAAAAAAAGAAAAAAAAACCAGCAAGGCTTGGCATACTTTGGGTCCTATTCATTAAAAAAAAAAAGAGAAAAGAGAGAGCTCATGTATTTTTAATTACAAAAGCTGCACAGCCCAGGCATTTTCCTGGTAGCTCCTGAGAAAGCGCTTGGGCCTGATTCTCCCCTTGAACCTCGTGATCCACTGCTTTCCGGAGAGCAACTCTGGAGTTACAGGGATATAAATAAGCGAGAGGCAGGCCCTACCAGAGCAGAGGATACCAAAGCAGAGGATCAACCAGCTTGAGAAATTTGACTCTGAGATAGCACGGGGAGAATCCTTTCAGCTAAAACTGCGGAAAGACAGTGTATTCCTATTTCAAGAAGAGTCTATGTTTGCAATCCTCCCACCAGCAGCACCGGCGGCGATGGCGAGGGATCGGCGTTACACGCGAACTAGGTTAGCGCTCACCCCCGCCCGGTGCAGGGTGTCCATCTGACCAGGACAGAGTTATGTTTTCTGACCAGCCCCGCAGCAGCAGAACAGGAGTGAAAAGGAGTTGCCTTTGCGACAGCATCTTTTGGTAGCACTGAGATTCCTAAATCTTTTAGGGTGCCACTCCGGAGCTAGGATCAATGGTTAGAGCCCCAGCCTCGGCGAGACAACCGCTTCTGCTTCTGAGCATCAGCTCTGCCCTTGACCTGTGGTGTGACCTTTTCAGGCTCTAAGATACGGACTTAAAAAGAAGAAATGGGGGAACAAACTCTGCAGATAAAGTGACATCTGATATGGGTATCCCTAAAGCTAATGGTAAAATAGATACTGAAAATAAAAGTATGCTATATGGATGAAACACATTTTATGGAATGAGACCACTTTGAAATGGAGGTGTGGAAAATACTGAGAAAAAATAAGTTATCTTAATATATGATGAAGTAAGATCATATGAACTACTTTCCTAGTCCTTACAAATGTAACCCACCAAGGGTAAGAGGTGGTGTACCTGCAAAGGGGGCATGGAACTCAGGACACACCAATCTGAAGAAGCATGAGCTGATTTTTAACACCATTTTAATAGTAATATGCAATATTAATATTATGCATTATAAAATGATTTAATGATTCCATAAATAATATCAGGAACGGGGCCGTGTTATCCTTAATTTTTTCATTTTGGTTTTGCTATGTGCATTCCCCTAAAACCTGAGAGCAGTGGGGTTTTTTTTTGCTGATAAGATAAAACAGAGGCCGCCGGTGCCATTGCAGCTAACGGGTACAGAGTTTCACCTGACTTCTGCCCCCTCATTCCCACCAGCGAGGCACAAAACCTGTGAACCCAGCACTCGTATAAAGGGGACACGAAAGTGCTCGCAGGACGCGTGCCAAGTCCACGCAGCACAGACACCAGCAAAGCCCCCTGACCCCCACTGGGACCCCACGTCCCTGCTCAGTTGCTGGCCCACACCTCGAGGTACTTCCACATCAGTGCCCACGAGAGCTGCAGGTGGTTTGCAAGAGAACTTGGAAGACGGCGGTACAGTCATCCACGTGTTACCTCAGGAGCTGGGACAAATTCAGAAGATCCTCATTTCCATGCATTAAGGGGGAAGACGAGGAGAAGCTTCTTCCAGCCAAAACCAGGGAATCAAAGTAACCGGCTGACAAGTGATGGGGTCGGTCAGCAGGGACATTGCAAGGACTCCAGAAAACCCCACATCAGGCTCCACCTGGCAGTGGGATAGGCCGGGCAAGGGGGACGCTCGCGGCACTTTTTGGACTTAATCAATGCATATTCGAAGAATAATCTGCCTCTGAGAGTGCAGAGCATGGGGGGGAAAGAGCAGATCTACTCCCGAGGGCTTTACTGGAGACAAACACCTCCAGTTGCCATTCACCTCCGTACATCACAGCAAGACGCGGGGGGAACGGTGCCTGAGAGGGGGCTGCTGGGCTTGGCTCATTCTTCTTAGACTTTCAAATCTTAAAATAAATTTACCCAGTATGGGTTATCTTGTTGCCAGTGAAGTCAAGGAAGCACTAGAAACGACAAACCAGGACACAAAATTTACTTTCTTTTTTTCCCCCTCCCCTCTCTCTTCCTCTTCTCTTCCTGCTGCTATGCTTACTTAACCTCCAGGTACCCGCTTAAATAACTCAACTAAATAGCAATAATGAACGGGCAAAGTCAACACTGCGGTACATAATCACCTTGTCTGTTGTGTTTAGCATCAGTGATCCCTTCTTTGCGTGCGTGACATTCTTCTGCCTTCCTCTACGTTAAGGATTTGCTTTCCACTTTATTTGCATTTAATTACCGATGTTGTACCCATGCACATTTTGTTTTCTCCCTGTTAAGCGCAGATACTCCCTCATACCCTATTCCTGCAGGAATTCCTAGGAAATTCTAGGAAGCAGGAGGAATTGCCGGGTTCATTTCTGAGCAACTCATCCCCAACTCCCATTCCTATGTCCCAATTTACTTGCGCGAACGGGTGTGTAAAGCGCCAACTGTTTACTTCCGCGAATGGCTGCCCGAGAGCGTTACAGATACTCTACCCTCTCGCAAACGGCGCTGCTCTAAAGCATTAATTCTACAATTAGTTTCAAAAAGGAAACAGGAACTGCTAAAGTTTCAGATCGTTATAGCTGCCAGAAGTATTTTTACAGGAAGGGTCTACAATGTTACTGTTGTGAAAATTTTTAACTTTAAGGTTTGAAAAGCTACTCTTTTAACAAAACTACCTTAATTTTTTTTTCATTATTATTTTTTAAAGTTCAGGCTTTAAAACAGGGTGATTGCGGCAGGATTTGTCATCGCACTAACATCGTCGTGATTTTGTCAAATAGGGATCACATTAATGAGAGATAAAGTGAAAGTTACAGTGTATAAACTTAGACCACACCAGAGCTAAAAATAAGCCTGCAAATACACATCAGAGTTGCACAACAAAACACCAGCAAAGGAAATGCAAAATTATAGACTTTTGGTTTTTTTTCTTTTTGTTTACTTCATGTAGTTTTAACTCGGTGTTATTTCCTAAGTGTTTCAAACTAGTTTTTCTTCTCCTGAACAACTTAAATATTTCGCCACAAAATTCGTCTTCCATTTTGTAAGCCATTGCTCACCCAAGTAACCTTTCTACAAGAAGTCCAAATGAGTAACGATCACTCATGCACAAATGGCCCCAAAAAATTAGTGTCAAAATATAAGACTTCCTCACTCCCATTTAAATAAAGCTGCATAAAAAGTTAAATCAAATGCGATTCACTGCTTGCCAGCAAATAAAAATTACTAAATTGAGCACATCGCAGTCATTTCTAAACGACAAGTGCGTCCAACAATTCACCTAAACTTTTCAGTGACAGAGATCATAAAAAAAATAAAATAAAATAAAATAAAAGGGGGGGGGGTGTAATATAAAAGTCAAGACTACAGTTCTCATTTAATCCATTTTTTGCCCAGTAAAGACGGCAGGATAAAGCAGTAAAATAGTTGACGAATAAGTTGGAAAAAATATAGTGCCAGATTTTGTCCTTAGCTATTCCTGAATAAATCCAGATTTATGCTGGTATAACTGAGGGCAGAATCGTCTCGTGGTGTCAGTTTGCCAGTCAAGCAATCCTGCTTTCTGAACTGGACGAGAAACAATCCTGAAGGAATGAGATCATGGTCGTTATATTATTCAGTTATATCATGGCCTTGATTTTAAAAGAGTAAGAGAAGGAGAGAAATCACCAACATGCATCTAAATCCACTCGCTTTCAAATCCCTCATCTGTTTCACAAAACAAACTATCTCCTTTATTGAAATAAAGGAGAAAGAAAAACTCATTAAAATGAGGGTCTTTTCAAAAACAGAACTAAAATGATTTGTAATGACGTATACAGCCATACACACAGGGAGAAAATAAAATCCTGGCCCCACCGAATTCAATAGGAGCTTTGCAATTGACTTCAGATGGGCCAGAATTTCACCCAGAGAGGATTAGGCTTGTATCCGCTATATATCTGCACAAAAAATACTGTGAATTACATTTATTTGGCTTGGAATACTTAACCCTTAATTACCCGAGTTTTCACCCCTTCCCCAAGCAAATTTTCCACTCATCCCAGTGAGGTTTATCCCGGACACGTAGCACAGCGCTGGGTCCCAGGGCCCTCGAGGACCGTTAGTTCTTGCTGTGTCTCTCAATGCACAATTCAGTAGCATCTAATTATTTTATCCAGTCTCCCTCTGCCTTTGATACACAGCCTGCTTATCAACGTATTCACACAAATTAAATAAATTTATCTCTCCTAATATGTTCATTTTTAATGGTTTTCAAACATTCACATGGAAACAGCTCTAGCGTAAATATCCCAGAACAAATGGCTGTATATTATACAGGAGGGAGCAGTTGGGCTGCCAGACTGGGAATGCACCAGGCCATCTGGCTCAGGCAGTCTCTCCAAAATCCTCAGCTTTGTTTTCACCCTCAGACTCCAAACAACACATTTTCCACTGTGATGAGTTTACATTTTCCCAAACACAGGTCCTGATCATGCATGCAAATTCCAAACTTCTCCATTCCTCTCTGTACAAGAAAATTAAAATCACCTGCGCTTCTGACATCTCACCAAAGGCACAAGAAAGCTGCTAAAATCTGGCGCAATGTAAACTTTCCCCGTCACAGGGGTTAGGTTTTGTTTTATGTTTGTGTGAAATTTCTCCGAGTGTGCTGAGGCTCCTCTGAACTTATTGATAACATTTTTTTTCCCATGCGTGTAGCTGCCAGAGAAGGGCCATGCTATGCACAGAATAGAGAGCTGATCAAATATCTGCAGACATCAGAGAATGATAGAGAAGTCAACAGAAAAACCATTTGCATGCAGAGTTAAAGTACTGAAAAAAAGCAAAATATAAACAGAGTCTAAGTCTGAAGGAAGGATTTTTGACTCATGAGGACTCTCAGCAATAGACAATAGCTATCGTGCAAAACTTATGATTTTTGAGATGCCTGAGCCATATTAGCATCCGTTATGTCTTATGGATGAGAACGACTGAAGGAAAAATGGGTGGGGAACAAGAATTTCAGATTTATTTCCTCCATCTTTCCTAATAGTGAAATATCTCAACTTTATGAAAATACAGCTGAAGAAATAGAAGGCATCTCTTCTCCGTAAATATATTAAAATCCTTAGACTTGCCTAAAAACTCCGGGTTTATTAGAGTAGACATATTTCACATTTTGCAGGCGATTTCAAAATGCATCATTGTTAGAGCCAGACCTACTACGGTAGGAGCTGCTGCTTTACGGAAAGCAACAGCTATAAAGTTTGGGATCCTACAGGGTTTTGAACGCATTAGGAATGTGATCCCGACATAAAATGAGGTGCCAAGATAACATAAAAGAAAATTTAATTAAGTCAGTATTGACGCCGAATGTTGTTACCCTAACTGAAAAGAACTTCCCCGCAGTATTAACGATTTGTGTGGAGTATTTACAATTTTTAAATGGCAGGGGCACATTTTGGAAACGTAGCGAGACCCCTCAAAGGCACGTAATTCCCATCTTACCCAACACTTCTCTGGGGCCGCCACCAAAGGCCAAGCACATTATCCTCAACATAACTCGAAATGATGTGCTTTGAGACCAATCCTGCCTGGGTTTCCCATTCGGAAATCCCACAGCCCAGACTACCAAGGAGCGCGCGTGCAACGAAAGCTCGTGTTTTGGGGCAGCGCATGCATAATTTGTACCTACACCCCAGATCTGCCCTGGGATGTAGTCGGCAACAAAATTCTTGGTTACTTCAGTAACACCACTCTCCAGCCCCGCTTCCCATACTGCATCACAGCTGATAGAGAACATACACATGCGCACCAGGACACGGAGATCCCCATATTCCACCTATGACAGGACTCTTGCCATGAGTTTCTTTGTCAGGCATAGCCACACAAACAAACCCCTAACCTATTCAAATCAAGAACTCTATAGGAGCAGGAATATCTACAATTTATTACATACACAGCATCCAGCATAGCCTGTCTACCTGCTGATATAATGCATGCTGCTAATGGGACATTTATGTTAAATCTATGAGTAGCAATCCTATATAGAGAAATCTAGGTCTGATTTGCAGAACAGATTTTATTTTATCTTACCTAACTTAATAATCTGCAGCTGTACAAAACCTTGCAATTTATAACTGTGAGACAAAGAGAATACATTTAAATCTGATGTGTCCATATTTTTTAAAAAATTATTTAATATTAGAAAAGAGCCACAGATACTTTCCTGTACGATCTGGGGAACCTAACTCATTCAAGCTTTGCTTCTGAGGGATTTTTAATTTGCCACCAGAAACCTCAGAGTAGCTGTAATTTCAGTCTGGGAATTCACAATTATTGAGTGTGTGAATGTGCGTGTGTGAGTATTGAGAAGATCCTTGCCAGCTGAAACATGTACGCTTCTGCAATAGTTTCATTTAAAAGTAATCATTTCATTATCCAATTTGTTCTGAGCGTCATGCATTAAAATACTACACCTTCAAGTAGACTGACAATATATATTTAACTTTCATTAAAAATTAAAGAATTTTCAGACAGTCTTTGCAATATTTAATTACAGTTTGGTGATTTGAAAGTTACTTGAGAATCTTCTATATAATTCACTGTCGTAAAATATAAATGATATATTCAACATTTGGGTGAGCTTCTGTCATGTGTTGTACTTCGCTTCATAATAAGCACTCAGTAACCGAAGCGATCGCAACTCTGAAATAATTTCACTTTAAAAAAGAAAGAATTAAAAAAGAAGAAGAGGGAAAATTTAGCCCCCTGCCCCCGAAAAAATTCAGAGCGGCACATGCCACAGTTTTGACATGACAATGCCCTATTTTTCATAAGCAATTATAGTCATGCCTAAAAAATTATGTTCATGAAATTAATACATAAGCAAACATGTTTGCGTCTAAAATAGCCTTTCACTCCCCGTTTTCTAATCTAAGTTCAGAGAGCTTTTGTTCTAAATCCTCGCTTCTCAACTCCATTGCACTTTCCCCAAAATCTGTAATTTGCACTAACTGTGTTTTTGTAAGACTTCCTGAAATCAGACAGATTTTTTTTTTTCTTCATTGTGAATGTGCTTTAAAGCTACATGGTAGGTATTACAAATAAACTGTATCTCGGGGTTTTTTTTCCCCTTTCTCTCCAAAGACCTTCTGATGACTTGATAATAATGAAAGACCAAGAGGTCAAACAGTGCCTTAGGATGAACTCTTCATATGCAAGATGCCTTTGTTAAGAAAATTATTTTGAATCCGCTGCTCTACATGAGTTCAGGGCTCTGTTTTCAACAGGATTATGAACAGAGGCTTTTGCATTTCCGTAATGATAGGAAAGCTATTTAAAGATAATATTTATTGATAGTCTCTCTCATACGGTCTACAGTGAAATACATAAGCTCCAAAAGGACTAAAAGGAGTTCATATATCAGGAAGATTTTATTACTTTTAACACAAACTAACCAATTTGTGCCTGAAAAACAAGGAATGACAGCAAATGCTTTCCCAGGTTTGTTATGAAGAAGGGTATGTTGCTGCTGTTTTAATTCCTACAGGGAATGGGCTCTGTTTGAAAGTGTATAGTTTAACAGAGTTCTGATGCATAATGGATTCTCTAGTAAAATTCATCCAAGTTCCTTTTTTCTTTTTTTTTTTTTTCTGTTGAAAGACAGTCTTCAATAGCAGGAAAAGATGTTTTGGGACCATCAAAGAGAGTTTTCTAAAACAAACTCAGCCCTTAGAGCTTTATGTTTTGCTGTAGAAAAGAAACCCAAATACAAGCCAAGAGTTTTTTCCTTACAGACAACATACAGGGACTGACTTTTCCTATCGGTACAAAAAAAGCTTAATGTTTTTCCTAAACAAAATTTAAGAATTTTTTTTAACAAGTAAAACAGATTAGGAGGGAAAGAACATCTCCTAAGGATAAAAAGGCTTAAAAGCGATCCCAACTATTTAAAAGAAACCTATTCTAAGAGAAAAATATTCTGACAGGAGCAGAAGAAAAAGCTAGAGTAACAATTTTTTTTCAAAAAGAGAGAATCGATTTGTTCAGATAGGCCCTTTGTGAAAATACTGTTTTCATACAGAAAAGTATTTTTTACAGGTAGGCACGCACGTTATTACTCTGTCTAGGAAGCTAAAGAGCAAGCTTAAAATTGGGGTTAATCCATTGGCAAGGTCTGCTGCCCTGCAGCCCTTCCCTAAGTCCGGCACCGAGCTCGCCGCTCCCCGCGCCGCGTTCCGGGGGGCTATCCCGACATGCAAACGTGCCGCGATTTAATCGCTCCTCCTTTAACCCCAGGACCCGGCGGCAGCGCCAGTAGCGAAAGGACACACACAGCCACCGCGCCCGAGCAGCGGCTTCTGTGACGGCGTTTGCTGGACTGGGGGAGGCCGGAGGTTAATTCATATTAATTAAGCGGCAAAACCAGCCCCAGCCCGGACTAGGACGGCTGGAGGGGTCGCCTGTATTTTTCGGAGCTCCCAAGCCCGGCGGCGGGCAGGGTCCCGCGGAGACCCTCCGCGCCGCCCCGCAGCCCCGACGCCGGGGTCGGTCCCCGCCGCTGCGCGGGGGCCGGGCGCGGCTGCGCGGGTGCGGAGCGGGGAGCGCGGCCGTGCCCCGCGGGAGGCGGCAGCCCCTTCCTCGCCGGGGCAGAGCCGCTCCGCTTCGCGACGGGGGCGGGTTTCGCCTCCGCGGGCCGCCCCGCCGCGCTCCCGGGGGCCGCCCCGACGGCTGCCACCCCCCCAACACACACCCCTCCGCCTCCGCGGGCGTCCCGCAGCACCTACCTGCTTGGTCATGGAGTCGATGAGCCGGACGTAGAAATCCTGCTCCGTTCTGATCCCTGAAACAAGGCAGAGGTGTGAGGAGCGGGGCCGGCCGGCGGCAGCGCGCCGGGGCTCGCCCGAGGGCTCGGGCCCGCCGGGGCTCCCGCCCGGGGCTGCCCGTCCCAGCAGCGCTGGCCGCAGCCGGGCTGCGCCCAGGCACCGAGCGCAGGGATGCGCGGAGCGGAGGGGAGCCGGGGCAGCGGCTCCCCGGCCTCTGGTGGGCTTTCCAGCCGAGGAGGCGGCGGGAGGGCAGCCGGCGGGGGGTGGTGGGGCTGACACCGGGGGCTCCCGGCCCTTACCGTTGCTGTAGAGCAGCTGCAGGCGGTAGTGGATCCCGTTGTTGGTCTTTTCGCTGTTGGCTTCCTGAAGTCAGAGAGGACACGGGAGGCCGGAGGAAAAAGAAAAAAAAAAAATCATATGAAGCTTCTCCATCACTCGCACGCCGGGTGCCCCCGGAGCTAGACAGGGCAGCTCTCAGCCCCCTCCCCCGCCCCGGGCATAGCGAGGGATCAGGGGAGACCCCCTCTCCGGCTGCCCTCCGGGCCGGGGGAGAGGGAAGCGCCCAGGAGGCGGCGGTGGCTCCCGGGACGAGCCGGTGCCGCGGCCCCGCGGGAGCGGAGCGGGGAGGGCCCGGGAGAGGCGGCCGAGCCCCCGCGGGACAGCGGGCTACTCACCTTCTCCTTCTCCACGAAGCCCACGAAGGCGGTGCGCTCGATCTCCACGGGCTGCCCCTGCCGGTCGTACAGAGCCAGGACGAAGTGGAAAAAGTTGGACTTCCTCAGGTTGGACGGAGGCTGCTTCTCGAAGTGAGCCCGGGCCAGACCCACTCCGCTGGGACCAGAAAGACGCGGGTTAGCGGCAGCCCCGACGACGCGGCCTCACGCTCCCCCCCAGCCGGCTCCCGGGCCCGTGCCTTCCCCCGCCGGGACCCGGCTGGGCTCCCCCGGGGCTGAGCATCCCCCCCCGCCCCCGAGTCGCCCCAGGGCTCTTCCCTCCGGGACAGGGGAAAGGCGTGCTCAAGCGCGGCCGCCTCGAAACTCCGCGGAGCCGGGAGCACGGCACACACCCGACCCCATCCCGCCCTGCGGCGAGCCCGAAGCACCCAGCAGCCCCCCCCTCCGCCCCCACCCCGGTACCCACCAACCCTCCCCGGGGGCCGTGCCCGCTCGCAGCCGGCCCTGCATGGCGGGGAAGCCGCGCTCAGCCCCGCCGGCGCGTTGCCCCGCGGAGCGGCATCGGTCCTGCCACTTCTCAAACTCGGCTCGAAGCTGTCACCCAAGCGCCCATGTGCCTTATCTTTCGGTTTCAGTCCTGCGAGCCTTTCCTCCCCTCGCCGGAGTGGTGGGTGAACACCGCGACGGCAGCCGAGGAGACAACTTGAAATATTTCAGGGTTGTCCCTGCAGAAACTTTCCCTTCCTTAGAGGGCTCCAAAGGGAGGGGTGCGGGGCGAGGTGGGAGACACCGGGAGATGTCAACATTAAACTTCGTAGCTGATGCCGGCTCCAGGGCTCAGGCTGCGAATCCGGCATCAGTTGTTTTTTGTTTTCGCGGGGAAGAGGATGAGGAGAAGGAAAAATAAGAGAGAAAGCGAGGCTGGGCGCAGCTTCGCCAAATGCACCTTCTATTTGCAGGGATTTCTTTTAAAAAATCTGAGATAAGTGGCAGTGGTTTTACAAAGGGATTTCGAATTAAATTTCTCCTCGAGAAAGCTTTGCAAAACTCCCTGCTTATCGGTGGAGAAGAAGGGAGGCTGCTGATCCTGACGAGGATAAGAAAGCGAGGTAGAGAAATACATTTTGGATACATCCGTGCACAACTCGCCGCTTATCGGAGGAGGAAAGTGTCATTTGGAGATCTTAAGACTAAATCAGCAGCAAACATAGTTTTGAAAAGTCCTTCCTCCGCGGTAGCATAAGGGGCTAGAGAGATTAAAACCCTCCTATTCCTACCTAGCGAAACTCGCCGCTTCCTTTATTATTATTATTATTCTTTAATAAAAAGTCATTCCTACGGGACAAGAGGGGTAAATATTTAACTGGCGACATCTACGCGAAACTCACTGCTGTTAGCAGAGCTCCAGAGCCGGCTTTTTGTTCGTGCAGGGGGAAAGGCGCTGCCCGCGGGGAGCAGCGCTGCAGGCGGCGTGCGCCCCGGGGCGCGGAGCGGGGCGCGGGCGCGGAGCCTGCCTACCTCTGAGCGGCCGTGCTGGCGTCCAGGACGCCGGCTCCCTGCATCCACGTCCGCACCGCGTTCATCCCCGCGCCGAGGGGCTCTTCCTTCATGCTGCTCCCACTCCGCTGGATGCTTTCCTGAATCCCAAACATGAATCAGAAACAACAGCGCAAATCTTCCTTCTTTACTCAAAAAAAAAAAAAAAAAAGTGATAAAATCGCCAGGCGGACTGTTATATATGTTTTTTTTTCTTTCTTTCTCTGTTTTTCTCTCTCTCTGCAGCTGATCTCTGGAATCAAAGCAAGTCAGAGAAAGCAAACACAGGCACGCACATTAAAAAAAAAAAAAATCCAGAGGCAATCAGAGCCCGGTTTTGTTGCTGCTGTTTGCTGCGTGTGCAGTTTGTTTGGGTGCTTGGAGGGGCTGGCGGGGTGCTGGGGGCTGGTTGCAGCGCTCGCAAGCCGGAGGAGTACTTGAAGTCCCTTTTGTATGAAGACACCCCTCGGATGGCAGCAGGCAAAAAAAAAAAAAAAAAATATCTCAGATGGCAGTTTAAGAAACAATAGGACGAACGGGAGCTGCGGCAGGCTCTGCTACAGCAAGTGTCATTTTCCAGTGACAAGAGAGGCAAGTTCCCCCCCCCCTTTTTCCCCTCTCTCTTTTCTTTCTTTCTTTTCTCCCTCTTTCTTCTCGCCTCTCCCAGCCGGAGCGCTCTCTCCTCCCTCCTTCAGCCGCGCAGGAAGCGAGTTGCCGGAGCCGGGCGCACGCCGGGAAGGGAGCGAGAGGGGCGCACCCGCGGCGGCGGCACGGACGGAGGGACGGAGGGAGACCCTGGGGCTCCCAGTGCCCGCGCCCCCTCCCTCTCCCGCAGCGCCGGGGCGGACTCGCCGTCTCTCCCTATGGGAGCCACTTTGACTGTCCCCGCCGCCGAACACGAGCCCCGCAGCCCCGGCGGGCGGGGGGCGGGGCCGCCGCCGCCACGCCCCCTCATTTGCATCGCGTCACCGCTCCCTCCCCCCCCGCGGCGCCGCTGCCAATGGCCGCCCGCGAATCGCCGCCGCGGGGGCGAGGCCACGCCCCCCTCGTTAGCATAGCCCCGCCCAGACGCCCCGGCCGGCCCGAGGGAAAGTTGCCCCGAAGCCCCCCCGGGGTGGGGGGGGGGCATCAATGCAGACGCGATCGCGCCTTTGTTCATCGGCGAGGCGGCGGCGCTGCTCGACGGGGCCGCCCCGCGCCAGGTACCCGCGCGCGGAGAACCGAAGGGGGCGCGGAGCCCTCCCGCGAGGAGCACCCGCTCCCCGCACCGACACCCCCCCCAGCGCCCGGGGCTGGCCCTCGGCAGGAGCGCGCCGCGGTCCTCGCTCCCGCACAGCCTGCGGCCGGCGGGGACAAGCGGCAGCGCTAATTGCGAGGCTGGCCGAGCCCTGCCCGCTCCCCCGGGGCCGCCCCGGCGGGTCCTGCCCCAGCGCCAGGCTGCCGACCCCGGGACCGACTGCCCAAAGCCGGGGATGCCCGGCGGCCGCCCGCCCGCCCCTGCGCCGGGAGCGCCCCGCCGGCCGTGCCCCCTGCCCGAGCCCGGGAGGGAGAGGCCGCCTCACGCTGGAAACACACGTGGGGCCGGACCTGCCCCGGGTCCCGCCAACTTCCCCGCTGCAAATCCCCGCTGAAGCCCCACCGCTCGCCCCGGTTCCTGCCCCGCTCCCGGGCAGCGGTGCGCTGCTTTGCGGCAAAAGCACGCAATTTCCGACCAGGACAGCTGACGAAGAAAGTCCGATTTTTTTCTAGGAACCCTGGGTTTTTTTCTAGGAAAAATAATAATAATAAAACCAATTTCTATCCTCGCTGGAGAAGCGCTGGGCTGGCTGCGCGGCGGCAGAGCGGGTGCAGTGCCCGCACCTCTCCGCGGCCTCCCCGCACCAAGTCCCATCCTTCCCCCTGCACAACTCGCTTCGTTGCCGAGCCGCTCCCCTGCGCCCCGGGGTCTGGCCACCGCCTCCCCCACCCGCTTTTGCCGCGGAAGAGAGTTCGCTATGCCGGCTGCGTGGGTTATGCCTCCCCAAATACAGGCTTGCGCAGTGTTCGCACACATAATAAAACAAAACCCGGTGCATCCCGGCAAGCGATGTCACCCCGCGGAGGCTCGAGGGGGACGCCCCGACCGCGCTTTGGGGAGGCTAACCTCTGAAGTGCCTGGGTTATCTTTGAATTGCTCCCGTGCCCCTCCATCCCCCCTCGAGGTGCGGAAGATGCTGTCCCGGGAGCGGCGGGGCGGGCGGCTGCTCCCGCGGCTGCTGTCCGCCCCTTCCAGGGGCTGCTCAGAGCCCCGCGGAGGGCAGCGGAGCCCACCGGGCCGTGCTGAGCCCGCAAACGCCCTGTGTGGAGCACAGCTGAGGGCCTCGCAGCTGGCCCAGAGAACAGGCAGCACAGGTACAACACGGTATAGGCACCGGTATACAGCTCCATAGGCACCCTAAGGCAGTCCAACAACTCTATAGGACCTTCTTCCAGCCACTTGTACATCACTTTCTGTGCAGCTAAGCCTCGGCCAGAGAGCTCTGTCTCAAAAGCAGGCACACAGCCCCCTGCCAGCACCTCGCTGGCAATGAGAAATTGCGCCCGGTCCTTGGCTCTAGGCGGGTCCACACGCAAAACATCCACATCCACAGTACGCCACATTCTCACATAGGAACCGTTACAGAGAGCAAGTTTTCACATTCCCTGCAGTGATATTTGAATCTTCACATAATCCTACTGTATCATATCTCAGGGATATGTGGAAGAACACAGACATACAGCATCCATGAATATTTACACCAGAGGTATTGCATAGGAGTAGTTTGGCCCCTGCAGTGCTCCAGCTTACTGGTCTTCTTCAGGCTGCTGCTGTATCACTTGTATCATATCCAGCCTAAATGCCTCCATGGTGAGATACATTTTGCAATTAAAAGCTATTTGCACCTGCACTGATTGCTCCTTTCCCAGGGCAGGGATCTGCCCAGGGAGGAATAATGCATTTGAATCAATATACCAAGCAGTTGGCAGATTTTGCCCTTCAAATCTGTTCAGGGGATCAGGGGACCGTTTCCATGCCTTTTCCTGGATGCTGAAGGGAACAGCATCCCAGCAGCAGTCTAAGGGCACCTCCACCGGGCAGGGACAGCCAGCCACGACAATAAAAGCGACAAGTTCTCCGCTACTTTTCCCTTTGTACACACACACACATATGCCTCTGTGCCCAACACACAGGCAAGCTCCTGGAGGCTGCTGCTGAGGGCCAGGAGAGATGCCCCACCTGGGGCTTACGGGTACTCTCAAAGCCACTAACTAATTGCTGCAAGGATGAAAGAGTTAAACACTGGCTCGACCCTCACAGGAGGAGTGTGAAAGAAAAGCAGAGCTGAAACAAGGAGGGGGTGAGAAAGTCAGGACTTTGGAGAGAAAAAAAAAAAAAGAAGAAAAAAAAAAAAAGAGCTGGCAGCAAGCGAGGAGATTTCTGTGCTCCATCCACCCCGCAGAGGCCAACCCTAGCGTACCGGGGCTTTTATTTTCAAGAATTCCCAGTTGCCTCTAGCACTCACTTTCTCCACACCGCCTGGGTCTGGTCTCTGGACCAACGCCACCGCACTCCACCGACTGCAGCAGAGCCACTCCTGCATGCCTACCGGTGTCATGCCGGTTATGAGGCTGGAGTGTGTTCATGTGGAAAGCTGGGTTTATCCCTTCCTTAGTATGGCAAACGGAGCTGGAGGACACTCCGCAGCCTGCCACGGGGGAGTCCTCGGTGGGCTGGCTGGGACTCAGCACTTAACTGTTTTGCTGCAGAGGGAAGCTCGGGCACATTGCAGCGAGGCTTCCCTGCAAGCCCGAGTTAAACGCTCTCAATGTACAATGCACAGTAAAACACACACAGACTTGCAGGCTGCAATTTGCTCCCAGGGGTGAGTAAACGCTTTGCTCCCAAAGTGAGTGAGAGCCGCACGGTTGAGCTGTGGATTTTACCACAGCAACGCAAACCCCTAAGCTGCAACTTTGCAGCGCAGGCAAGAGCAGCTCACAAACAGGTCCAGGACATGGTCGTAGTGTGCCCAGTCATGACAGATAGGAGCGATGGATCAATGCTGGGATCCAAATGCCAGTGAAAGGGAAAGGAAGAGGAAAGGACTGGCCCTGGCTTGCTCATCCTATATAGGAGAAAACAGGGTTCCTAGGGAGCAACTGGTTTTGAGGCCTTTGAAGAAGGGGGCCATGGAAGGAGGCTTCGCTCCAGAGGACAAACACAAGCCCTATGAGGCTGGAGACAGAGGTCCCAGAGCGCAGGAGTCTCCTGCGTGGGGAAAGGCCTCTCCCCTTCCCTGAGGCAGTTTCCAAGTGGGCCCAAGGCCCTCTCGCCTCTGACCTGGAGTTTATCCAGGACAACTCCCTCTTGCCTCCAGTCCCTGCTCCCTCTGCCCCGGGCTCCCAGCACAGGGGGGACAGTCAGGCCCTGCTTCCCACTGCCCAGACCCCGAGGGAGGGAAGCAGTGGTTGGAAATGGGAAGTTCTGAGAGAAAAGCCTTCTGCTCCCTCCTCCCTGACCTTTGCAGCTGGATGAGGCACCCCCAAAGGGACCGTGCTCCTTCCTGCCCTTCTCAGAAGAAGGCAGATGAACAACGGACTCATGCCGATGGGGGGAAAGGGAAGAGCAGCTTCTCCTCTCAAGGTGAAGCTGAAAGCAGAGCACTCAGGGTCTGAGCACGTACCTGCACTTTCTGCTGATGCAGAGGTGGAAGGGGCTTGAGGGTTTGGGAACACAGTTCACTCGTATCCTCCCCAGCAAAGATGCTTTTCATGAGTATTTTCCTTATAGCCAAGAGGCTCCTGTTTTGATCCAAAGACTTCCCATCCACAGATAAATCCAATGTCTGCCCTAGCAGGTGATGACACTGTTCAGCTACTTGGGGTGTTTTATTCCTCCTACCTGGCTTGCTCATGGGGAGAAGGAGAAGAGGAGAAAAAGGCTCAGAGGACTGGGATATGATGCTCTGCTTGCCCTGTTCAGGAGAAAGGAGCCTGGATGCCTCTGGGACCAGACAGAGGATCTGTCCACAGCACAGTAATGACAGGACCCCACTTTTATCCAACTGCCATGAAGCAGCAGCAGCAGGAGACCTAGATGGAAATGTTTCATCCAGGAGCTTTCCTTCTGCTGCCTCCCCTGCCCCTTGGCGACTGGGGCTGGGGACCCCCGGGTTGCCCCCCACCGGGATGGGGCTGTGGAGCTCTCCCCCCTGGGCAAGGGGAGGCTGCCAGCCCTGGGGCAGGGTTAACCCCTGGGGTCGGAAGCAGCGGGGCGCTGAGGGAAGCATTTGGAAAATGCCTGGCCTGCAAGGGGCCGGGGGGGGGGGGCGGTGCGGGACCCCGGGGCAGGGGAGCTGTCAGCCGACAGCGAGAGTCCGGCAGAGTGGACCGGCTCCCGGCGGCTCGTCGGAAGGAGAAGGATGGGACGGGAGGGAATACGGGCGCGCCCCCCCGCCGCCCGAGCTCAGCTCCCCCCGTTACCGCCCGGGGCAGGAGCCCCACGGGCAACTCTCCGGGGGTGGGGGGAGAGCAGAGCTGTGGAATTACGTCGGGGCGAGCTCCGCACGATGCTGCACGGCGGGGGAGAGGGAATGGCCCCCCCATCTCCGCTGTATCGGGGCGGGGGGGGGAAGGCGAACCCCCCCTGGTGCCCCCCCGCGGCGGAGCCGCGCGCCCCCGGTGCCGCCGCGGGGGAGGGGGGGCGGTGCCGGGGGCCGCCGCGCCGCGTGGCCACGGCGCCACCTGGCGGCCGCGCGGGGGAGCCGCTCCCGCCAACACCGCGGCTGCGGGGACGTGCAGCATCGGGGATGGGGGGGCAGCTGCCACCGCCCCCCCGGCACCCCAACACCCGCCTGCCCCATGGGGTGCCGGGGGACCCGCGTCCCCACATCTGACAGCAAATCTAATTCTGAGCACAGGCGGTGCAGAGTAGAGTTACCCGCCTGGGGCTGGGGGCTGGTTGCTGCGAGTCACCCCAAATGTTGGGGGGTGCTCACACAGACCGTAGCACCGACGTTCGTGGGCAAGGGCACGGGATCTTGTCCAGCCGTGAATGCAGCCGTCAGAGTGTTACGGCTATCGCGGGGTAAATACGGCTGCAGGTGTAGCTGGACCACAGCGCTGTCTGGACTGTGGCATGTCAGCGACAGGGATGTGATGGCTCTGTCCCGAGAACCTCCCAGTCCCAACGCATCGTGGGACCCTCCTGGCAGCCCTACTCATGCCAAAAGGGCAAACCATCCCTACAAAGGGCAAACACCCTCCGCTTTCACTGATAGGAGCAGATAAAATCTGTTTCTTCAGTACATCAGTGGAAATTGCACTACGGTATAGACAGCTGCAGATTTCCATTCCATACAGTACTCACACAAGCTTGCAATACGTTTAAGGTTAGCTTGTATTTATTTGTTTATTTTGGCAGCCACTGGACAGATTACAGTTATTTTATCACAAAATATCTTGCTATGATTTTTACGTTGTCAGTTCAGCAAAGCATGTAAACATATAATCAACTGCTATTGGCTTCAGAGAGATGTACACGTCTCCCATTTAAGAGGGAAGGGAGAAACCCAGAGGCATGCACTCCCTCGCTCTGAGAGGATGAGTTTAAGCATATTACATGGAATGGATTTAACCACCTACTAAACTTGTCACAGACTTTGCTGAATCAAGACTGAATATTATTGGAAGTATTTAAGTCACTCAGGAATCTATATCGCCTTTTAAACACTTACGTAAACTCTGCGGACTTTGCATCTTGGGATTTTGACTTTAAAGGAGCACAAGCTCTTTTGAAGGGTGTACTCCAAAATCTCAGGCTCTTTCTTCAAACAGGGGGGTGATAAGAGACACATAACTTGCTGGGTTAGCAAGTGTTAAGTTCTCTATGTCTAGGACATGATTGCTCAGGATTTGGCTGCTCTTTTTGATTTGACCATTTTGAAACCTATTTTCTCTGGCATTCATGTTAACATCAGAAGGTCTTATGATTTCAGCAGAAACAGATTTAAGTTCATCATCTGGGCTCAGACATTTCGCCTGGAGCCAGAGACATACCTTTGATCAATGAGATTTTGCCAGAGCATAACATAGAAGTGCTTTGGTTGCCATGAAGTTTAAGATACATAGAGATACTCACTTCTATATGTACTTTCCAGAGCTTTGCACAACTCAAAGTTCAAGTCTCTGTTTTGTGTGATCCAGAACAGGGGATTTCTTTGTTTTTTGATTTGTCCAGGATCTCTGCAACTCGAGGAAGACCAAAGACACCCACCTGGACTTCTCACATCCCTTCTTAGGACCTTTTCTCAAAAATATTCAACCTGTGAGAAAAAGTTATAAAAGTTCTGGTAAAGAGACAACCGGACAGTGCCCATCAAATGGGAAGGAGGCACCACACTCATTAGGAACTCTGGGTTATCCCACGTTAGTTATAAAGTCTGTACCTGTTTTAAAGTCTGCATTTCAGCAGAGCTAATGTGTGCTTAAACACTGTTCTGAATAGAAATATTTTGGAAGGTGCTGTTCACTACCGAGCATTTGTGCAGGGAACGAGACATTGTAGTCCTTACTCAAGCACAGCTCCCACTGACTTCCATAGGAAAAGGGTAGCCTGTCTGAGCAGGCATCTGTGTTTGTTCCATATGCACACACATTCATTATGGATGATATACAAATGCTGCTCATGCTTCCCGAGCAGATTGTTATGGTAAGGCTCACATCCCACCGATCTCACTGCAGGGCTTAGGAAGCCTTCAGAAGCCTCCCAGAATGTGTTACAAACGATGTATGGAGAAATTTCTTCCTCTAGCACTGAAACAGAGTCATTGTCACGGTGGGATGAAGGAACTGTTAAACAGACACAGCAACAACACTGGAGCTGGATTCTAGCCAGGGTATTTCAAGCAACTTGTAAAAAGTTCACTGATTCTTTAATGACTCCACCTGGTTAGAGCAGGACCCCTGTTTTATGTGCCTTCCAGAAGATATGTTGCAAGAGAAGTGTGTCTTAGATGATATGAATCAAACCGGTTCCTCTAACATCATGTTGGTCTGGAATAGCTGTTGACCTGATGGAGTGTTAATGGGAACATTTATTTGTTTCTTTATCACTACAAAGATGTCATATATACTTACCCCGCCGCTGCCACTGTTCCCAAAGGGCTGTCAGCACAAGAGCCATTATAACATGACTGCCGGAGGTAATTTTTTTTTTTCCCCTCACACATTATTTCTTCAAACGATTCTGTAAAGAGAGAAAGAACTTGGATACAAAAATTGCTGGTAAAAGAACAGTGCAGTGTGACGTGAGCCAAAGAAGCTTTTCTAAACGCCTGTCACGCTGCGCTTTTATTGCTTACGGAGAGCAACACACACAGCCCGGATCCGTCTTGGCACAGGGCGTGCTGCACCTGGCACGGTGAGGATGGGATTTGCCACCGGGACTCTCCAGCTCGCTCCCCGTTCGTGGACACAAACGGGCGAAGTTTGCGTGGCACTGCCGGACCAGGCAACTGCCCTGCGCCGAGGGGCTGCCCTCGGGTGAAACACCCCGCCCTTTGTGTTTCTTCACATTTCTGGCTTACGTGAGAGCACAAAGACTTTAACACAGAGTGTTTTGGTAACATAGTCATTAGTAAATAAAAATTAGGTAGAAACCCACTGCCTTTACCTGTGGGGAAAAAAAAAAAAAATCCCATCGCATTTCATTTGTGTTATGCAATGACTTGACAGTTTAAGGAAATTGCTAATGGGACCTTTTACTGCTAGGTCACTAGTTCAAACCTGGCTCTGTCAGTAATGACCAAGAGTATCTGATGAATGTTTGATGACGTGAGATTAAAATATGGGTCTCAATCCATTTATCAGTAGAAAAACCCTTCAACAACTTGAGCCCCTTAAAGCTAATCCCGATAGAAAAGCCTGCAAGGCTGGAGCGTGAACAAGTCCTCCACAGCCCTACAGTAGATCGGGGTCAGGATGGGGGCATGCAGATGGAAAAGCTTACAGCACCGATGTCTGGGCAGAACCTTTCTGTGCATAAACAAATCTACTAGTTAATGCACTAAAATACTGCAGTAACAGTACAGTAGGGGAGCGCCAAATCCGGTATTGTTCTCAAAGGGAAAATGATCCTGGCATAGGGGGGAAGATACAAACGTTAGGAAATCCAGGATCAAGAACTGGTTTATACTAGTGCCAAAACTCAGAAATTCACAATTTTGCAAGCTGAAAAGTTCTGTTTGAATTTCTCAATATTATAACACTACCATAAAAACTCACCATTTCAACTACCATTGAAACTCAAATGTCAGGGTACGGGGTAAGGAATTAGTAAATGTCCTTTCTTATTTTTTTGAGATCAACAGGAAAATAAGTTACTGCTTAATTCACTACTTCCCAAATTGTCCCTTTCTCTCAAAAAGTGTAAAGCATCGCTGGCAGAATTTGGCAACTGCTGACAGGCAGACACCGAGGGCTGACGCCTGAGCAAGAAACAGCCGCTCCCCCTTCGGAGCCCAGCCTGCCTCCAAATTAGCGCCGGGGCCAGGTGCACACGCTAGACATGGTCTGTAACACACATGTGCAAGGTCCAGTTCAGCAACGTTTCCAGGACCTGCTCTGTGCCCTCCTGAAGTCCCTCAGTGCTTCGCCTTCAGGACTCGATCTACAGACCCAGGAAAAGAGGGGGACCACCGAGAAAGGCGGGGGGTGTCCGCCACAGGCGCTGGCACCATTCGGGAGTCCATGCTGCACGCTCCCAAAATAAAGTGACGGGAAAGACTCGCATCCCTTGTAAACTCACCAAGTGCTTGCAGAGCATTTACCAGTCATTTAGAGTAAAATTAAAAAAGCATGAGGGCCATCTGGCGGGAGCGGGGAAGGGGTTTGACTTTACCTCATTGTCCTCTGCATTTTTGCTATGGGTTAAATCCAGCTGCAGAGATCGCTGGCTGGATGCTGAGAAATTGGGAAATGCCAGAGGGGCTCTGCCGGCATCACTTACCTCAGTAACACGCCTTGCACCTCAAAACAGCCTTTTTAAGGGAATTATGTCTACGATGACTATGTCACCACCAAAACGCAACACGCTTCTGCCAAGTGCTTCTGTGTAAGGCAGCTGCTGGGGCCGGGGGCTGGTGCGCGGGCGTGCACCGGACCTGCAAAAGCACATGAGCACTGACTGCAGCACGAACACTTAGCAGCGATGGAAAGTCTGGTGCTGCAGGCTGGGAAAGGCTCCTCTGCACCATTTACAGGGCAGGAGCAGGACTTTTTCTGCCCAGTAAAGCTCAGCACAAACTCACTGAAATCAGCAGCATTTACCTGACCACTGGAAATCCTGACGGACTGGGACTCAGCCTACCTCTGCTCACTGTTTCAGCAGGTACAGTGTGCACTGGATGGGAGTGCTGGATTTACAGATCCCAAACTACAGCCTGCAAACACCACCTCAACAAGCGTGTTCTCTGACAAATGAAAAGAGCACTGACAGTCACCTTTTTCAAGGTATGCAGAAATGATCTGCTCCTTTTGCTTGCATTTGGTTTTGATATCTGGAAATCAAAATTTTGTTTATCGCACTTAAGTATAATTCCTCAGAGAAAACAAACTTACTGCCTCAGAGGAATCGAGAGCATTAACCACCATCTGACATCTTCTTACAAAGGCAAAAGTATCACTGCCACCCAGGAATAACATGAACTGCTACCCGTAGCCCTGACCCTGCTGCACGCGTGCTAGTGTTCACTTCACGCACCGTGCAGTCTTCTCGGGCCACAGACTCTGCAAACAGTGAAGCCTGTGCTTCACTCTGTGCCAGAACAAGGCTTCATACCATAATATTTGGGGTAGTCACTTTTTTGAACTCAATACCTTCCAGGTGGAAAATTAAAAATTAAGGCAACACAATTTTTTTCATTATTCCAGGAGTCTCAGACATGCTAGGAAAGTGCTGGACAAACAACCACTAGCCATGCAAAAGGCAGTGGGGTGCTGTACTGTGGGTCTGTGGGTATTGCACAAATAGCCAGCACACACGCAGAAAACATCTTATCATATACAATGCTCCTGCTGAGCTCTGCAAGGTGCACTCACCCAAACCCCATCCCACCAGTTTCCCAGCCACAGCTTCAGAATGAATCAAAACCTAAAGCAAAAAAGGCTGTTATGACCCTCCAACTACACCACTTTGCTTCAGCAGTCTCCAAGGCTTTGGAGTTGCAAGTATAGAGAATTATATTCTAATTCTAATTTTAGTATTTTTCCCCAGCTACATAATGTTTTATATAGAAGACACTGTTTCTGTGCATCTTTACACTTTCTAGGATTTGATCCTTATTGATCCACATACGCTTCTTCTAGGATCTTCTAAGGCTGCAGAAATCACAATTTCCACACTAGTTACAAAATAATTACCCATAATAATTTAATAATGAGCTTTCCCTTTAAATTATTAACATAGGTAGCCAAGAAAATTGTCAATTTTAACAAGTTTAAATTCAAATGATAAATGCCAAATCTGTGTTAAATGAGACCAGCAAATTAGCAATTAAAATATTTATGCAAGAAGGCAAAAGATACTGTGTTCAAGGAGCTGAAGAGCAGTCTCCCATTGGAGTATTTGACAATGGCCTGTGTTTGCATATCTCAGCTTTAAAACCCTGTGCAAAGGGAAGAGGAAAAAATATCCGAACCCATAATTGAAGCTGGACAGTGTTGATTGGCACCCAGTGGGATTTCACCAGAATCCAAGCAATTCACAGAATACCCTTGGGTTGTATCGAGCAGAAATCCTGACCCCAATCAAATTGTTCCTATCATATAAATCTTTATCTGTGGGAAGCTCCAAAAAAAGGAATTGCTTCGTGGCACCTATTCGCTTTGTCACTGAGAACGGAGCCGACTGTGCTCTCTGGTTTTTAAGGAAAGGAGGGGAACAAACGTCTTTCAAGTTGGAAGAAAAATACCGGTGTCCGAGCAGATCTCTGATCCCCGGTAAATGTAAATCCCGTTTTTCCCAGCAAACTTTGCAGACGTGAACCGTTATCAGAGCATCGGCATCGCGGGGAACGCGCTGGAGCGCAGCTTCACTCGGGATTTCTGTAGTGAATTCAAACGTGGAATTTTTTTTTAATTATTTTTTCCCTGTAATACTCCCCGATTTAAATTTAAATACTATTTAAATTTGCAAAACCCCCGATGAAAGGCACCCCCGGTGCCGCGCCCCCGCCCCCGCCGGCCCGGTGCGCGGAGCGGCACTGCCCCGCCGCGGCCACCGCGGGGGCTGCCCGCGCCCGCCGGCACCCAGCCGCGGCTTTCACCCCCTTCCCGACCTCCCCTTGCCTCCATCCTATTCATCTGTAATTGAAAAGGAGGAAAGTGAACCCTCCGGAAAGCAACCCCGGGCTTTTGGGAAGTTTGGAGTCCCGTTGCACGGGACCCTGAGGGGCGAAGTCTAAGCACGGGGCTTAATTTCATCCAGATGTTTATGCAAGGGTCCGAACGTCTTTAGGACGTGTGTTAAAGGGTTGGATTCTCAGGAGGAGTGAAGCACAAGTTTCGTGCCAGTTTTCTGCTCAGGGAGAAGTTTGATCCCAGAGTCTGATAGAGAGCAACACCAGAGGAGCGCGAACCTCCCCCAGCCAGCCCCACCTGCTCCCCCCATAAAAGCACAGCACAAATAGATGCAGAGCCCACTTGTGTCTGAAACCAAAGGGGACAATTCAGGACTCATCAGTGCACAGACAGACCCAGCTAATAAAACCCCACGAGGGTAAGACCTGTATTTTTCTGTTGTGAACAAGCCTGGGGAGAAGATGACAGCAGCCCACCAGCAGCACATCACCCCAGACCTAGCGTCTGCCTCCAGCGTCAGGCAGTTTTCAGAACTCAGCTTGTGTTCCTCATCCATACCCAGGGAAAAGGTGACCCTGCAGCTTCCTTTAATTATTCTCTCCAGCTCCACACCTTTAGAAAAAAAAAATGGGGACCTGGAATTCACCAGATCCACTTTACATGCAACTGTAACTCTGGTGAGAAACGGCTGCACGGGCCCAGTTGTTGTGAAAATGCCTCTAACCACTGCAGTCAATCCTCACTGCCATGCACTACAGCTGGACACAGGAACAGGCACAGACCAGAACCCCCCAATTGCACCCATCGAGCTCAACAAGGAGCTGACACACTCAATTGCATCTTCTGCAGTACTTAAGATTAATATTGAAGCACAAAGTATAATGAAGAATTCTAGTAATATTCAACAGCTGGGTTTCGGTTTCTCCCACTGATTGTTTCCTACACCTGTGCAAATGAAGATCATCACCAGCCTTTTTCCAGCAAGATCAGATCAGATCAGCTATACCCAAAACTCAGCCACATGCATGCAAAGATTTTTATCTTGAAAACAAGATGTATCTTAGCAGGTTACAATTTTTCATTTTTCTTTACTTATCAACACACACTTTCTAACACGGAGGGTCTTTGAGAAATTAATTTCCATCTGAAAACAAACAAGGGCTGAAACAGTTTACAAAGGAACCCATCTTTCAAGGACATTTCCTTTTAAATTGCACAATGTGGCTCTTAGCAAGGAAAATAAATAAAACTTAATCCCTCTGCATTCCAGCTGACATTTTTTCCCCAAGCTAGAAGCAAACAATCAATTTAAAGAAAGCTCAGACTATGGTCAATTAAGGAACTGTATGTCATTTCATTTATAAATACCAGATACCTATTCAATTGATTATTTTTATCCAATTAAGTCAGTTTTACATTTTAAATTCCTAAGAATTAAGTCATTTATCCACATCGCAGTCCTGGGCTTTTCACATCTGTTGCTGCAAAATTCTGCAGATCGTCTGGTCTTTGGCTGTTGTATTAGCTAAGAGAGTTTCAGCTACCAGATTTATTTAAGGATGTGGATTATAAACCTCCAGGAAATGGCAACCACTGAGAAAATTTGTGTCTAATTACTTGTAACACATAGAAATCTTTTTTTTTTTTTTTTTTTTTTTTTTTTTAATTTGGGTTGGTTGCTTATGCATATAAATTGTTTTAATTTTACTTCTTATCTCTTTAACCAGGACGGTCATCTTAAGGCTTATGCGTGTGCCAGATATGCTCTCTTAGCATTGTTTACTACACTCCAAGTTGTAGAGAGCTCACCAAGTTTTGCAGGCTACCTTCTTCTCTAAAAGACAGTGTTTGTTTTCAAGAGAATAATCAATACCTTAGAGCCACAGAATACATTTGCTGAGTGGTTTATCAGCTGAATCATAACTTCCGTTACTAAAACAGATGGAAATTCCCTGGCCAGAGTCTCCACGCTGGCACTAGGCGTTCCCAGGCACAGCCGTCCAGTGCTGCAGCGCTGAACTGCACCAAGGAGAGAAGTCACCGCACCTCCAGCCTCGGACTCTGGCGGGGTGCTAGTAAATAAATAGCCATAGCTAAAAGAAATAGGCACTGTCAAAAAGAAAACTGACATCTTCGGAGTGTCAGGGAGTGAACTGTGATCTTTAATGTAATTGAACATGCATATCACAAAAATGGGGATCAGTTAATTTCTAAACTCAATGTTGTAACACTAAGAAAAATTGAGTTTAAAATTGCATTTACTGATACCTTTACAAGTGCAACCAAAGCCAAAGAGATTAGTAGGGAAATATATTTGTCAATCTTTCCCACAGATGTTTTTGTGCGGTGGCATCACAGGCAAGACTTAGAATAAGCAATCCTTATAGGACAGACAGCTAATATGCAACAGCTCCAGACACTGTAGAGACTGAAAAGTGGTGCTGGAAAATTATTTAAAGGTATCTTCCCACAAATTTAACATGCGGGAGGAAAAAAGCCAGCACCAATCCTCTAGTCGCCTCCGCAGCTCTCCTCAGAGCAGCATAAACCAGCAGTGGTCCATGGACCGGTCCTTCTTGAGAACTTCCAACCCAGCAATTACCGCACCGTGCTGTGATGTTCTGCCTGCTTCAAACCAAGGGGGCTTCCTGCCGTTTGCTCTCCTGACCCGAACAAAATCCAGCAACATCAGTTTCCCTCCAATTTGGTTACTTTCATTCTGAACACAGCTGGCTGCCCAACAACATAGCATGCTTCAGCCAGCCAGTCCTCCTTCCCAAGTGTGGTTGTTGGGGTTTTTTGGGTTGGTTTGTTTTTGTTTTTGTTTTTTTTTTTTTTTTTTTAAAGACACAGATATCAACTTTATTGTATTTTGTATCTTATTTGCTAGACATAATTTGAATTTTGAACCAACTGAAATCAAACTCCTTAACTGTCCCTGCCAGTTAGGAAAACTGTTACAAGTTTGTTCTCAAATACTGAGATAGTTTAAGCCCAAACTCTGGTCTATTTTAGAAAAAGGATTGAGGTAACTTAGAAATTTAATTTAAAATCAATCAGGAAAGAAGGGGACTCAGAATGAAGATGTTTTCCCATGCCGGAAAACCTTGTGCATTTCAAGAACTCTCTGCCATGGCATAAAATGAAGTGCTTCACCAGAAACAAGGAAGGAAATAGATTCTTCTGCTGCAAAATAGCCAAAAGCCAAGGAAGCTGACAGCAATGCAATTCAAACTAAGGCTTTCAAATCAAATTCCTAGCCACGGACTTGTTTGCTCTTTTCACGGAGTCATCTCACCTTGCATAAATACATTTCCCTGAGCCCAGAGCAATGAACTGCGTAAATCAGCAGCGCTGGGGTACTCGATAGGACTGACTAGACACACACTATCACACCATGTGATCAGTGCGCCCATTTCCAACAAAAAACCAACCAGCCATAAAATTCCCAACTGTTCCCATTATATCACCTAGCTGGAAGCATCTTTTTGAGTCCAAATGTTCGTCAATCACACCACCATCAGGAGTCCACAAGAAAATGATTTCAAGCCTCAGCCTACAGTTCTACCCTGATCATAAAACACTCCAAAAGCTTTTTTTTCCCCATTTACTCATGCACAGCTACAGAGAAAAAGAAAATCAACTCAAAGCTAGCAGTGTCCAAGAGGGAGTTCTGCACCAGACAAAGCTCAGAGGTCAGGAGCGTTCACCCAAATGCTCTACAGAGCATTGAGGCAGAAGGTTCGTTTCATTCCTTACCTCCCTGCTCCCCCACAGCAGCCTTCCCCCTTTCTCTCCTGTTCCCCTTCAAGTTACGCAGTTTATTTCTTCTGCAAGATCTAACTTGGTGAGAGTTTCGGCAGTTCTCCCTTCATCCCTGAACTTCCTGACCCGTAAGATACAGCCTGCTTGGCTTATCGGTATTTATTTCCCACCCACCCCCATTCCTTGCAGGCTTATTTTTAAGTTCTTTCTAGAGCTAGCTGTCCCAAATTTTTCAGAAAATGGTATTCTATCAGCATTTTTGAGTTGGAAAAAACAAAACCAAAAATGCAGCAAAAATGAACACCACCACCACCCCCCTGTCCCGAACTTTCTAGTCTAGCAGATTTTCCTACCCAGTTAGCTCTGCCTCACGAACCCTGCAGCAATGTACACACTCCACCTCGGCTTGCTCTTACAAACAACTCTTTGTAATAGTGTTGGCACCTAATGGAGGTAACTTCCATCTTTCAGGAAAAGCCCTGTTCCTATGAACTCTCCAAGCTAGCAGCCTTCCCTCCTTTCTCTCCTCTCTCTCTTGAAAATATCCTTCTTACAGTAAAAAAGGTGCATCAGAGATGTTTTCATCTCATCATGCCCCTCTCGCCAGGATGCAGAACTCTGCTAAGATTGCCTGAGCCCCCACATCTTTGAGCACCTTCCCCAGCACAGAATAGTTGCTTTTGGTTCACTCCAGTGGGAATCTTGCAGCATCATTTCTCCTAAAAGACAGCACATACCTTCCCAGTCCTTCAGGCTCCTTTCCAGTGCCACATCCACATTTCCGATCTGCAGTCCTGGCAGACAGTGCATCTGTTGAATCTGCTGTGGGCCTGTTGATTCTTAATGAGCAGTCTCCAGGCACGCTTACCTCTCACTGATGTTGCTGTAAATCCATAGTCCTTTCCTCTAGCTTTTGCATTACCAATTATAGCAATGAATAATTTCAGGTAGAAATTAAAAGGCTCATTGCCAAGAGATCAGTCAGGCTGAGAAACAGCTTCTCGGCATAAGCAGTGAAGGCAAACCTTATTTTTTTGTTCCTTTTTCAACGCCACTTCCTATATTTATGGAAGTGATGATGTGACATACTGTGTGGGATAGCAATGCACTGGAGTTGATGACCTCGGTGATTCCCTTCTGCCCTGCTGACCTCATGTGAATATTGTAGACGAGCATAAGTTCCTCCCCTCCCTTCCTTGCATGCACCCTGAGGTATTTGTATAGCAGTCACAACCCCTCCAGCCTTCATTTCACCAGATTGACCAAGCCTAGCCCTTCTCATCTCCTGTTCCCAATCACTTGGGGTACCACTTGCTCCCTAACATGGAAGCGAGGTGATCTTACACAAAGGAAAAACTTCCCATCACTGGTGTGAGGAACTTCTGGGGTCATCCTTCTGCACCCAGGGACAGCAAGCAGGGTTTAAAGGAGTATCCTTCAAGAACATGTTCTGTGAATTGAGGGAAAGTCTTTGTTTCACAATACGAAAGAGCATCCCATAACAGTGCTACCCAGAAATTCCCCATTTCCTGCCTCCACAGACTTTTAAGTGTGGCTAGAATGGAAATAGTCTGAATTATGTAGGTTAAAAGCTCAGACACATACAAAACATCTATTTGAGAAAGATTCAATTCCATAGAAATGCAGGCATGGAAGAGCAGAACCCAGATCACTGATTAATAAGAGTGAAAAAGAAAAGTTCAAGAGAAATTTCTCACAATTCCCACCCCCCAACCACACCCAGTTATTAATAAAAGCTTTGCAATGATCAGTGAAGCATGTGGTAAACCTAAATTTCTGATCAATGTGCAAGAAAACAAAACTGAGATACAGAATCAAAGGATGGTACAATCGATATTCTTATCCTGTCAGGTGAGAAGGAAATAGGTTGGGGTTTTGCTTGGGGCTCAGCAGCAGCAGGCAGCCCACGCGGCCTCCAGGAGCAAACGTGCCTCAGTGTCCTGCTATTGTTCTGTCTGTGTTGGCAAAGATCTGGTGGCAAGGACCAGAGGAGGCCAGGAGGTACCACCAGGACACACAGCACTGAAATGGAAATGGGGGAGAGCGTGCATCAAAAGTTCCACTGATCTCCAAGGAGAACAGAGAGCTACTATTGCAGAAAAGCCTGTCAACACATACTTAATTTAGTACAAGAATCACATAACCAAGTGTAAAAATCTTCAAATGTCATTTATTAAGACATTCAGCTATGTCTGTCAGTCTACATCCAAATTTACTACTAAAAATAAAATAGTATCACATTTCACATTAGGAATACCGACTTTGAAAAACACTTGAGTCAAGCCTATCGTATAAATAAGTGACTAATTTCTCTTCATATCAAAATTCACATAAAAAAATTGCCTGCCCCCTACTCCCACCTATTTCCCCACCCCAGTCCCTAGTTCTACTTGAAGCCATGATGCATGTAAAAATTTAAGTATGGACATGTCCTTGTCAAAGAAAAAAGGTGCAAACCTATTAACAGCTTTAAAAGTGGCATTTGCGGAGTCTGATCATACACAATAATGTACTCATTCCCAAAGTGCAAATATCGCCAGAGTTTAATACTGTTTTAATTCAGCTGCAAGAATTAAACATTACACAGCACAGTACTGCAAGGCCTCTATCTGTGCCCTAAAACTCATCCCACTTTCCTCCTGCACATGGTAGCCGAAGTCAAAGTGTTCATTAGAGCTTTAGTTTACTTCATGCAGCCCAGCCTGTGCCCATTATTAGCAAAAGTTTCATATACATCAAAATATTGAAGACTCCGTCATAAAAGTCAAGAGTCACTATAGATTACATGAATTCAAATGCAATTGCCCCACCAAGAACACCCAAAGCATACACATGACGTATTAAGAGTGCTTCCATCTTCTAGTACAATCACTGCTGTTATATCTTTGATTTTTGCTTACGTGCCATAAAAAATTTGTCAGCAACCAAAGCTGCACCTCAGAGACTAACAACTCGCTGCATTTAACGCCTCTCAGGTACCCTGGGACATGGCTGTGTGCGATACCTTCTTCCTGACCAAAACAAAAGCTAGCGTTCTCTCTGTCTGTCTACAACCTCTCACAGACCTCTCGTTCCTCTTATCCCTCACCTACGTCTTGAAAACACTCTTTCACTGCAATTTATTTCCAGACGTCCTTCCTATGCCCACAGTTCAGAGAGCTTCTGGAGTCATTTCTACTACATCTCACTGGAGTTACCACTACCAAGCAGCCCATAAAAATCAGCATGGGAGATTACATTTTGACCAGCATTAATAGCTAAACTTCTTTCACAGCTGTGGAAGGATAGGTTTTCTTCTGAGTCAAAGTTGGATCTCTGAAATGTGTTTGTTCCTGTGTCATGCTTTGTCACCTTAGAGCTGGACACAAACCCTTGGGTCTCGAGCGGGGCACCCCTCTGGGGCTGCAATTAGTTCTGCAGCACAAGCTGCTCCCTGGCTGGCCTCACACGGGCTCGTGCCGCTGTCCATGCTTTGAGACCCCTCCGTCTCAGCAGAGGCCTCCAGGCTGTCCTGTCCATCAGCAACCTGTCCACTGCTCTTGCTAGGGCTGTCTTTCATACTGGGCCCACTGTCACGTTCAACACCAGGGGGCTCAGCTGCATCTCCAGGTCTGGTATTTTGCTCTGCACCAGGATTTGGCTGTTGAACTGGCTCTGGTCCCAGTCCCGGTAGCTGTGAAGGGCTCTTAAGTTGGCAGTGGCACAGAGGGCAGGTTTCTTGCACATACAGCCATTTCTTAAGACAACCCGCATGAAAAAAATGGCTACATGGTGTGATTACAGCAGTTTTCATATCCTGAAAGACACGAAAAAAAAGAGAAAGATCATATTATTTGTAATTCCATTCCTCTCCTCTCACTCCATACATCTAATGGGTCCACTAGCCACGCAGGAGACAGAAGCAGACAAGTCAGAGAATGATCCTTCCTTCGTACCAACAAGCCTCCACATTCAAATACAGACAGAATTCAAACACAGGCCAGGTCTGGCTGTTTATATCACAGGGATTAGAAATTAGGCAAAAAGCTTTGTTTATAAGGATTACACTTAAATAAAAGCTTCTGTAGGATAAGAGTCACAGGATTAGTTGGCTTAAGAAACAATTGTGCAAGTCAAAAACAGCACTTACAGATACAACATGTAACAGCAAACCAGAAATGAAGTAACACCCTAACTCTGTCAGCTGAGACCCACATATTACCAGTCTGGTGTTTCAAACACTGTCATTCAACCTGGCACTGGTAGTTTTACTCTTCAAAGAATTTGTATCAAGTTTGGAGTCAACCCAATTGCACTCCAGCTGCACACTACTAACCTTAGGGTGGTTCTTTCGCTGTCATGCACAACTACAATTTCTATCCAAGAGAAAGAGACTTCGGAGCTAGAGGTATGATAAAGGTATTACTTTCAGCATTAATTTCTAAGGTCCCTACATCTGCTGGCTTACATCAGGAAGACCCTTAATCTTTTGATAATTAGGTTTCTGTTATAAAACTGACATTGCACATGAAGTGGAAGTAGCGATGTCTGTAGAGACTGAGCTGCTTCTGCGGAATAATAACAAATCAGCTACTGAGTACACGTTGTCTTTCAGTAACAAAATCTTCCACTAATGAAGAAAGGGTACATTTGCTGTTACTATTGAGACCAGCTCAACCCAAACATGAGAGGTTTCAAAGAAGCTCAAGGACACAGTTTGTTGTGTAACTGGAGAAAAAAGAATGGAAGTTTAAACACATCCCAACTATCTCTTTATTAATAAAAACTATCTCGGTGACAGCACTCCAAATCAATTTACACAAAGCAGAAAACTGGGTAATTCAAGTAACTTACTGAGCACAGTATTACTCACTAAATATAATTCAAGTAACTTATTTTACTAGTTGCAGACTGAACTTGACAGTGTAGTGGTATTTCAATTCAAGTCAACCTTTTGACGCTTCCATTCTTACCTGGTAGCAGATGGCACAGATATCATTGTGTTGCTCCAACTGCTCTTTTGTGGCAACGGGCAGTGATTTTATCTTGTTCACAGCGTCTCTGCGAAGAAGGAAACTTTTCCACCCCAGCTGGGCCCGCAACCACACGTTGTAATAGGAGTGAATGAAGATGATCACAGAACCCATCACAGTCCATTCACCAAAGATCGTTTCCGAGACACCGTATGCCACCACACAGAGAGCGACGAGGAATTCCAGCAGCCGGTACGTGCCATTTACATAATAAATCACATCATCCATATTTTCTACTGGTTCTTTTCTGAACTCCTCCACCATAAACAAAACATAAATGAAGAGTGTCCCAAGCACCTGCAACACAGTGCAAGACCATGAGCTCACCGTTCAATTCTGAACTGTAGCTTAAGTCATTCAGCATTGTCCATCGAGCTCTGTACACACCACGCTCCCGAATCAGACAGAGGGCAGGCAAGCCTCAAAGTAGTAAAATTGTCGCTGAACTTCAAGACAAATCAAAGTCACTCTTTCTTGCAAAGCATTTAAGCTTGTTCCCAAGTACTTCCCCTTCTGTACTTTCCCGAGTGCAGAACATAGCTGAGTTGATTAAACAAAAGTGCTGAGCATCATGAGGGGTGATTTTATAAATTTAATAATAAAAAACCCAAGTTATAACAAATACTCATAGTACAAAACATTTCCTGTATTTACACTACTGTGTTTTGAACTTCAAATTGCTTTCAAAGAGCCATAGCTAAGTAACAATATATAAATGAGTACTCTGGAAAAAAACTTTTTACTAAGATAGTTATGCCCTCAAAAGCCTTCTGGCTTTACAATTTGAAATAGAATTCCATTCACCTATGTTCTCAGCCCACCCCTAAGAGCTCCTTAGCCTTAGATACAGGCTAAAGAAAGAGATTTGATATCATATCTTGTACTTCTGCCCTTCTATCATCCCTGTTCTTTTCTCATCATGTATTTCCGCCCCTAGAGTAACAGGATCACAGTTAATACAGGGCTTCACAGTTACTACAGGGCTAACGTTCTTACCTGAAGAGAGGTTAGAATACTGCTGGAGATAATGATCAACAGCCAGAAATCCATGTGGAAAAATTGACAAATCATGTAGGCCATGTATGCGGGGAACACGAGTAAGAACAAACAGAGGCTGACTGCTCGGAAGTGCTTCCAGAGACTCCTGCAAACAACACAATAGGTTTTTATTTTTTAAGTCAGTTTTGAGTGTCAGAATAAGAATTGGCTGACTGCTGGATGTAGCCATGTTAGATGTTTGCTCAAGGCTTTAACTTGTTGAAGGGAGTTTCTCTTTTACTTGGGCACAGTCTCATTCCCAGCATGCATACCTACAACACACACAGCATGAAAAGTTCGCTCTCATCTGACCTTTGCTGTTTTCAATACAAAGACAAAGATTATGGGCAAAAATTCACCTACATTAATTGTCATAATGGGTCAAGTCAGTGGTTAGACAAATTAAGTACCCGAGATATGAATATTTCAGATGAAAGTCCATTAAAATAAAGAAAATTATTAAACATGCATGTAACTGTACACTTTTCTATATAAACAGAGTTCTCCCAGATTATATACTTATTTCAACTCTTCTATGTCTTTTTGCTAATATGCATGGGGCAAAGGTATTTCCTTTCATCACCAGATTTAACCCTGCTGCCTTTAGAAGCATATTCCCCAATTCAGGGATCACAAAAGAAGAAATGTAGCAGGACTTGAACATTCATCTCTGCCAGTCCTTACTCTGCTCCTATCAGTTACTTCTTCCTAATCTCCTCCCCAACCTAAACACACCATCAATCTTTTCACACCCACCCATTTGTGAAGGCTTTCAGAATATCTCCAGTAATTTACTATACTACCTTTACATGTTCCTCAAGTTGTATTTTAACCTCATTTAGCTGTGGAAATGATCTACAGAAAAAGTGGAAGTATTGGGGGGACAGGACAGCAGCAGAAACTGGCTAATTTAATAGAGTCTGAAGAAACACCAGAACTGCAGACCTCACAGTAGCATTCTGTGTCTGGGGTGAGGGAGAAAGGGGGAGCTAAAGGGGAATTTAATCCTGATCCTTGTTGATTTAGAACTGCCTGGGAGATTTGGCAGAAGAAAGTTAAAACTCGCTATCACCACAGACTGCTTGTTTAAGCTGGGCAGATGCTCATATCCTGGCTGTACTCCCTTTCCCTCTGTTACTATATTTGAAGTTAACATTGCTGCAGGCAGAACATGCCGGCTACAAGTAGCCTTGAAGCTAAACAAATTCTCTACACATAAATAAACCTTCTCTTTTATTTCTTCACTTACAGGTTACAGAAAGGGAAAAGACACAAACAATTAACAAAGATACAAACAGATTAATACAAGACACCAAATACCAATACAGCTCTTCAAAACACAAATTAAACTTAACAACCATCCCACATGATCAGAACATCTGGTACACTAATGCAAGCCTTCCATCTCCTATGTTCTGCCAATAAACCCTATCATTTTGGGATCACAGCCTCACAAAAAAATAGGTTTTACAATATCTAACACAAAGTCACTCCCAGAAACTTCCCATCCTCAAGAGCTGTCTGAGACCACTACATTAGAGGGAAACCTACCCAGCTGCAGAGGAGGTTAAGCAAAACCATTCTGCAAATCCACACAATGGAGTGTGGGTGGGGAGAGCACAGGCACTGGAGTCCTGGATTTGCTTAACTGAGACCACAGTGCACTGACACTCTTGCTAGGGAGAAGAACCACTGAACAGCGTAATACTCGAGTGGGCAGCCAGCAGCTGCAGAAGAGCATGGTCTTGCACAGGCTGGATGGACGCAGTCCTGAGCAGGAGCAGGTGACCAAAGTCACCCTTGTTTGCCAGCATACAGCATGGTGAAAAGTAGTACTGTGTGCCCTTGAGAGAGTAGGATAGAGAGGGGGAAAACGAGAGAATTTAGACTAGAAAAGAAATCTGCATACAGAAAAGACAGGGTAACTTTACAAGCTACTAAAAATCCAAATCAGGCCATCAATTACTAGTTTATCACCTCCTAAAACATCATTGAGTAACTTTCAGTTTAGGAAACCAGTCTCTTACTTGTCCCTTGAGGCTCCCAATGCCAAGACAATGGGATCAGCAATTTCCAGCATGGACTGAAGGATGGATGCCACCACAATGAAAAGAATAATACTGAGCAGGAACGCCCGATGCACAACTTGGAGCTCAATCAAACCTGTCTGCACAGCCAGGATCAGGAGTGTGACTCCTTCAGTCATTCCCCTGCAGATCAACACAGTCAAAAGAACAAACAATCACATCTTTCTGTGTGTCGATGTTGGTTCAAAAATACATCTAGAAGCACCAGGAAATAAGCTGTCTGTTTCTGCCACAACCCTTCAAATGTCACTGGTTTTAGCTTTTACTCATGTCCCTGCTAAGGTTTTAACCAGAGAGGAGTGAAGTGATGGGGGTTAGGAACTAGCAGATTTCGGAACCCTGACCCTGACTAGCAGCATCTGGGCTATATCCAGCCCAGCAGACGCCACCCAATGACAGAGTTCCCCACCAGCACAGAGCATTTTAAGGACCCAGGTTGTGTCTTAAGAGGAGGAACCCACCAGCCTCAGTGTTGCCTACACAAACCCAAAGCAGCCCTGCTATGTCTACACCTGGGCACCAGTCACCCTCATTCCTAGATCACCATGAAGATCCTCTCCACCTGCTGTATTTCCCCATCACCACCCTCCAGTCTGTCCTTTGGCCCCGGGGAAACATCCTTGACTCAACACCCCCCCTGGTGCCCAATTTAGGCAAATCAGCAATTTTTCAGTTTATTCTCTCTGTACCTATACCAAATAAGCTGTCCGCTTCTTTTTGGCTTGGAACCTCAGACTGAATTTCGTATCTCCAAGGACCACGATTTAGCACCAGTATTTGACGCAGTTGAAGTACAGATCACCCAGAACTGCATGCTTCCCAAAAGATGCTTTTATGTAGACTACTCCTGGGCAACCCTGATTTATACCATTTTTGCTTCCACATCTTGGAATCCAAAATGTAAAACATTCTTTTGTATATGGTCTGGACTTTCTGTAGAGTTAAGGGCTGGAATAACTGAGAAAGGTAGTGTCATACGTAGGATCCCAATTTCGTATCAGACAAGTTGGGACAAGCATTAAGAAAAGGCAGTTTCTGTATTTTGGCTATTTCCCATAGTAATTTACAGGCAATCCATTCAATGCTGTGTTTTAAGCCTCATAGAATAGTAATGTTTCACACATGACTACAGGGTAAATAAGGAAATGGAAGTATGAAGTGTTTATATTATCCAAGCATGTGAAAATTTTCCAGTGACTCATGAAAATGAAAGCACTAAGACAATCAAACTCTGCAATTACAAATCCCAACTAACAGCCCTGAATTTGTTACAGAAATGAGCCATCTCCCAAGAAGTCTGTGACAAGCTGTATTTTCACCTCAAATCCTCCCAGTGAACACACAGACTAGCATACAAAAAGCCTGTCAAGGATATCCAGGAGTTCGTAAGTTAAAAAATTGCAATGCAACCTGTACATTTCTATATAAATCCTTTTTTGTCTGCTTCTTTTTAGACTCTAGGCACAACAAGGCACTTACCTGTTCATAGCAGGATCATTCATGAATGCTCGGTAACCCTGCAAGTAAAACTTGCAGAGAGTCAGAACTCCCAAAGCAACGAAAGAGACTGTGAAGACCAAGCCCAGCAGTGAGTATGGAGTGCTACAGCATTCGGCAATACTGGAAGGAGACAGGGGAAAAGAAACAAAAAGAAAAGGTCCATCAATTAAAAGCAATGTGGTGAGCTCTCCCCTTGTCCTGTTAATTGTGCAAGTTGGTTTTAAAGCAAAATTGGATTGGTTTAATGAAAATATTAAAAGCTCTACACCGCCATGAAATCCTCCTATAAAAAGATGAGACGTATTCTGTTACTTGTCTCCAAGACACAACTTCATCTCAGCTCCCTAGTTAATGCTGCCGTCAGGCTGGAGCTCGGGCCGTGCTATGGTATTTCTCTGGTCCCTCTCCAGCGCTGTGCCACACGGTGGCACTGTCCTGCTTGCGTAGGGTTTTCATAACCACAAGTCAATTTGACAGCCACAATACACCCAGAAATTCAGCCAGCTACCAGAAACACAGAGTTAAAGCAGATGGATTCACTAAGGCACTTTCCACTCATATCCACAATCGTACAAACAAACATCAAACTGATAAATACTACTGGGAGACTGGGAGCTTTTTGGTAGCATTCACATCAGGTTCAGGTAGGCAACACCTGTCTTTCAAACGGCTGAGCCAGAAGCAGCAAAATAAGACAGTGAAGAACATTCTTCCTCAGCAGGCTTCTTCCTCTCTTTTGCTACAGCAGTGAAGTCCCAAAGATTGAGACCCCAGAATACATTTGACAATGCTGAGAACAGCTGCATAACTTGACCTCCCTCACCTCAGGGCTGCTCTTCTGCTGATCCTGGCACTGCAATATTTGGAGCAGCCTAAGCCTCAGAGCGTACTTCGGCTTCTGAAACATGACGCTGCCAGAACAAGGGGAATGCAGTGCGGTGCACCGTATGCCCCAACACTACGTAAAGAACCAGCTGTCAGCCAGGGATTACACATCTGGAAATGCTCACATACATAATCCAAGGTAATACATTGACACCCCCATTCATTTAAAAAGAAAAAAAATCTTTGCTTGTTCACCAGGACAGTAGTCTTGTAAGAGAAATTATGGTGGTCAAAAACATGTCATGCTAATTAACCAACTGAAGAGTGAACTAGTCCAGCACTCTGACAAGACAAAAGAGTTTTGAGAAAGCATATGCTTCAAAAATAAACAAAGCTTGTCCAAGAGACATTTACTTTGTCTCTTTTAATGACTACTTTAACCGGAAATCTCCTTTGAAAGCAATTCACAGCAGAAAATTTTGATGTGTTTACATAAACTATTTGCAGTGCTTCTGGTAAGCCTTCAAATTCTGCCTGTTTACCAAGCCGAGCAGGGCTGAAAAAGCTTTTAAATGTTCCTGCTGGTCAAGGTAGTGAGAAACGCAGTATTTAAAGCAGCTATTTCTGTAGGATATTTGAGGAACTTGGAACAAATTATCAGAAATCAAGAATCCTGGCTTTTCTGCCTGATGCCAAATCCTTTTTTGTCAGAGTAATTTTAGTACCCTTATTAAACTTATTTTCAGATGATCTACTATGCAAGGGTCCTAGAGGAGCTTAAGAGCTCAAAGAGAAGTCTGGGGAGCTTTCAGTGTTATGTTTATGTGTCAAGCACAAGTTTATAAATTGTCCCAAAGAGCTGAACTCTTCAAGGCTTCTCAAAAATCACAGCAGTTACATACCCATGGAAAAGATTTTGAGAGGAACAAGGACAATGAAAGGTACAGAAGAGTTTTTAAACAGCAAACATGCAAGCAAAAGCTTTCCAGTCTGGGAAGAACAGACCTACGCTACTCGCAATTTTAAAGAAAAGAACGGAACTGTGTGGTCTTTCCCCCCCTGCCAATACATGAATTGAGGGGCACTGAATGAAACTATATGGATTCAAACAATCAAAATGGATTTTTCATCATACAGACCAAGTTGAGCCATGAAACACCTTGCCTCAGGATCTTTCAAATGACACAAGTGTACACAGGTCCAAGGGCAGAAAGAACAAGTTAATGGAAGAGAAGTCTTTTGGGTGTTACTCAACACATATTAACCATATCCAGCTAATGCAGCCTGACAGCTGAAATTGGATGCGGGATTGGAAGGGTACTAGGAAGCGTCCTTTCTGTCATATTATCAGTAGGTATCTTTCCAGGTACTTGTTTACAGCCACTGCTGGAAACTGGATCCTAGGCTAGATCAGTATTTGGTCTGACCCAGTACAGACACTCTGAGGTTCTTATGAAAATCAGACACAGCTATTCTGCACACCCCAAGTGCTGTCAGCTGAATTCCAGCTACACTGTTTTAAGCAATCATTACACTTAAAGGGCACAGATGCAGAATTCGCTCACTTTCATGGAAGAGCACACCTTTTCTTCCATTTTGTTAAACAGCCACCGCTCCATTATTAACTGGCCTGACAAGGTATACCTGAGTTTGTGTTTTTAAGATGAGTAAGTGTTTATAATTTTTCTACTGTGACAGAGCTGAGAACACTGAGAACATTTGCATAGTTTTTCTGTTCTTTTCCAACTGCAAGGAGAACTTCACAGAGATCAATTGGTATTCATTCTCTCATAGATCAAGCCAATGCAAATCTGCAAAGTAAGTTCTCTGTTTTGCCATGAACAGAAGTCTAACAATTTGGTGCAGGAATAAACTCAACTTATTTACAAGGAAAAGGATTGCTTCCCCCATCTCTGCTAATTGCTAAATGCAGTACTCTATTGAAACAAAACTAAAATTGCAGCAGAGATGAACAGGAGGAAAAACTTCAGACACCAATGGTTTAGTTAACAACCAGGTAACATAGTCAGTGCTTTTACATAATGCAGTGTGACACTGTAAGCAATTTTAATACTACATGCAATAAAATCCCTAGGATTTCTCCTTAATGATAATGAATTTTGACAGCTTACACTATGGCACAGATAGATACACACACACAGAGGCAAGAAACAGCTAAGCAATTGGAAAGTCTGATTGGAAAACTGTAGTGATGAGCAAGTTACTCAAAGAAGTTGCTACCCAAACATGGTCTCTAAAGAGTATGTCTTATGTTACCTGTGTGTTTAGACAACTATTACCTCTTTTCTCCCCACTCCAGTATTACACTATCTAATTTGCCTAACCCACCTTCTGCAACACACCCAGTTCTTCCCTGCCCTAAGCTCCCGCTCCCTTTTGCATGCTGTAATTTCTAGTTAAACAACAGCCAACAAAGGCACCTAAGTTCCAGCCAGAAGAATCCCTCAAATGCTGCCTTTCTCTCAATAACAGCACTAACCACGTGTCCTGGTTTTGGCTGGGATAGAGTTAATTTTCTTCCTAGTAGCTGGTATAGTGCTGTGTTTTGGATTTGGTACAAGAATAATGTTGATAGCAACAACCAAAACATCAGTGTGTTAAGTAGTGCTTACACTAAATCAAGGACTTCTCAGCTTCTCATGCTCTACCAACTGAGAAGGCTGGAGATACACAAGAAGCTGGGAGGGGGCACAGCCAGGACAGCTGACCCAAACTGGCCAAAGGGATATTCCATACGCCATGCTCAGTATATAAACTAGGGGAAAGCTGGCTGGGGGGCCGCTGCTAGGGACCGGCTGGGCATTGGTTGGCGGGTGGTAAGCAACTGCATCGTGCATCACTTGCTTTGTATATTCTTTTTTTATTATTATTATTATTGCTATTTTATTTTATTTCATTTCAATTATTAAACTGTTCTTATCTCAACCCACGAGTTTTCTCACTTTTACTCTTCTGATTCTCTCCCCCATTCCACTGGGGGGGGAAGGGGGAGAAGCGAGTGAGCGGCTGTGTAGTGCTTAGTCGCCAACTGGGGTTAAACCACGACACACAGGCCTCTCTCCTTTATCTTACAACCAGTTTTTAGGAAGCTTTTAGGAATTTGGTATCTTTAAGACCTTTACACCTCTGCCAAATTAACTACTGGGCTCAAAAGTTACTTCGGGAGTTGGGTACTTCGGCTGCTTGGATGAACTTAAGAATGTGTCCCACACCAGACTGATGAATCAAGACATACAAGGCTCAGAAAGCAACACAATCATGAGTAAGATATCAGTTGGACTGAACTTCAGCTGAAATATCTCAGACTTAAAACCAATTTGTATACTGAAAACAACTTCCAGACCAAGGCTCTAATTATAGCTATTCCCTCATCAAAAGAATATTTTGCTTTCTTTGGGAACTCTCCCACAGTTCTACTAATGCTGTCTGTTCTGAATGGGATCCATGCCTCTGAAGGACAAGCTTAACACGGTTTACATACAAGGTCACTGCAATAAGGACAAATATTTGTTGGGTATCCAAATGCAATATAGCCAATCTACATATCTAGTCTCTAAAAGAGCATAAACATTCATTTCAGAAGATAGTCAAAACAGAAAACTGATTATTTGCAGGCTAGTTAATTACCTTGTCAAGAAGAGGAAGAGGAGCCTCTCTCTTGAGGCAGGCTGGTCCCGTGTACTGAAATAGGAATAGATCTGAAGAGCAAATAAGACAAGCCAAAACACCATGAAAAGAACTGGGACGACCAGCTGGTTCCACAGAGACATCCCCAAAGCCAGGAGACCATACACCTCCACCACCTGGGCAAGACAGAAAAATGCAGTTTGTTACTGGTTCACAGCACCCGTGATTTGATAACAAAAGGCTAGTCAACAATACAGCCACAAGGAAGCTAAGGATAATTCACATGGCATTAGTCATCCCAACGGAAAAGAGGAGGTACATCAAACTGCAGTCTGACAAAGGGAGAACCCAGGTTCAGCAGTGACATATTACCACTGTCTGTCTTGAAGTAGGGAGAAGTACCTGACTGTGCAGCAAACTATCAGGCCAGCTGAATGCCCCTTCCTATGAAAAACTGGCTCGGAGCTGCTGACTGCAGCCAGCTCACAGCCAGAGGAGCGAGGGAGGACATGTGCCTCCAGTTCACGCATAACCCTCTCAGGCCTTTTTGCCCAGCTTAAGTCACAGCAATGTTGTTTTCTCTGTAGCTACTGCCAGGTCACTGCACACACTAGATACTGAAATATGAGCCACATCATTTCAGCATAGTAAAACTGCTTTGCTGACCTGTTTTTAAGGAAAAACTTAATACCTCAGACATTTTATATTTAAGTATCTCAAAAAACAACACGTACCAGACTTCTGACCGCTCTAATCCACCAAGTGTTTTGAAATTCATGTTTAAGCATTATTTCAGAAGACTCTGAAGCTCAAATTACTTTTGTATTGCAACGACTAAGTTACAATGCAGTCATTTCCAAGAAGCTGGAACTTCATATAACTGGACTTAATACAAAAGGTCAAAAGGAGATCACTCATAACTACTATTTTCTCATCATCTGCTTCCCAGGATGACACACAATCCATAATGGCTAGCAAATTTTAGCAAACGCTAAAAAAGCTGCCTACTTAGTCTGTCATGACAAGCATGAGGGATGTTACGTTCATGAGACCTGCTGCAGAACGTACTGTCGCTGATCGGCAAGCAACATGCTGCTGGCAGGCACACGGTGCCAAGCTCCCTTTTAACACAGACTTGTGAAGGAAGTGCATCTGCCCTCAGGAGACTCCCTTGGCCTCTCCCTTGGCCCGGGACCAATGCAAGCAATCCTATGCAGCTCCTGGCAGAGTACTCGACCACATCGGAAAAGGGTCATGCTACGCTCATAATGTAGATTCATAACCGTGAGGTATTTCTGGCATCTTCTGCTGCAAGTAGGCAGCCAAGGTTCTGGACCGGCTTTTAAATTATACCATTAGCTACAGTTTGAAACACACACACAAAAATCTGCTTCAGTCCACCTGGTAGGGCTGTCTCCCCTACGGTGCTGCATTCAGGAAACACTTCTGGTGTTTAACATCCCAATATTCACTAAGTTTTGCCACTGATATCAAAACAGCAATCAAATTCAGCCTAAAATAGTAGTAAACTCACAAACACCAGGACGAAGGCATTACTGAAAACTAACAACTGCACAAAGTTATAGCGATGGAAATACAAGTAGGAAAACATTCAAGACAAAACAACAATATTCTCCTCTGGAATAAGCATACTAAGCTTGATTTGTAGTGGAGTTGCAACCAGTTATACGAACACACTATAAGCCACTGTTTTTTTCTGTTCTGTTTCAGGAACATAGGCAAAGAGCAGCAAGCTCTTTAAAAACAAAAATCCTGTTTTCCTATATTTTCAATACAATGCAAAAACCACTCACACACAGTGTCCAAAGGCCACGTACAAGGAATACTTCTTCCTCCTGATTACAACACCGTAATACAGCCTGGCAGATTTGAAATACTGGGGGGGAGGGGGAAGAGACAAGCAATCCTAGAGATGAGGAGACTTGTGTAACAGCTATATTTAGAATATATAATATTATATATAACAATTCTGACGGGGGGGGGGGGGGGGCCGCGGGAATTAGCAAGAAACAACTATCTCCCCCCTCACCCCGGAATGTATTTGCAATTAAAACACTCCTAAGATGCTGAAGTGTTTTAAACATAAGTGTCTAATAAAAAATAGATACACGACACTCAAATCCAAATCTGATCTGAATTTGACTTCAGGAAGCTAAACTCTGCATCCGTTCATACACGTGGAAAATGGAACTGCTGGTTCCAACCTGTTGCAAGTCTTCGAGCTGTACAAAGACGTGCAACCGTTTTACCCCAAATGTTACCACTCTAAGTAAACAATCAGCATGATTTTCCTATTCTCACTGGAAAACAAGGATATTGAAGCTTTGCCAGTTAGCTCCCAAATTACTTTTTAATCAGCAAATCTACAAGCTAGTTATGGACAAGATCAGACCATGCTAGGTGCTGTACAAACACAGAGGGATAATCCTGCTCCAAAGACCAATTACATACAAAATAAACAACCAGACAGTACTGATCACCATGTCAGGCTGAGACCTTGGCACACCAGACACCTACTGCTGCCAAGTTTTTGTTTGTGTATGACAGATATGACAGCAAAGAAGAGCTTTAAAAAGGCCTTTGAAAGAGCTTAACAAGTTAGTTTTCAGACTGCTTCTGGACTGAAAAGCAGAAGGCAGAAAACCCGTAGCTTGGTTTGAAAAAAATCCAGCGAGTGGTGAGAGCTGAAATAGCAAGTCAGTCAAAAGTTAAGCAAGCATCAATCTTTTTATATCGAAATATTATATATACATAGAAGGATGCATATACACATATATTTTATTTTTATATAAAACATGTGAGGTGTGATGTTTCTGTACCACTAACAAAGTGTCTTTTCAACTGAATATCTATCAGATGTCAAAGGGTTAACAAAATGCTTATATGTCAGATCAGTCTTCTCTGTTCCTGCTAACTCTTTTGTTAGAGGTCTCAGCAATGCTGCTGTTCTAAAGAAAATACTACAGACCTTTCAAATCACTGTCTGCAAGTTACAAATCACTGACTGTAAGTCAGCGATTATTACAGTCAAAATCAGCTTTAGTGTTACTCCCAATTTAACACTACTATAATTACAAATGCTTTTCATACAGAAGGCATTTCTTGAACAACTACTACAATTCATGCATGGGGATTACCTTGCTCACTTACGGAGGCTGTAAATAAATTCCATTTGCCACAATCTTGTCTTTTCACCTGGATTTGGGAAGCACTAAGCAAAGTCCAAGCAAAGTGGACATGCTCAGCTGACCAGCAATGTAATTCAGGCTAATATCTTAACTGCTCACCCATACAAATTAGAAGCTACCATAAATTAAAGAAAGAAGATGCTATGGATAGGAACACATTTGGTTTGCTAAGAAAGCATGAGTTAACACACACACACAGTTGCACAGAAAACAGCCAAAGTATTTTTTATTTCTTTCCTGCAAAAAAGGCTCAGGCCAAGGAAAATAAAATTGTTACGTTCGCTGTCTTACCTGGACAAGCTCTCTGTATGCAGATTTCGCCAAGTTATAGGGTACCAGAAGATTTGATGCCAGAAAGTAGAGAACTTCTAAACCAGTGAAAATCATGGCAAATTTGTTGATGACAACAATGGTTTCCAAAGGGACCAGGCAAAGTCGTGCCAGCAGAGGGAGCATGTGAGCAGAGAAAAGCCAGATCTGTTTTGTTTTCATGACGCAAGAGCAGAGCGTACATACCACCAGCTGACCTGAAAACGCGACACAGTATTTTATAATCAAGCTGATTATCCCCTTCAGGAAAAACGTATATTAATACATTATCTTTCCATAACACAGTTATCAACATCCAGCATATTATGACAGTTCTAACTAGGACATAATCTGTTATGAAACCAGGCTCCTCCGCGTCTTTTGCTGGGTCACAGAAGTTACCATTTTCCAGATTAGTGAGATGTAAACCCAGAACACATGCAGAATCATACTCAGATTAACATGAAGTTCCAGGAACAAATCATGCAGAGGATAACCCAACAAGTCATCCCTCTTCTTCCTTAACATCCTTTCCTTACACCCCATCAGTAGCTGGATACACAGCAGCAGCTTTTCTGAAGCCCAGCTATACTACTATTTCATCCCGATCTATGCAAAAAAAGTAATCAGGGGTCCCAAATGCCTTTTAAAGCAACAATATTTATACTGTCAAGAGGAATTACTGGCCAAGAACAGCAACAGAAGAACAGCCAGGTCAGCAGCTGAGACTTCAATAATTTCATAATGCCCTGAGGCAGTTGCTCAAAATTATCACTGAAGCTTGCAAGTGACAGATATTTAACAACTAAATTCTCTTTAACAGTTGGCAGGGACACAAGCACAAGCACATCTCTACCACCCACCCAGAGATTTGGGGAGTGGTATTTCTAGAGCAGACCACTCCAGTATAACTGCTCCCATTAGAATCACTGAAAGTTGTACCCTTTATCTCGGAGGAAATGGAATGGGGCGAAATGCACAATGCCTGGATAAGAACAATTCTCACTCATCATTTTGCAGTAAGGAAGAAGTTTATTGCGTATTATTTAAAAGCAGAACCTTGTTCACCATCTATGTTAGTTTAATCCGAAAACCGCAATACGTGGTACTGAACCCAAGTGCTTCTGCTCTGTTTTGGAGCTACCTCCACTAATGTCTGCATTTCACAACTCTTCCCAAAACCAGGAGTTACCCTTAGCAAAACACAGAGTAACAAAACCAAGGCTGTTAACATCTCTAGGTAAGTGCTAACTCCATGTGTTCACATAAGCTTACTGACCTTGTAAACCCTTCTGGATGGGCTGGGGAGGGAAGCTGCGAGAGGAGAAATAGCAGCACTAGGGTTTTGCTTTCATTCTGCCTAGCTTCCCTACCTAGGAAAGGACTTCTGCTTTCAAAATAACTGCAACTGAGCTGAAAGCAATCTCTAATCTCTACTGCTTAAGCATACAAAGTTCTTCCTCCTTCACACTGTCCTCGTTCAAGTTTAAGTCCTACTGTATAGATGTATTTACTAGATGTATTTTTGCATTAGCAGATATCTTTTCAGAACAAGCACCCTCAGAAAGACACTATTAGCATACTGGGTCTTACAAGCCTCAGAAGAAGTTACTCTACTCATCTTTTTAGAGGTCCAACAGACTCCAGCTCTGAAGCACTCTCCCTCTGCTTTGTTGTTCTCTGCCCACACACAGGTTGCTACAATCCTATTTAACACACCACCAGTGCACTGCTGTGCTGTAACGTTCACGAGCCTGGCACAGTCAGCTTGAGAGGATTTCTGCGACTCACGGTAACTAAGGCAACCCAGCTTCACACACAAAGGGATACAAATACCAGTATCCAATATGTTCTTCAGGATTTAGTAAGAGTGTCATCATCTGAAATAAAATATTGCGATGACATCACGTTAAACAATCCAGTGCTCTTTGGGATGACTCTGGAGCTCTCCAAACACAAAATAGGACCTCTGAGTCCAGTCTCATCTCATGCAATAGCAAAACCTGTTTTCCTCCAACAGTGATGTGCAGAGTATGCTGGTAATCCCTGCTAAACTCTCTGACCCTCCCACGTTTTTGATCTAAACACCTATCAAAAGTTAACTTGTCATGTGAAGGAGAGCTGTACACCATCAAAGGAAATACATGGAGCACTTTCTCTGGAGGCCCCGATCTCCTTCCTGAAGTCTGCACCTTGTCAATTCTCAACCCCTTCAGGAAGGGCCTGAAAACATCTCCAATGGACTTCTAGTGACTGGTACTTCCCACTTTAAACTGGGGTAGCAGCACCTTAGTTCAGGACAGACAACGTCTCTCTGCAGTAAATCACAGTTTCTCTCCAAGTGGGCCTGTGCACCATCAGTCATCACACATAACATAGCAGGATCAGTCAGAAGAAATTAGTTTGTTCCTCATATCAAATCGTAAAAAGATTTTAATACTCTAGCTATCTGCTGAGACTAGCAAATCCAGCTGAATGTTTCCACTCTGTAAACTTAAATGCCGTGGACTGAAAACTGCCAGAGACAGCTAATGAACCCGACAGCTCGAATCCTCCTGCAGGACACCAGGCTCCTCTGCTAGGGAATGAGGTAGTAAGGAAGTTGCCGTAAGTTCCTGCCCATTCTTTTCCCTTCCCAAAACCTCCACAAATACATTAAACATTGCTGACAGATAGCCAAAGCCTCCCAGCTTGTAAGCTAATGGAAAATGTGCAACAAGAAAGCCTATGCAGCACAGCCGCTGTTCAAGCCACTTTAAGTAGGGAACTGTCTTTATTTCATTTCCAATTTTAAAAAGCTGACGTTAACAAATTCCCTGGCTACGTCATTAACTGTTATGCAAAAAACAGGATGTCTTAAAGTTCATATATAATGCCATTATTGTGCACTAAGAAAAAGCAAGTCTTCATGGTAGCATCGCTTCCAAAACCACGCAGCTTTGTAACGTTCACAGCTGACATGCTCACAAAGTGGCACGCTCATCCAAGGGGCAGTCTTCAGAGACATCTATTCCATCCAGCATGTTAGTAACCCTAGTCAACAGTCATCAGACTGAATTAGATCCAGGGGAAGAAATGACTATGAGAGCTCATTCAAAAAGCACTAATGAATAAAAGCATTAACAAAGATTAAATTTGTGAAGCAGCTGGCGTACTGTACATCATCCCCTTAATTCTAACCAGAACTTTTAGGAACCAGAGCTGTACTAGTAGCACGATGACTCCCCCATGCACCTGCCTCAGTGCCTTTGTCAACAGTGCTGCAGCACAACACTGGCAGAACACATAAGAGAAAGATGGAGTGAAGCACCTATATATTCATTTTGCTGTGAAGATGACACAGTTCAGTGCAGTACACTCCTGCGACATGGCAGATTGCACTGGATAAATACCTTCGTATGTAACAAATTTGAGAAAGTATTTCATATTTGTACAAAACACTGCTGAGCCTCTTAGCCCACTTTCACAGGTCTTCCCCAAAGAACACCACTTGCCATCAAGACTAAAATTACACTTTCAAGTTGGCTTTAAAAGAACAGGGGCAATTAATAATGGGGATATTAAGTATATTAACGTACACACATTTACTAGTATAGTCAAGCACCTACTTCTGAAAAACAATTACAATAAGGGGACACTTTAGTCTGACACCCAGTACAACCCAACACTATATTGGATAAAAACAATACTATCTTTCACTTATTTTTACTCCATATTAAAACCTGGATGAAGCGTAATGGGTTTGACTCTCAGTTTAGTTTCTGTCTAAATGTTACTGGATGACACAATTCCTCCTGATCTCTTCCTGCCCAGACCTGCCTGACACTTTGTGAAGCCCTCTGAAGGATTCTGCTTTATCATGGGACCCTGCATTGCACCAGAGAAATTCAAAGACTAATTACAAACATTTTCCCATAGAAACACACTAAAGGCTTTAGTTGTACTTTGGTGTCATTTGGCAAGACAGCAAAATATATCTAGAAATTCAGAAGAGCGAAGAAATGATATCTAAAGAAGATTTCCTTTCCTTGAAAAATACCAATGTTATTTCTATAAAAAAATATTAAAAGCAAAGACAAATGCCACATTTGAAAGTAAGGATGCAGGCAAACAGGAGATGTATATATTCTGGTAGACCTAACATATACTGTGAAGAAGTAAACCCATTTAAATCTGCCAGTAGCAGCTGCAAGTAAACAGAAAGCAGCTGAGTTTTGCCAACAGTACATGGCTGACTAAATCTGTCGATAATCTGATGAAAACCATAGATCTTAGTGAAAGGAATTAAGGAAGATTTTTCTTTCAAGCTTGTCTCAGGCTTAATTTTAAAATACACATGGGGGGGGGGGTGTATTCCGATATCCTCTCAGTAGAACATATGGTATGGCGTAGCAACCTTAATGCTGAATTTATTCTCTTCCAGTCAAAGTTCAAAGGGTAAGGGAACAGTCTAGAAAGCCCAATTCTTCAGGATTTATTTGGGATTTTTAGGTAGAGAACTCACCTCTGCCATTAATCAAACACAATTTAAATATAGTTTTGACTTGTTACTCCTTAACTCTTTAATTAGACATATCCCTGGGACTCCTTTAAAAAAAAAGCAGCCTGTAGCCCCGTGCACACACCCACAAATCTATTTCACCAGTTTTTTGTAAGAGAATGATAGCGTTCATCTATAAGGCCAATAAAGAATAAATACTTACACACCACACTCATTGACAAAAGCACTACAAATACACGTTACTATTGAAATTTCTACAGTACTTTCCACCTAAAGATTATTATAGACAATCCAGTCCTTCTGAATCAGATTGCGAGTCTGAGAAGAACATAGGGGCAGAGCATGACAAACAGATCTAGAAAATACTTCAAAGCTGCAAGTACAAGAGTATTGGTAAATCAGTAGCATAGAAAAAGCCAGGCAGGATACACCTAGCCTCCCCTGCCTCTTGCATATTAACAAGAATCACAGCTACTAAAAGCGATAAGAAAAAATTGAAACCAAGAGGTGCATAGGTTTCAATGAAGAGAATAAGGCAGAGCTCTCTCCTGCATCACAAATATTTAAAGCACTTACCTACTAAAGCAGTCATGAAGCGATTCATCGAGAGAGGTTCCAAGTACATTGGCCCTTCATATCCTGATTCCAATTCACTCCTTACATAATCCCTAAAAAAATAAACCCACAAATTATTAAGATCCATCTGATCAGACAAGAAGCAATTTATTCATTCCACACATACGTAACTTCAGTGTATGTCACAGTCAATTAACTAAATTACAAAAAGCAGTATTAACACTACTGTTACAGCAGCCTCACTGATGTAAGGATCTAACTGAGGCATGACTTAAGAGAAAAAAGTATTATCTGTAATTAGACTCACTGGCATAGCTGCAAAAATCCTTTGGGACATCCAAGCTGTTCTTCAGAGCGTGGCCTGAAACTGCGTATTGACAAAGCCTCTTAAGCACCATTCCATTTTTAAGTATCCTTATTAAGTGTTCTTCTTCCCCATAATAATTTCTTTTCCCACCAGCTCCATGTGAAAAAAATTTGAAAGCTTGACAGAGAGGTTTACCAATTTAATGGTTATAGTATTTTGCATCTAACAATCTCTGCATTGAATTTAAAAATAGGTATGAAGGAAAAGTGACAGTCATGAACTCGAGACAGGAACAGAGTTGCTTCATAATCCTTTTATCCAACATGATTTAAAATTTTAGCTCTATCCTGGGAAACTTGGGGGACCAACCGGATACCCTCAAACTGATAGATTGCTATTGACAAATACAGTGAAATAGTCTGATAATCTGACAGGATATTTGTAATTTCTCTCAGAAAACGCTGGCTAGGAGGGTGGGCTCAGGCAACCAAAGAAAAAGATAAGAATGTGAGAAAACTGGGCATTTTTCTGCTGTTGGTGATCATCCATCAGCTCTGCTTTCAAGCAGGCTAACATATGTAACAGCAATATAATTCAAATAGGAACTTCACACTAAGAGCAAGCATTTTGCACTTTCAGAAGGCAATCCTGGAACAGCACAGCAATAATTCTCCAGTGGCTCCTTAATCCCCTGCCATGAGATAGCAGGCAATACTCATGATCCTTTGCATCCAGACCTCCAGCCCCTTTTTCTGCCTTGCCCTGCGACCCCTTCCTTCTCCACTCCCAGAACAGCTGCTGCTCCACCCTTATTATGACACTACCAACTCTGCCACCAGCAGCACAACTAAGCCTGTGCTTGTATCTGGCTGATGCTGTCCAGTCATTCATGTCTAGCTGCATCACGTCGCGGGAATGCCAGACAGACACACTTGATCTGACCCCGCATAGAGCTAGCAGAGTCTGTTTGCTCAAGGGGCATGGCACTTCATTTATTACATACTTATTTATACCAGTGAGGCAAGCCACACTTGCTGGGAACAGATGCAATCAAAGCAAGGCAAACAGTACTGGAAACCACAACCAATACAAGAATTGCTTTTTTTATTTCAGTGCAGAAAAATATGCAACTCAGTGCTACTGGAAGCATGCACTTCTCCCCAGAAACGTGGAAATATACCCTTCTTCTAGTATTAGCTTGCTACCCCAATGTATTCACATTTTCATTTGCAAAAAATCTCTGGAATTCAAGACATAAATCTCAAAGTACTAAAACAAACACTTCAAAGCCTGTTCTTCATAGCTGACAACCCTGCCTACTCACTGCAGCTTTTCAAGTGTCATAGTATATGTGAGGTATGTTGAAATGGGTTCTTTAGGCTGTAACCTACAATTAAAAACACATGAGGATTGAAAAGGCACCTAAGATGACTGATTGTAGGTAGAACTTTCCCCCTTGTTATCAAGGTATAGCTAAGCACAAGGGTTTTTTTCTACCTTCCAACATCCATACAGATGTAATCTTTGGGACAAAGTTGGGTTTTTTTCTTTTATTTATTTCATATGAACCTGCAGAAAGCACTTTCTGAAAGCATTAGCAACACAAACAGGACAGTCCATCAGAGTTACAAAGGGAGGAAAAAATAACACCATTTCCAACATGCTGAAGATGGCTTTTTGTATTAGTAATATCATGTTCCATCCTCAAATTTAGGGTGAAAACACTGGCTATTTCTAAACTGCTGGAAGTTTCTTCGGTATCTGTTAGGGAACAGGTTACAAAATCATCCAGGACACCAGCTGTAGCAAGATGACCTTACACAACTTAGCTAAGACATACCAACAAAGCTGGACTTACAGTTGCTTCTTCAACACCAGGAACATGCCTGGAGATGACCCAAATTCCTTCAAGCTACATTTCTTGCCATTGTCTATCTGATTCAGTCATCTGCACAGAGGTCTGTACTTGGCTTAATTCTTTAAGTAACTCTCATTAATTGAGTTTTAGACCTACCAGCTTGGAGAAGCAACGTTTTAAGATCTCCTAAATTCTTTAAACAGTATTTGTAGATGATGTCTGAATAAGGAAAGTCAAAGCAATGATTCTCTTATTACCAGTACAAACACAAGGATCTTTTGGCACAGACAGCAATCAGAAGATGCCTTGAACAGCTGCACTGCCATACAAGATGCTGAGAAGAGCAAGCGCCTGCACTCAATTTTGATCAATTAAAGCTGTATTAAGCTGCAGCTTTTACATTTGAGAATTGTTCACTTTACTGCAGCAATGTAAGAACACAAGAATGCTAAAATCATTATTTACTAGTTAATGAAATGACTGAAACTACATTATTACTCTAGAAAATTAGGATATAAGAATAAAGCTTAGATCAGATTGCCTGCTGTTCATTCTGTAGACGCATTTCCAGCCTCATTTAATCAAACTGCGGGACTGTGAACATATACTCACAGACAGCCATGCCTAACATTGCTCTAAAAGGGTAAAGAGATACAGTGCTTCACACATGACGATTTACTGAAAATGCAGAAAGGTCTTCTGTTATTAAAAATGTGCTTTGTAATTGACTGACATAAGGCACAGTGGTTATCTGACCTAATTGACTCATATTGCTGACATTTACTTCGGCTGATTAATCTCTGCCATCAACATCAAACACACACTCTCATAGGTTTTAAATGTCTACAGACAACCTTAAAATTAAGTGTATTTTAAGATTATCCATAAGAAACAATTCAGTCTCTTGTTCCCACCCATATTCTCATTCTAAGCTCTGCGAGGCTCAACACTTGGAATACAATCATAACAAAACTGCAAAACATGAAATAAGATAATGATGTAGTTTCAATTTTTTAGCATTAACAGTGTGTTTAATTGCATAATTTCTTTTCTGCATAACTGCATCATTTATTTTCCCAAGTTTTATTGCTGGAAATAGGGAAAAGAAATGTGATCCTTTTAAGCAAGACATTTGTGCAGCTACATATAAAATAAAATCGGCATCCATTTTCCTTGTCAGGAGCAGCAGGATTTTGTTTTTTAAAGCTGACTTGTCCTTTTTCCATAAACAGATGGTGTACTATCTCCACCCAAATGGCCAGGTTAACATGCTACATACAAATGAAGCATCTTCTTTGGACTCTCCCAAGTGTTCACAAACATGAATCAATCTTTACACATTAAGGTAATTCTCAGTCTTGCAGATAAGGAAACACTTAAGAAGTTAGGGGACTTGTCAAGGTCACATAGACTTGGAAGTCTGAAGTCAGAGCTTAACTATAAAATTCAGATCTTATTCCCAGACTTGCAGCTGAACTGCAAGCTATTTCTGGGGTGGAAAAAAAACCACTCAAAGCTGAAGTCTTTCAACAGCTCAGAATTTCCAGGACACTGCAGAGTCACAAGTGCCAGCTGATTCTGGTCTTGTTCTATAATTTGCATTAACCAAGCTGGCCTCAATATGAGACCTCTTCATCTCTCTTAAATAGCATTCCAACTGGTAGTGCATGTGAGCAATTCACCGGAAGTTTTCAGCTCTAAGCAGAATTATTAACAGAAAACCACTCAGGAACAGTTTGCACATGTGACAACTGTATGTCTTGTTATGACCAGTGTGCTAAATAGAAACATCAGCTGGAACTGGATAGCTTTGGCAATAAAAGGAATAGCTCCACTAACATTATATTTGTGCATTACTATTTTCAATATGAAAACTAATGGGATTCAAAAATTCTTCTGAAAAGCTAATGCAAGTGTCACTCCCCACATTATATAAAGGCTGCCGCTGAGAACCCCTTGCACAGTGCTTCCTTCCAAACCAACTCAGTCTTATATCTAGGGAATGGGTAAGCTCACTAAAAAGTGTTAGCAACTACATTTGCTTTGCAAAATAGCTAGGGAATACTGCTGGACTATTTGAATCCAAGACATCTTTTAATTAAATATATTTTTTTTGTGCCAGCTGATGCAAGATTTAATTAAAGACTTTATTAACTCACTCCAGAAGTACCAAATAGAGAAAGCTTAGTACAAATACGCCGAACAGTCCAAGCAATAGTTATCTAATATGTTTCAGTGAAGCCTGTAAAGTCTCAAACCTCACAAAGCAATAGAAGTCACAATTCACATTACATAGAAACACAAACAAAAAAGGTATTAAAATCAAACATAGTGCTATCCCTTAATGTATCAACTAAAATCCATACCGTCTCTCTTTTAAAAAATTTAAAGATCCCAGAATGGCATAAAGATCTCTAGCTGTAAATGTTCTGGACCAAAGCCCTGTAGCTGATGGGTATTTGTACTTTATAGTTTAATTTTCATTTCAACACAAGTTCTTAAATAATGTTTAGGTTTCTCTTTTCTAATAAATAAGCCTTCAACCCTATAAGAAACACCCACAAACTGTATCTATAAAACTCAGGACTCCCCTGAGGATGATAAAAAACCCACTTTCCTTCCCACCCAGGCAATAAGAGGCCGTAATTCCCCTCTTGCACCCTCATCCATTCAGGAAATCATTAACTGCAACTCTGACAGCCACAACAGCGACATGTCAAGTCACCACAAAACCTTCATTAACACTCCCCTGAACTGCAACATAGCAAGCAAGAGATATTCCAGCACATGCTTTAGAACAACAATTTTGATGCAGAAATAACAAACCTATTACTTCACTTAAATCAATCAAAAGCACATTCTCAAATGTTTCCCATCAGCAGGCACCAAAATAAATCAGGCTCAAGTCCATATTTTCAAAACTTCCTATGTAAAGCCATTAATGTGATGGCACTCTCTTTGGTTCCAATTAAACTTCTTTTTGGTATGACAGTTTACATCGGCTTTCAACAGATTTAGCTAGAGCCAAACAAACGAAGATGATCGACTCTGACTCGTCCGACTCAAGAGTTCTTCAGCCTCTTGCTTTGCGTTTTAGATCCAAAATGCCTTTCTTTTTCTTTTCATTGTAAAATATATTACATAAAGAAAGATGAATTTAAGAATAAATTCCACTACTACTTTACTTTTACCATCTTCATATCTCTATTTTCTCTCTCAATGTAGGTACCAGGAACCTAAAAGTAATGTCCTGTCTACTTTGTAGAATGCTCCAGTGTTGAAAGCATGTTAGCCGAGCCATTTAATAACTCAGATTACTACATCAGAGGCCACATTCAGTCTTGTGGTGTTTTCTCTCCTCAGATTAATGGACATTACACTCTACAGAAACGTAGCTCTAAATTCCTTTTAAGCCAAAGAAAATACACCAGAATTACCTGACTGCATATTTAATTCTGTAAACTTTTTCAAGACAAAAACCAGCACGATATATTTAGGTGTCTGGCATAGAAAAAAGGCCTCCACAAAACCAGACCTATCCCATTTATACAAGATATTAACTAAATATCAGTCATTTTGCTAATTCCCAAACCAAGCTAACAAAATTAATCCATTTATTCTTACCTGGAAATTTGGTGCCCCGCATAAAGCAGCAGTGCGGTCAAAAAGTACAGATAAAGCTGAACCAGGTGTTGCCTTGGTAAAGTTAAGAGCACAACACTTAAGATGTAACCTGTAACAAAAAGCAGAGATTGAAATTTCAAAAAAACACCACCTAATCCCAAATTTCTTAATATGCATTAACATTCAAGTTTTTCAGATCTCTTTAACCACCTTGTTTTCATTTGGTTTTAAAGTTCACGTACCTATATTTTCCTCTCATCAAAACACAAAGCACGCAAAAAACCTGCCACTTTTTCTTTTTTTTTTCCCCATGAATAGAAATAGCTCTATCAGCTTCTGTAAGATTATACCTAGATGTCTAGAAGTGGACTTGATCCACAGTATTTTAACAAGACTTAATTAACATAACCTACGTAACAAAGGGAAAACAGGCCTAGATCTCCCTCTTCTTCCAAGTGAAAGCAAGTTTCAGTGTCACAGGGAAGAAAGCCTATCCATCCAACAAACTCAAGTCAATTGACATAAAAAATCCTTTTCTTCAAGCAAAGGACACACAGAACACCTTTCGATGCTGATTAGCATTACACATTTGAATTCTTCCACTATATCTTCATGGTTTAAATATACTTTGCATGCCCATAATTTGAGATGGGGACACACAGGCTGTTCTCCATACTAGCAATATTAAAGCACATTCAAGCTATCAGTGTTGCATAAATCAAGGCCAAGACTTGGCACAGCCTAGGATTTGTAGGCATTTACAACAGCAGTTCTTTTACTTCTTGTTAGCATTTAGTAAGCCTGTGGAAAAAGATCCGATGCAGATACAGCTTTACTCTTCAAGAACACAGCCTGGCTGCTCAGCAGCCTCTCCAACAAGCAGAACACTGATCCTTTTTTTCACACCTGCTCTCATTAGGATACTTAAATAAAGCAGTACTTTGAAGTCCATTTCACAACTGGGTGGTACATGCCCATCCTCTTCTCCTTCCCAGACAGACTCTGCAGGTCAAAAACCCAGCACATGGTGCCCTTACTAATCTTTATTTCCAAGCTCTCCATCACAATGCAGTGCACTCATGCTCTTTCTGAAGGTCACCTTAAGTGCTTGGCACTGCAATCCATTTAGGAAAAAAACCCAGCAACAGCTAACAACTTCCCTGCAGCTAAGAACAAAACACTATAGAAGAACTTATCCTGATACTTACAGCTATACTAGTCATGTTATATTTAAAGTTTCATCCATCTATTCAGCAATACTGGGCACAGCCTTTTTAACTGAGTTAATTTATACTTTGAGCTTTTTAAAAATACTGAAGAAAATAATGTAACTCTAGACTACGCACTCATAAGTAGTGGGACAACCAACTACTATAAAACAGCTTGGGAACACAGTATGTTCCAATATTTTAAAAAGATACCATTTCAGAGTCAGTCGGTATTTATGTAGAAGCATTTCAAGGCTACTTAGTACCTGCCACCTTCAATAAGCCATCTCTGTAAAATTCTACCAATAGTTAGGTCTTCAAGAAGGTAACTTGCAACATGCTCCTAGAAAAGGCATCAGACCCACAGTATGCCAAGCAAAGATCAATACAGATATGATAGATGATAGGAGGGATGATAGACAGACAAAGCCTATTTACTTACCTTTTCTAAAATACAAATATACAATTTACAAATTTAACATTAAAGATAATTTTTCAAGTACTTTCATAAAGTAGGTGTGACAAGTTGCACATTCCTCTGAGGATGTGCTTTTTCAAAAGCTGAAATAATGGATAGTTTCTTTGATTAAAATGAAGTTTTGGTTAAAATGAAGTATCATACAAGTCACCATCACTAGTTTCTGTACAGTATCCATTTGATCATTTACAAAAACGATGAGAGGGACGCAACACCTCTCCTATGAGGAAAGGCTGAGAGTTAGGGTTCTTTAGCCTGGAGAAGAGAGGGCTCCAGGCAGACCTTACTGCAGCCTTTCAGTACTTAAAGGGGGCTTATAAGAAAGATGGGGACAGACTTTTTAATAGGGCCGGCAGCGATAGGACAAGGGGTAATGGCTTTAAACTAAAAGATGGTAGATTCAGACTAGATATAAGGAAGAAATTTTTCACAGTGAGGGTGGTGAAACACTGGCACAGGTTGCCCAGAGAGGTGGTAGATGCCCAATCCCTGGCAACATTCAAGGTCAGGTTGGACGGGGCTCTGAGCAACCTGATCTAGTTGAAGATGTCCCTGCTCACTGCAGGGGGGTTGCACTAGATGACCTTTAAAGGTCCCTTCCAACTCAAACCATTCTATGATTCTATGATGTTTATTTCGAACTTTTGAAAGGGCCTGAAACCCAGCACGACAACAGTTTCCTTCTAGCAACCGTTTTATACAGAATAACATGCTTCTAGTTAATACAACACAGCAGATGTTTTACATTGCAGTTTTCTTAGCAAACACCTGTATTTTATGGAATTCATCTTCTCTGCTCACGACCTTCCTTCTACCAAATACACAAATGACAAGAGCAGGAATCCCTCAGCAGAATCTCCATGAAGACATTTAGTTTGCACCACACCACAGCATCATGAGCCAGCTCCAGCAGCTCTCACACCATCTGCAGACATTCTTAACACCTCGTCTCTGCTGTATTCACCACCTTCCCTTGATTGCTAAGTTAGGGACAATTCTCTCTGCGGAACAACCCACGTGGCACAACTATGTATCATTCCATCACTTGAGTCGAATCTCTAAACCCTTCCTTCTCACTGTTGCCCATGACGCACCTTCAGGTGGAGAACTAAATGGAGTTTATTATGCAGTCTTTTATTCCTCTATTACTCTATAAATAGCCTAAGAATACCTGTTTACTGTATCTGCATTTAAGCTCTGCCATCTTCTTTACCTTATTCTATCACATGAAAGTCTGCTCCTTGGCCACATGATGATGTACTTGAGCGGTGCTAGGATAATTTCTGTAAAAGGAAGACATTTTAGAGGGCAGTAATTGCACTCCAACATAGCCATGTTACATAGGAGTATTTTAGAAGCGACTAAAGTTCGTTCTTCTCTACATGATCACAACTTTAACTAAAATAATAGCAGGATACATTGAATGAGTGAAAACAATGTCCAAATACAAATCAAAAGATGAGAGGATTACTATCACATCTGTGCCTTTTAAACAGAGGGCTTCCAAACAGCACAGATGCTTGTAACACTGCACAGGGAAGCAGCACAAGACAGCCAAGGTTACTGCAGAAGCTTGAGCAATGAACTCCACCGCTCATAAGTATGGGCTGGAATTTAAATGTTCGCTTTGAAGCAGCCGTTTGCTCTAATTGTTAGATTTTGAAGAGGGGGAGAGTGAGAGACATTTAAAGTCGTTCCCTTTCATTCTTATTTACAATTCCCTCTTGTGACTTGATAAGAGAGAGATTTTGACACACTTCATACTGCAATATCTGTGGTTTTGCTGCAGTGGCCCTATTCCCAAAGTGGTACCAACCTCGTTTTTATCAACAACGCTTCTGCCAAAAAAAAAAGGCAAATAATTAATTACCAAATTTTCTCATTGCAGAAGAAAAGGAAGACAAGCTCAAATTCAGACATACTAGCAGCAATATTCTATTCCCTTTGTTCTTGCCCCAACAAATGATGTAATTAATATATGGCGTAAACGAGATTCTACTTCAAAACAAAGGACCAGGAAATGAAATCTCCCACAGCAGCTTTCTCATCTAAATCATTACATTCTGTTTTCACTTGCACCTCCTCTGTCAGAAGAAAACATGATGTTGAGAACATATATCCCTTTGGAGAGATTCTCCACACACAAGGATTTATAGTTTGAGAAACAGTGATCTTACTGGGTAACCTTTAGTCACGGGTTAACAGTAACTAACGCCCACTTCCATCCAAAGCTTTCTGAGCTCTGCTATCTGCAACGAGCGCTCCTCTCCCTTGATTTAGGCCATGCGTGCTATTGTCACTCTTGGGACTTGGTGTATTGTCCCTTTTAACTCACCAAGTACATTTCTGTTTAAGTGTAAGCAGCAGGGTCAGTGAAGCCCAATTCCTGCCCTGGTAAAGAAACCGTTCTAACACACGTTAAAAAAAAAAAGATAAAGACAAGAGAGAATAAGTTCTTTCCTGAATACAGTAGTAGTGCCCTAGGGCTAGGCCGCCAAGAAACAGAATCGCACCCTTAGGCTTCCAGCTATAAGAAGCTCTACAGAAGCCCCATTCTGCCAACCTTACAAATACAGAGACCCACTCCTCAGTACTTATTCAGGAGCACAAGGAAGCAGAGAACTTCCACTGCCTGTCATGCAAGACGGTACAGATTTAGGCCACATTGGAGAAAATAAACTGTGAAACCAATAACAAGCAGAAAAGCTAAGTTAAACATTGCTAGACGAGAACACATGTATTAACTAGCTCATGACCTCATTTACAACTTGTTGATTCAGCTAGATGAAAACCTCTCACTGTGCAATGCTCATTGTTACAGTAAGCAGCAGCTCACAGATTGCCTTTCAGCAATCTCTCTCTATTTGTGTATCACCAAGGTGCTTCCCAGCTTCTCTCACCCTGTATTACCTCTTTGCCGACTCAGGTGTCTGAGTTTTATTGACATGCTGCATACAACAGAGGCTTCTGGAGCATGATCAAAGTTGCAACCTATCCTCTTTATGAAACATTTTAGTGCTCATTTGCATGATTACAGATCCCTCGTGTCCACTTCACATTATTACTCAAAGTTTCCTGCAGGTTTAGTCTAAAAATGAGAACTTTGCACATGAAAAAGAGTTCATAACATTTCTTAATAAAACCACACCATTTCTTGGATACTGCTTCTGCAGAGGCTTGCCAAGGAAACACTGCCCCCAAAAGAAAAGCAGCTGTTTATGTTGGATACTACAATGTGAGGAATTCAAATCTTTGAGTGACAGAAAGTAATAGTACAATTGCTCGGATTTTACCAGGAAATTAATTTGGGGGGCCCTAACTTCCCACTCCCCCATATCCTCTGAGGGTAAAGGGCTCATCTTACAATGACTTGCAAAGCAACTTGCTGTGAGGCAGCAAGCTGTGAGCAGCAGAATACCATCAAAACTCCTGTCTCTCCCGACACAACGTAGGATCAGCGCACTCACTGAGTTGGTCATTTCATTTCAGCCTAACCCTTGACTGGCACTTTAAGTATAAATAATCCAAGAACTGAGTTCCTTACAGAGATTTGCAGTGTTGTCTGAACAAATAAAATGGACTTTTGATTCTAGTTCTGCCGTATGATTCAGAGGCTGTTTCTATAATACAGTATACCTAATGATCAGAGTTCTGGGACTAATTACAATTATGGAGAACCTGAAGAATACTGGAAAAGAGCACAGAAGTTGAACTGTAAAAATATAAACAGTCACAATGTATTCTAAATTATGAACACAGATTGGTATGTTGTCATAAGACTGGTACTCTGAGTCATGCAAACCTCAAAATTTTAAACATCTTCTTTCAAGCAAGCTGCTATTGGCTTTTTTTTTTTTAAATAAAAAGTGATTCAGGTTGCCAAAAAGAGATACCAGCTTTACACAGAAAAATTACCTAAAAGTATACGTATGCTGAGAAAGCTGCTTAGTAAAAGCCTATGACACTATTGAAGCAGTATAGGAATCAGCAGTCTCTAGAGTTGGAAAGAGAAAAAAGGGTATGCTCTATTTTGAGCATGGAATACTCTCTACCCTCTTCCATGTGCACCAACTGCAGCATACACTGCATTTTACCCAAGAAGACAATATGAAGACATAGCAAGTAATTTTTTTAAGAAATAAAGCCAAGTCCAAGTCATAAAATTGCATTTGGTTAAAAATAGTACAGTTTAAAATAGTAACACTCAGAAAATAGTTCTACTACCCATTTACCTAAGTGCTGCTGGCAGGAGGGAGACAGAAGACATGGGACAGCAGACCCAGAGATGCTGAATCTGAGCAGCACTTTGTCTTTGTATGCATTAAGTGCATTTACACATTTAGTCATGCATCCTCTTCTTACAATTTTGGGAAATTTCCTTCTGGAATGAACCAACTGCTTCTTTCTTCTCACATCGAAGCGTCACTGGACACTTTTTACTGTGTTTGTGTCAGAGTACTATATCTTTCCTCTTAAGAGAAAAACCACCACAAAAAAGCAATCCAAATAAAAGATCTTCTAATTAATGCAGAAGAGCTTAAAGAAAAGTGAGCAGACCAAAGTAGAGAGCAATCAGCAAACACAGGATGGCAGGAAGTTCAGAAGGTTTCTTCTCCCTCAAGCCTCCTTTTTAAAGACAGCATTCATAACAAGTAGTTCACACCTAGCAAGTGATGTGGCCAAGCGATTAAAGTAATAACTGCACAGTTCAAGAAACTGTGATTACAAATAGGGTTGTGAAAGATGACGCACCTTCCACCTATTCCAAGTATTCAAACAGTTTCCTTACGTTTTTCCCAAGAATTTCTTTTTTTTTGTAATGACAGAGAGTACAGTTTAAGACAGAAAACTGTTCTTATTTTTATTCTTAGGTAAGAAAACACTATGTATTTAGTGCAATTCTGTGCCTCTGTCGTGACAGTGACTTAAATTCCAAGTCTGACTATGATTACAGGTTAAGCTCATGACTCTCCTCTTCCCATCCAGCTCAGAGTACTTACCAGTAAGCACAAATAGCATTGCTTTGCCCTTCATAGGAGGAAATTACGTGGTTTCAACTGTTTCCATCTTCTTCATCAAAAGAATGAAAAAAGAAGTGACTGTCTTCTCAGAGCTACTCTACAGTGCAGAGCACTGAAGTCTGGCAGTAGCAGAGTGTGCTAGTCTACCCTACATAGAGGTTTGAGATAGAAAGCCATTTTAGCTAGCACATATCTTTCCTGAAGGAGATGCTACTTTAGATTTATACAAATTACATTACATGAATACAAATTACATTAATGAAATCTTAATGAAACCACATTATACCTCTAACAGTTGTGGACAAAAAAGTTGGTTTGCTTTCTAAGCTTCTTTCCCCTCAGATCCTTATACCTGGTAACAGACAACATATCAACTGTCAGAATTATACCTGGTAATACAGCAGCACACTGCACACAAATTTATCACATGCTACTCTTCAGCCAGACTGTCTGGATGGGTTAGCAAAAAAAAAAAAAAATTAAATAGGATGACTGGGAATATTTGGGAAAGAGTCCTGGGACAGTACTACGTATTGAAAGATACTCCTAAACACTCCAGGAAGAACTACAGAACGCACTTTCATTCACAGGTCACATTTCCAAATAAGGCTTATAGTTCAGGATTTTTCAATACTTATAAAAGAAAAAAAAAATAGATGCATATATATATTTTATTGTATTTAAAAGGATGGCATGACAGAGCCAGATTATAGAACCAAACTTTCCATGTGACTCCTTTCAGAGGACAAAAGAATTTTTACTATTTTTAATATAATTTCTCGTTGAATATCACTAGTACGTGCACTTGAATTCGGGTTGCAATCCCATTTTATCTGATTCTTGTCTGTTTTTGCAGATATCCAGTAGATATGGAAAACTAAAAAAAAAAAATAAAATCAAGTACACAGGTCAATTCCTTTTAATCCCAACCATCTCTAGTAATTTTAAATTAAGTCTTCAATGAATTATCTGGCAAATGTCCTGTAAGATGTACCAAAAGTACTTCCAGAAAGATATTCGGTGTGATGAATCAAGTTTTAAACTTGAGAGATCCTGTGACCATCAAGTATGAATTTCCACACACACAGAGAACAGAAATTTTTCAGCCCGAGACATTCCTGAATTGTTGCTTAACTAAGTTTGATGTTTGTCTTTTTAAGTACATTTGACAAACCTAGGAAAGTTTTCAGAAGTGAAACACAGTTTTAATGGTGATTCTAGAAGATAATTCACATGCAGGAAAATAGTATCATGAAATAAAGCAACATAACACAAACTTTATACCAAGAGCTAAAGTGCACGTTGAAGACTACTGCAAGCCATTCACAGGCCTTTTACGCCTGCCGAAACAGTAACCACAGTGCCGTTTGACAGAAAGTTCATAAACACAATCACTTTGCAATTTTTCCTATATGAAATTAATCTGTTTACATTCAACAATTCTAACCAGAAATTTATCTCTGCTGTTTGCATTGCTTTATGCATATTTAGTTAAAATTTCATGCAGTTGAACTTGTGGTTGAGTGGTTATCAGAACTGAGTATTTTCCTTCACTAAAGCAGATAAGGGCCATTTCACAAAAATATATGGAAGGGAAAAGCTGTATCAAAGGACAAATTGCATCCTAGAGGCTTTTATTATATTCCCAGTACTGCTAACTGGAACATGAATCACACTGTAAGATAATACCACTTCACTTGATCAAAACCAATTGGCTTTTCAAACTTTTAAGTCAAACAGATGGAAGAAAAAGAGTGCATTTAAACAGAAAAGATATTCCTGGTAACCCCCAGTTCTGAGCAAATTTCCAACTTTGGATCCTTAGTTCCAGGAAAAGGTTCACTATATCAAGATTAGTAGAGTTTATTGATTTTTATGGTTCTCCAGTCAAATCGTTCCTTGAGCACCTGCCCGAGATAGATGCACCCAATTTCCTAAGCTGCTAGAAGCTCTTCTATGATACGGTATCTTACACTGCCTATATAAGAAATTCAGCGATTGTTTGATATTGCAAAGCTGCCACAGCATTTGCTGATACTGTGTTTCCTAACTGCAAATATGAACAGTGGATTTTTTTCCTAAATAAAACAGATTAGCATGTTGAAACATATCCATGGTAAGTTGTTATTTAAATTACACACTTGCAGTTAATTTCCCCCAACATATCTTCAAAGAAGCTTAATTTCCCAAACTGGTGGAAAAGTGCTTTGTTTTGCTTACAAATCCAATTCATATATTTTGATACGTTATTTTAATTAAGGTTATACTGTAAACCAATGCAATTAAATCTATATAAAATCTTGTGCAGGCATGCAAATTGATTTAGCCCAGCCTCACACTGACACAGCTTAAAAAAACCACAACAGCCAAGGAACTGAAACAAATCAACTTTATTTGAAAAGTACTAGCAAAGTTTCGTCACTGAAAACTGTCTGAAAATCTTTTAAAACAAACAACTTGTTTGATGATTTAGAAGCCCTTCTTCACCAGCAACTACCAGTTGGAGCACTAAAAGTACAGACACTCAATACTGTAAAAGCAAAAAGTAAAAGAACTGCTGAGTGATTGTATGAGGAGCACAAAGTCAGAATCCACTGGTTTAGTACTAAAATAGCATCCAGGTGAGAAATACTTTGGTAACAATACCTACCCTCTCTGTAGCACTTTTTATTGGTGTATCTCAACGTATTTAAGCAAGGACAAGGTTATCAAATGACTATAAAGAGGGGCTGTGTCACTGCTGGAAATTATCCACTGACATCTTGAGAGCCTACTGCACAACTGTTAGTTCTGTATTAGAAACTGATTTGATAAACTAACTCCTAAAAGGTACTTGGGTGCATACAAGTGCATGAGAAAGTCAGCTGTAGTTAGATGCCACCACGGTACTGTGACACATTCACCAGCAACAAACAAGTACTCTCTCCCACAAACATATGAAAAGGGCATAGAACTGTAACACCAGCTTTTTGCACTAAAAGTACATTGCTATCCCAGCATGAGTGTAGTGGAGCCATAATAAAGAAAGCCACATGTGTTTTTAATGGCAGTAAATAATTTCCAGACAATAGACATTTAATAGATTAAAAAAAGAAAAGTCACATGCCAACACTTCTGCAGTCAAGATTAAAAACCTGCACATGCTACTTCAAAAAACCACAGTCCTCTACTTAACTAAAGGGTGTTTCCTTTAGCTGACTGCAGTACATCTTTATCCTCCAAAGCCATCTACAAGGAAGAAACACTGCAGAGTGGGAAAATTATATGCTAGCCATTTCTCTCCAAGCTAGGCAGTGCTCATGCAGATCATCATTGGCTATCAACCTCAACAGCCTGGATCCAATCCCTAATTAATCCCATGTGCAATCACTAGATGAATCACATACCCACTTGGAGAGCAGGTCCCAGAACACCAATCCTTTCATCTCCTAAAAACAGACATCTAGCATTCCAGCGCTAGACTTGCAGGCCAAGGTTCAAACCTCAGCTCCCTGAGCTGTGTTAGTAATTTTGTCCATTTATCTGCAACACAAGGACTTGTTACCTGCTCTAATCCACTCACAGTTCACATATAGTTCATAAGGCTGTAAATTGAAGAGCCACATCCATGCAGGAGTGAAAGGTAACCTGCTGGTGCTGTGGTAACAGTCCAAAGTAGGCAACCTTTTCCCTAGTCTATTGTTTAATGCCAATGATACAAGTTACAATACTTCTTGTCTGCACAGCATTTCACAGCAGCTTTCTCATCAGTCAGACACAGGCCAAAGTCACTGTGCTATTCTTTCAGGGCATCAATCGTGTTTCCAGACACCACGTTTACTCTATTTATGTATCAAGGCTAAGTAACAAAGTTCAGCAGAAGACCCTAGACAGGATTTCTTTGCTGCTAACATAAACAGTCCCTTAAGCAGAACTGTAATGAATACATTGTCATGCTATTTGTTGTAATCAATATATTATCATGCTATTATCAAATTCTTAAAATTCTTGTAGTAAGCAAAACAGTATTTACTACAGTCGTGTTTTCCCTTGAATACATGTACACTTACCCACATAATGCATATTGAGGGCCAAGTACTTGTACTGGAAGAGAGGGTTGTTGTGCAGGCTACTTCTTTGGATCTGCTGGAAGAATGAGCTGACATCCCATCTGTACAAGACATCCAACAGCATGATGCTTGGGACCCTTAGGGCCACGTTTAATACTGCCTCCAGCTTCTCCTTTGCAGCCATTCTCTTCCCTTTCTGTGAATTGGCAGCAGACTGTAAATAGCACAAGACAGAAAAGAGTAATCAGATCAATCTCACTGTACAAACAGCTATTAGGCTTTGTGATCATATGAATGGGGCTTCCTGTGTGGCCACAAATGACTGAATGAATCAACTGAGTTAAATTCAAATCCAGACAGGACAGCTTCTATTTTTGCTATATAAATGTCAATTTGCTAGCAATTTTTCCACCCTGATACTAAAATGGGAAACGGGGGGGGGGGGGGGGGGAGGGGGGCAGGTTAATGACATAAAAATGGTCAAAGGATGTGCACTGAATAAACCTTCATTCTTATTTGCACTAATTTAGCATCCAAGACCCCAGCCAAAAGATCCTGATGTACTCGGTACTACATAAACATTAACACGATAAGCTTTAGAAAGCAAACACCAACAAAATTCAGACACTACCTCCACTTAGCGTAACACTATTTCTGTGCCTCTCAAATGAAATAACCACCAACTAAAAGAGTTCTTAAAACATTTTAGATTCACTTCCTCAATGCAAATTGAAATAAATAATTTTCCAATATCTAAGCTTTTAAAAAATCATTTATGACATTCATTAACCTGTATGAATTTATATATTTATGGAATTTGAGGGCTGTGTGTTTTGAAAATTAGGACCAATAATGCAACTATTCTACTCATTTTAATGTAATTCACTGCAAGGAACCATAGAAACAAAAGACCATATCCTCAATCCATAGTACTAGAAGGTAATTTAATTTTGGGGCTTGCGATCAGAGAAGATGCGTGATGTAAGACAACGAAGGACGCTCTATTTTTTTTTTTTTTAAAACAGGAAAAAAATGCTGGTCCTCAACAGCATCTCAAAAGAGATCTAGTCACCAACAGGACCATTTTAAAGAGCAAAAGGATCAGTTTCCACATCCTGTCAGAGCACTGCCTTCAGCTGAGACTGACAGTTGTTCTTAAATTAAATGTGCTGGTTTTACCACATGCCACCTGCCCACCCTAGGAACAGCACTCATCCCAGGCTGTATTTGTGAGCCACCAATTATATACACTGTATTAGAGAAATGCAGTTGAAGTATTCAAGGCCAAGGTGGGGATAATCCAGCAAGTTTTCATCCACAAGCAGCCATTCAAACAAGTAAAAACAATCACCTGCAGCACCATCAGTCCCCCGATGAGGTCAGATTTAAGAAAAGGCTCCCAATCCCAATTATTTGGGGGACAATTGGAAAGAACTGCATCCTGACCAAAGAAACAGAAAAATCTGCACTTGGAACTGCACTTTTAAAATGAAGTTTTACAGGACTTTATTCATATTGTCCTTGTGTAAGTTTTAAAAGTTTTTGCAGTTGTGCAAGTTTTATAATATCAAGCCAACATGGAAGTACAGCATGAAATGAAACGATGCTAATATACAGAAACCAAAAAAACCTTCCTTCTTGTATGGGGAGACACACACACACAATCCTCATGTGAAGTTTTATTTGTGTTGCCATGGCCAAGATACTACCATAAACTGTTCATGTGCACACCTAAAGCCACACTGACACTTGTCAAGGCACGATGACATAAAATTAATTCAGCTCAAGAAGTCAGGACAGATCAAAACTGAGATTTGGCTCAGTAAACCATAGGTTACAGGGCTGCTGCTAGTCATCGTCTAGCCCACAGTCTAACTTTTCAAGTTATGTAAATGCGGGCACCTTTTACAGAGCTCTTGCAACAGCTCTACAAACCCCAAAGACAGCACGTCCTTCCCCTCGCGCAGGAAGCGCCTCCCCGCTACATTGGGCATCCCACACAATACTGGCATTTCACAATGCTTCCCAAAACAAATTAAAAGGTCAGCCAAAAAACTACAAATATTTTGAATGAACAACCAAAACCATTGCCCAAGCAGCTACTACAGAATATTAGCATTCAACATTTAGTGTGAATAAAAGATGGAGTTTAAACATATCATGGTACAAATAAAAGTTGGGAGCTACGCAGATTGTATACAAACAGTTTCGCCAGGCTGCATACTGAAATACAAGCCTATGCTCGGCACACAGCTTAAATATTTCATATCAAAACATTTTAAGTGTCCTGGAATTTTCCAAAATCTTTGGTTTTCCCAAATTCGCAAAATTAATCAAAACTTTTAAATGAAGCTGCCTCCTGGTTTTTTGCTAGGTTACTTTTCCAAGTAGATCAGGGCTTAGGGGTGGGCGGGAACTGACTTAAAGGTTTTCACTCTGTCGTAAAAATACCCATGTAAAGTGACAACAAGCACCTGATTTCAAATTACGTTCTTGTAACTGTCAAGCCTTCTCCAGTCATCAATAACAACCAAACATGTAGAACAAGAAGGAAATTTTCACTTGAGCTTTCACTCTTCTTAATTACTCCAAATGCAGAATTCCATGGACTTCTCCTGATACTGAAAATTAATTGAGGTTCAGCACATCCAAATTAAGCTGAAAAATTCTGCCTCCTAAATTCATATACACATACTTGCGAATGTAGGAGAACTGAAAAGTGCAGCATTTATATTATCTAAGAAAACAATCTAAATTTCAAACCCTGTTAAAACAAAAGCAAAACAAACTTTGAAAACCACATTATGTCGCAATGGATAGGCTATGAGAAGCAGCCACTGCAACTCTGCAGCATATTCTGTCACTGACTGACAAAGCAACCAATACTAATAAGAAACCCTTTAAAATTAACTCCGCTAGAAATGCGGATGTGTTAAATAAAGCCTCAGTTGTAATTGCTGCCAAGTTCTAACAGAATGTAATACAGGCAAGCAACAAAGTCCATTGCTCTAAGCTCATTATATTGTAAAGAGCTCTCACAATACATTATTTTGATTGGTGTAAAAACAAACAAAAACAAAAAAGCCACCAGAACATTAAACCTCTAAAACCTTTAGATAAATGATGATGAAAAGAGTTGCTGGATGCTCAGACGTTGGAAAAAAATAGGTCACTGTTGTACATAGCCAAAAAATGGACTTAAGAACAGGACTGGGAAGCCACTAGTTTGCGTTTCAAAAATTTTTTCCCATGATTTCAAACATCTCCCTGTTCCAAATCGGGGTAAGAAGAAGAACAGTCTTAGGAAGAACTTCAGACTAAGTGAGTGCAAGCACAGCTGTGCTATTTGACCAAAACCACCTTTTAAAGATTTCACATCATAACTGATTAATGTTCATGGAAACATTTTTGTTTTCTAACAACACAGTACTTTTCAAAAATCACTCCCTCACCTGACATACCCATTTTGTCAAAAGCATATTGCTGGCTAGCTTTAAAGAAAACAGTACAATTAGCAAAACCACAAGTCTGACCCAGCTCATTCTATTAGCTGAACAGATTAGCAGTAAACTCAAAAAAAACCCTCAAAGATAACACACATTTTCCCTTTAATAGAATTTTCTTTCTGAGGTTTTGTCATCACACAAAATTTTACCATTTCAGCTGAAGCTGTAAATTATGCCACTTAAACCAGTGTAACTGTTGTTTATGTACCAACTTAAATACAAATCTATCACATCACAGGCAGAAAATATTCACTGGTAAAGCAGTACAAGAAGCCGCACAAAATCAGCATCCATTTATCCAAGCAGGTGCAAAACTACTTTAACAGAGTAAAGTTTCTACATTTAGAAAAGCATTAATTATGAAGTTACTTAATGGTTATAGAAATACGCTGGAATATTTGCAAATTTAAGAGTTATTCTAATACTACTGTCATCAAAAATCACCATAGAAAGATACAGTAATTCCAGCTGGGATCAGAACTTCAAAACCAGACTTGCTCCTGCAACATTCAGCCTAACATCTGTGAACAAGATGCTCATTATCCTACAGGATTACAACCTAAAATACTTGGAAAGATCGACCAGAAACCAAAAGAGATAATTTCAACTTCTGTTCCTCACATCTATGAAATTCTAGTTACTTTGGATACCTCCATTAACAAGCAGACTTTGATCTGTAGTCTAGTTTCCACTTTAAATTATTTTTCAGTGATACATTCCGAAACTAAAAACATCACCAGGAAAAGCTTTTATTTTCCTATAGGGTAAACTTTGATAGCTAGATCCTGAAGAGGGGAAAAAAACAACCCAAACCAAAATATACCACTCCTGTCTGTAACTATAGAAAAGTTCAGTGTCGCAGTTCAAAACCTAAAATTAGACTCATCACCTGGGTTGCATTCACGTACTCCCCAGAACTCCTCCTTCTATATGCCTGTCCTGTTCTTGAGAGCAAAAAGAAAGGAATTTGAAGTACAGAGGAACTCCATTCTTCAGAGACTTAGATCTTTATATCATCGGTTTGGGAGGGAGAAAACAAAGAGAAGAAAAGGGAAGGAATAGGAAGAAAAGGTTTATCAGATATGCACTTAGAAAAGAATTTCCCTGTGTAAGTCTGTAGGAGAAAAAAAAAACTAGAACTCCAGGGAATATCTGAATCACCGATCCATCAAAACAGCTCTTTCCTATGCAGTCAGCAGCAAGGAAAGCACAAGATGTCTTGCTCCCATACAATTTAAATTGGCTAACAAGGACAGCACTCAAAAATTTCTGCTGAGAAGGCCAGATACTTAGGTAAGCATATCAACTGTACTAATAAAGCAGTGAAACATTGCAGACATGTACAGTAACACTATCATTAGGATCCAGTCAGCATTTCCAATAATACTCAGTTTTTGTAGTTCACTAGAGTAGTTCAGTAATTTCAAGTAATAACCAGAGAGTATTTAGCCTTCAATTTAAAGGTTTTTAGAGAGAGTCGGTCAGCAGACAGACTTACTCAATCTTGCTATGTAAGAAGTTAACAAGAATAAACCAATTTTTTTTCCTCCTTTTTTCCCCATCTGGTCTAACAACATGGATTGCTGTAAAGCTGCTGTGGTGGTGTGACTGGAGAACTACCTAGAAAACAAATGAATTCTTAAATTCCTACTCACCCAAGACTCATTCAGTTGTGAACTGAGGCACAGCTAAGGTTAATCATTCCAAACAAATACATAACACACTTTGCGAAAAACAACTTTTACTGCAAAACAAATCAGGTCAACCTCTTATCTACTCATAGGGACATAAGCAAACATGCATTCACATTAAAGGCATATTAAAAATGGGCAAAACCAACTAGACACAGTTAACTGTATAGAAGAAAAAAAAAATCTACACTTCCAACTTTCATTAATTCTAGCAAGTTTTATATGAGGGAAAAGAAAATCAATTCAGGAAACAAGGATACATATCACAGAGCTGTGAAATTAAAGTTGTCTTTAAAGATTTATTTCTGGAGTACGTTGATACACTATGAGCAGTTCCAGTACACTCACAATTATATAGCAAGTGTATTATTTATAGGCAGCCTGTAAAACACCCTGTGTCTTTTATTTTTCATAATGAGCAGGTAAGACCAGGGAACTGAACTCAGGGACTAACACGTTAACAAAGGTTAACAAATCCACCAGGTATGCAGCAAAATCTTCCTGTGGATTCCTACAGGATCAGCGCTCTGCCTGCATACGATCAGTTCAAATCCAGTCACACTAAGAGGGGCTGCTTGTTTTTTAGATCACAGATTTGCTGAGTTCAGTTAAGCACCTGAAAGACAGGAATCCAATTCATTAAAATAAAAATATAACTAATAATATCTTTAAGTAAAATCTTCAGAAAAAAAATCCAGATTGAATCAACAAACTGAACTGCTCTGAGGTCCTTTTTGACTCTACAGTTTCTTGCCAGTCCAAGGTTTGGTTTATTAACTAGTTATTCAGCATTTTTTTTTGCCATCACAGCCATGTTTGCAAGCCTACACCTACAAGCCTGCCTAACCACATTTGTATCAGCACATTCTGAGAAAATCTGGGCAGCAATCCCAAAGCGCCTCTGCAGAGGATAGAATACCCAGAGGACCTGCACAGAGAGCATTAATGACAGCCCAAGATGATGCAGTCTGTGACAACCCACCTCAGAGAGCGCGATCACAGGAAGACCAGCCACGCAAGTAAAGCCGGCGTACCCCATCAACCTCACAAAAAAACCTGCAACCCAAATGTGTTACCAGGATGAAGTTACATGACAGGATGAAATATATTTCATCCTCCACAGTTGCTCATTGAGCCATTTCAGATATAGAGCCTGCAATGCCAAGAATTAGTTACCTCTCTGGTTAGAAGTTAAAATATAAAATAAGACTTTCAAGACCTCTCTAGGTCAATATTGATAAAGTTTCCGTGGCTGCTGCTGCCTTAGCTATTTGAGTCCTGTAAATAAAGAGCATCAGTTTCCAGGCCTGTCAAATAGGCAGTTTAACTTCCTGCAGTACCAGACTCGTGCAACAAAAAGATCAAATAAATGGTGAAAAAACTTAGAAAAGTCCCTTTTAAAACATGTTCAAACTCAAGACATGCAACCAAAAAAATTTTCCAGAAAAACTCCACGAGATTAAGTACCCACTTCTGAATGTTCCTTTCAAGTATGCAACTAATTATAAAGCAGCAGGGCTTCTCTAAAATGAAAGGAAATGTTAAAAAAGTAAAGGCAGGGAAACTGGCACATGGATGTCTGAATCATACTGAAGGTGCTAGACATTAACATTCACTTAAAAAGCAAAACTACAGTGAACTGTCCACTTTATAACCACATCAAACATTGCCAGGTGTATGTGGAGCTAAAAAAGGACACAGAGTAAATCACCACACAAATATAAAGAGTTCCAGAGGACTGAAAGAGAAGCTATCCACATGTCTGTGTGAAGAAGAGGAAACCAACTTAAGTTTAGCAAACAGCTTAGAGAATGTTTTTGAGAGTGTAACACGAAACACTAAGCAGGCTTATACAGTTTTCAACGACACACCCATTTGTTCACATCTTATTGGCATGATGTGCCTTTCTGCATCTGCACCACGGACTCCAGCTGCTGAACTGAAGTGAGATACTAATCTCTTTCCATCATCTCCAAAGGAAGGAATTCCCCGGTATTTCTTCCAACACACGTTGCTCAGTTCGTATCTCCGTAACAATTAGGTTGCTTTAACATCAATAGTTCCTCCCAAGACAGATATAAACAAGGTGAATCCTGTGTTTTGGACAAGCAGCAGCTTTATGTTGCTCTCTAAGCAACATAATGGTGGTCACAAAGACGACTATTTCCTAAAGCTAATGAGTTTAGGAATTAATAACATTAAATCCCCTCATGACATTATAGCTTAAAAAACAGCAGCTGATTACCACAGTTATTAAAACTAACTAGAAACAAAAAGATACAGTTTCTCACGCACAGGCAGCTCGTTATTTAAGATAACTGGCAAAAATAAGCCAAGGTTGCAGATAAATCAAAATTACAGGCTGCAATAGCTTAACAGTTCTCACCTTAAAAAAAAATTTTTTCAATTTTTAAATCTATCTTCACTAACCTATAAACAAAAGTGACCAAAGAGAGTAATTAAAAATTATTTCCTTCTTCCCCTCCCAAGTTTGATCTCTGGGGGTGCATTACACACACAAAAAACCCCTAATACAAATTCAATTAAAAGTATCCAAAGCCCAAGCCCACAAAACAAGTTAACAGAAACTCGTGTACTAAAAATTGCAGAAGAAACAAATACAGCAACACCTACAGATTTAAAAGTATTTTGAATGAGATCACAAATGGCTAACATTTATAAGTCAAACATATTACTGAAATCTCCTTTCTCACTGGCAAACAAAAGGCGGTTTTTTGCCAAGAATGTCTGCTATTCTCCCTTTTCTACTGACACTTACGTGCGTTAAACAAAAAGCCCACCCTTTTTTCACTTTATTCTCCCAGTCACATTATTTATGCACCACCCCCACACACACCCCCAAAAAGATAGCACAACCAAAAGATAAGAATCCCTCTAAGAGTGGCCATCTGTCACAAGTGTACTTAGTACACAGAACCACTCTCGATCACAGAAAAAAACTGAAAATTCTCATCACAAACCTTATTTTAAAAGACTACAGAAGGTCTCAGAAAATCGACTAACATGACATAAGTAGGAAAGAGAGAAAAAGCCCTGTTCTTCACGCTACGGAGAGGCTGCTTCTTACATAAGCATTACCATATGCTTTAGGGCCCGTCTCCAGGAGGGAATAACCGGGCCTCCCCTCTTCCCACCTGACCGCCTGAACCCAGGCGCACGCCACAGCCCTGTGTCTCACCCGTGAAGGCGTGCGGCGTCTGGCCACCAGAAAAAGGGCTAGGGGGTATTTACAGCCGGCTGCGGAAACCAGGAGGTAAAGCCGGACCCCAGAGAGGGAGGGGAGCACCGCAACCTCCACAGCGAAGCCAGCACCTCGGTCACGACTGCAGCACCCAGCGACTCATCCTCTGGGCCTGAGTCAAGCTCCACAGCCGGGCCGAGCACACGTAGGCATGCATGCAGGCATGCATGCATGCGGGCGTGCAAACTCTACGGCCCCCCCCAAGCACACTCCCCAACCGGCGACTTATTTCCTGCCCGCCGCCTGCCAGGCGACACTCGCGCATCCATCCCCCGCGCTGCAGCAAGCCGCTCGCATCCTTCCGCGGGCCCCGCCGCCTTTGAACTCTAGTAACCCCTGCGAAGCTCGCTGCAAGCCAGCGCCGGCGGAGGGAGGGGAGAGAGGAGGGAAGGGGGAGGGAGGGGAGGAAGAGGGAGGGGAGGAGGGGGGCGCTGCGCAGAGGAAAGGCCAGGGAAGCCCCCGCCACACGAACGCGCGCACACGGACACGCACACGCGTGCGAGCAGCGGGGTGCGCGGAGCTGCGCCCCGGGCTGTGCGCCCCCGCGTGCGCGAGCGGCGCGCGCCCCCGCAGGCGCGCGGGAGGGGTGGGCGGGGGGCGCCTCGGCCCCCCGCGACGCCCCGAGGGGCGGGGGAGGGGCACGCGCATGTCTGAGGCGGCGGGTGGGGAATCACCTGGGCCGGCGGGGTCGTCGCCGCCGCCTCCTTCTCTTGCTCCTGCTCCCCGGTGGCGCGGCGGGCCTCCCCGCCTCACAGCGACGGCGGCGGCTCGGTGCCCGACGGCGGCAGACCGGCTCCTCGAGGCACCATGGCCGCGCCGCGCCGCCTCAGGGCGCCGACACCCTACGGCCCCACAGACGGGTGGCCATGGCCCCGCTGCCTGCGCGCGCGCGCCGCCCCGCTCCGCGCATGCGCCCGCCCCGCCCACAGCACCGCCCCGCGCGCCCGCCTCGGGCCGCCGGCGCCCGCCTGCGCCGGCGCGGCGCAGCGCGGCGCGGCGCGGGGGGCGTGAGGTGCCTGCGGAGCGGCTCCTCCGCCCCCGCGCTGCCCTCCGCTGCAAACGTGCCCGGGGGCGCGGGTCGGAGAGAGCAGAACGCGCTTTTTGAGTGGAAAGCAGAGTTTTGGGCGTAGGAATTTGGCTGGGGAGGCTGCCCGCCAGCGGGGCGCTGACCTTAACGCCGGGGCAGCTCGGCGCCAGCCGCCCTCCAGCCACGCTGTTACCCCCCGCCCCCCGGAAAGGCAGAGGTTTGGGTTTAAATTCCGATGGGAGACCAGGGTTTTAGTTCTGGTTTGGTTTGGGGTCCGCCCGGGACGTGAAGGACTCGTCAGGGCAGCTGCAAATCTGACAGATGACTCACAGGAGTCAGCCCGCAAAACTGGAGGTAGCGTCTGGGCAGATGTTTGAAAAGGCAGCTCAGCTATTTTAATAATATTCTGTGCTGGCCTTGTGGAACGCAAAATGCTGGATTAATTTAAAACATTAGAGTTGACTCGGGTTTTTCCAGTGGAGTACTGCAGAATCTGTAGTCACCTTTGTTGTGAAATCGACCAGAAAAATACTGGACTTTCTGTTCTTTCACGTTGTCATTTTTCAGCTGGAGACCTGTGCTGGGGGCAGCTCCCTCACCGCACAGACCCCTGTGCAGGAGCACACGCTTCGCAGTCTGCACTCACAGCCCTTGCATGAAAAGTCTCACTAATATTTACTCATTCTGTAAAGGTTGCGTGGCCAGGCCCCAGCATGCACTCTTAAGTGCTAAGGAAAAAAACGTGACCCAAGAGAAGTAATGTTTTTTACCTTAATGTTTGAAAAACTACAAAGCCATGTTGTCTGGGACATGAAAAAAACTTTGCTGCAGTGAGGAATGAGGGAATACATTGAACTGGAAAATCCTGTAGTTCACAAGGGTTGGGCTAGCCAACTTAATAATTGCTTTTTTCCTTCCATCTCTAATGAGGACTGGAGCATTCACAGATGTAGGTATTAACAACGCGTAGCCTCAACACAATGTCTTTAACTCTATGAATTAGACATATTAAAATAAGGGGTTTGGGTGTCTGTCAACATTCTGCTTTGCAAAATTGCCCTTGTCAAGTACCCAAAGGTTTTCAAAACGCCAGAAGAAAAAGATAGTTTGACCATATCAAAACTGTGGTAGGGCTCTGCCCTGCTGTGTATTCTCAGATGGTTCTATTTGGTGTTAACCTGGACCCATCTCCTCCCAAACTCCAGTCAGCCCAGAATGCACAGGAAGGAGACCAAATGGCACAACTGACACAGGTCTCCCAGAGGGAAGCCCCTCCTCAGGCACCATAGAGGAGCTCAGCTTACTGATACAATTTTTCACAAGCTTCGGATTTTAATGCTATTTAAAAAATAACAGGCTTTTTACTGTAAAGTTTTTAGTTTAAAGCTATCAGTCCATGCAACTCAGTAATTCTTCGCTTTAGAAAGAACAAATAAGCACGTCCAGCCAAACTACGGACATGCATATACATGTGATTGTTACTCATAAGCACTTTGTGCTCTGGTCAGGCTTACAAGGATCAGAGACCCTTCTGCACAGGGCTTCTCTGATCCACCGAGTTTCTCTCCTAAGCAATTACTTTCCTCCTTTGTCACTTAACAGGTCCCTGCATGACAAGTACTTGCAGCTCTTGTTTTATGCATCCTTTTATTAATCATGCCACTATCACCTAATCCTTTTGTTGTATCTGGCGTAAACACACTGCGACAAGCGAGGGAAGGCAGGCAGTCGACTCAATGTGAGTGATAAGGCCAGCTTCAACTTTATTGTAAAACCCTACACATATTTATACACTAAGTTCTACCTTATGCATACTTGTCTCACAATCATTGGCTTAGCTCTAAAAATTACATTATCATATTCCTCCTACTTTCGGTTACTGCTATGTGGTCCGGGTTCCATCCTGTTTTTCTTATACTGTACTTTCTCAAAGTTGCTTATCTGCACAGAGCAAGGTCAGCATGACTTTCTTTTCTCCCTTCTCAGCATGACTCAGAATTTTCCCACCGCGGCCTAGTCTGGCTAACTTTCTCCAACAATTCCCCCTTTTTCTTTTTGGACCACCAATACATTGTGGTTCATTTTTACAACATTATTTAAAATACAGTGATATGCTATTTTTACTATAACTATAATTGTTAATAAAATACCAAGCCAGCGCTTGCGCAGTGCCTATGTTAGGCACTAGGGAAGCAAATACATTGGCTGTGGTTGACCATAATTCTATATTGTCGTTACAATCTGCTTGCAATTGATGTATAGACCTTTTGTGTCGATTTGTCGCTACTGTAGTTATATTGAGCCAACTTTGTCGGCTAACTGTGAGCAGAGTTAATTTACCTACATAACAAGGCCCTCCAAAGGCGTTCTTTGGAATGCCAGGCCATGCTCGATCCCCACAGATCAAAAAATATCCGGGGGGAAGAGCTTTGGCCGTATCATTGTTCCACAAAGAGTTATTGGTTCCCTTCATACTCCGTCCATAGGCACTGAGTGTTTTGGAAGCGTTATAATTCCCACAATATTGGCCTATTTCGAATCCTTTCGTAAAAGGTGAAACAACAGTCCAACAGGTGGTATTAACAAAAGGGTTGTTATCATCAGTGCGGCTGCTTATGCCGATCAATGACTGAAAGGTCTGGGCCTGTGCGGCAAAGCGGCTAAAACTGCCAAACACAAAACATGTCTGAGTAGTAACATTATCAGTTGCATTTCCAGTTTTTTCTGACCCCAAAAGGTCAATTTCTTGGGGGTCCCAAGGGAGAGTGTGATTTAGGGCTCTTATTAGTTGTACCGAGCAATTTGCTACAGTAACATTTATACAATTAACTGTTACAGCCGTCCAATTATCAAAATCTCTGGCAATAATTTCAGGAAAGCCTATCAGACATGTTTTAAAGGGCTCAGTTGCCGTAGCTGAACTCAGGCAAAAATCTGTCATCCCAGTTTTATTCGCCCACGCCACCCATAAGTTCGCACGGCTGGGCAACGGCATCGCTGGGATCAGTACAGACAGAGCTGCATTGATCATCATCAGCAACAGCAGCTTTGGTCCAGCGGCTTGGAATCCACTTCGGCCCTGTGGGAGTAAGTACACACATATAACCTCTACCCATATACTTCACTTCTGCTGGACCTTTCCACAGTCCGGTTGCTGGATCTCTATACATAACGAAAACTGGCTTGTCATCCTTATTTTCTTTAGGATAACCATGCACCCATGCTGGTGGCTCTTTCTGATCTGCAAAAATACGTAAATGATTTAGCACAAAAAGAGTCTTAACAAGTCTTTCTTGTACATCTGAGATTTCCCTAAATTTTTGCAAATATTGTTTCAGCGTTTGATGCGCCCTTTCAATGATAGCTTGTCCCGTGGGTGAGTGCGGAATACCAGCAGTATGTCGCACTCCCCATGTTTGGAAAAAATGTTTCACTTTGGCGCTTGTGTATGCAGGGCCATTGCCAGTTTTTATCGTTTGTGGCACTCCCATAACTGCAAAACAACTAGTCAAATGTCGCATTACGTGGAGTGCTCGTTCTCCTGTTTGTGCCGTGGCCCATATAAATTTGCTATAGGTGTCAACCGTAACATGTATATATCTCAGTCTGCCAAAGTCAGCAACGTGAGTCACATCCACTTGCCACAATTCTCTGGCCTCGAGTCCCCTGGGATTCACGCCGATTCCGAGACCAGGCCCATGGTGGCTACACGTAGGACAGGCCCACACAATCCCCTGTAAAATGTCCATAAAATATCCATAAATGTACACAAAATGTCCACTGCATTCATTTAGTCCATGACTTTGGGCTCCATCTGTTATGGTGGTCACTCAGGTCAGCAGAGGTGGTGCGTTGCGTGGAGTTACTGGGCACCAAAGCCGGCTCAGGTCGGGTCACTGCTGCACTTGCGCTGCTCCTTGTAAAGTTTGTCCTCCGTTGGTTCAGGTGGTTCCTGCTGCTTGGGCATGGGCTTATCCACAGTCACAGACGCCTCGGGGTGTCCTGTCCCGCATGGACTCAGCCACAGGTCACAGTCCCTTTGATTCGAGTTCACGCTGCAGTTCCAGCCTGTCCAGCACAGCAGCACAGAAGCAGCAGCGATGCCCTGGCCATCTGCCGGCCCAGGCGCATCCCCATTGCTGTTATCAGAATGTTCCCAGGCACAGCACAGTAAGACGATCAGCAGTGCAGCAGTACAGCAAGCAGCAAGAGCAAAAAAGCAGCCACTAACGAGCACAAGACTCTAATACACATTAAGGCAAGCAAGCCCCATGGCAAGCACAAGAGCCTGCGAATTAATAGCTAAACAGCAGTAACAGCTATAAATTCAATCTAGCACATTCCAATCAAACGTGTCGTTATCTTGAATTGTAGTCTTTGGTTGCATTCCGGTAAATATCCATTCTAATACTCTCACAGTCTCCCCCTTTTTCTTTTTGCACTGCGTGAGTGCACCAATAAAATGTGTGGGGCCGTGCAAAACGGTTAAGTCCACAGGTAAGTCAGGGTCAATACGATCCACTGCTCGGTCAACGATGTGGGTACTGAGTTTTTGAATCACAATCGATAAGTCCTCGTAATATAAAAAGTCCTTGGAGACCACTGGATGATCGCCCCAACAACAACGCTCCATGAGATTGTCCATTGATAACTATGGGCCCTTTAATTCCTGTAGCAATTTTTCGCGGCCGGTCGTCAATTAGCGTGACATCTACTGCTGTTGCCAGATCCAGTCCGAGGCTCCCCCTGGTTGCTGGTCGAAGTTGGGTTGCTGGTCGAAGCTGGGCAATGGCGTCTGGTATCTCTGCACTGTCGTTTGGTTGGGGGCTGCCGTTGGCCTGAAGGTGACCGGAGCCGCGATTGGTGTTGGCGCGCTGCGGCTCTTGGCGCTCGGTTTCCCGTTTCCCGAATGCCGGCAGACCGTAGTATTATGATTATTCATTTGACAGTTCTGGCAGCTCCCGACATTGTCGACGCAGATGTCCTGGGTAGCCACATCGGAAGCACTTATACTCTCGTCGGCCAGTCGTCTTACTTTGGTGGGCATCCGGAGGCTTCAGTGGGGCAAGAGCTGCAAACGCCTGTCCCTGCGCCTTGACTAATTTTTCCCCTAGTTCTCTGGTTGTTTCAACTAACATGGCTTGAGCTCCTACAGGAACTCTACTCATTCGCTCTAATATGACTTCTATGGTGGCGTCTAAGGGTAAGGTGACAAGGATGCCCTTCGTATAAGTATTACAATTCTCTAATACACACTGTCTCAGCAAAGGTCCTTTCATAAAATCTGCCATATCTGCGTGGTCAATAGCGTCTGTGACTCTATCTACAAAAGATGCAAAAGGCTCCTCTCTTCCTTGTTTAATTGACATATATGAGGGAGGAGCTGGTGTAGTTTTAACTTTCTGCAAGGCTTCTCGTGCTAATTTCATAGATTCTAACAACACGTCTGGGCCAGTTTGCATCTGCATTTCTACAGAGGCAAAAGGACCTATACCTATTAGTTGTTCTACAGTTACTCCAGCTAAACGATCATTTGGGGCTCGGGGCGAGTGCGCAGATATTTCACAAAGTCTTTGCCAGTGAGCTTGCCAAAGTAATTGTTGTGATTGCTTCAAAATAAGCCTCATTATGTTCTTAATATCTTCTGGACATAGCATTCCGCTACCCCAGATATAGTTTAGCATTTGCCTTGCACATTAACTGTGTTTCACAATTGATTTAATATTTTCCAATCTAGGGCCTGATGCACCCCAGTCATAGCCCCCGCGTTATCTACCTGGTAGATTACCGGGAAGGCTTGAGGGCTAATTTGATCTAATAAATCAAAATCTTTTTGTTCAACAGCTTCTCGTGCTATTTTGTCCCAACTAACCCGCACTAAACGCGGCTGTTGATGAGCTTGGGACGGGGGGTGGGGTGGGAGGGGGTGGGGGGAGTGGGGGGGGTGAGGCCTTTAGAAGACTTTCAGCTTGAGCAGTCTCCTGTCCGCTACCGTCTACCCTCTCATTTTCACTTGGACCCTCCCCCTCCCTTTCCCCCGGTGGTGCGGAGGGACAAGCCCTTTCTGTCGGCGGATCAGGAGGGGGACGAGAGGGTCGGCAAACAACGGGAACAGGAATTCCCGAAGGCGGAGGTGAAAAGTAGTCACCCCCTGCTGTGAGACGTCCAGCGGCAGGATCGGACTGCTCAAGCCGATCTGAGGCGGCTGTAGCTTTTCGCCTTTCAGTTTTATATCTTTTTATACAATTAATAACATCTCTCCAAGATTTCATTAATTTGCTTGCTGATTTATCATCATCAATTACTAGATCCCACAAACAATCTCCATAAGAACGCCACTCGTCTACTTCAAACATACTTTCAGGGTCTTTAAAAAACCCTTTCGCTTTCCCTAACGCAATTAACCCAGCCAGGTCTTTTAATTGGCTTACTCCCCGCTCTTCTAAAAAGCATTTTAAAATATCGAAGGCTACCTCTACTTCCATTGCGCGCTTCTCTTGACCCTCTTAATTATCTGGTCGTTTGCAGCCTTTTCCCACGGGTAGCCTTCTATCGGACGGCGAACCCCTTTTAATCATCCTGGGTTCAAGCACGGATCAGGCACGCCGCGACAGCGTCTACTGATCTTCTGCTCCCTGGTCGCTGCTACCAGTGCTTCTCCGATCTCGCTGTCCGGTGGAAAACAGGGATGGGGGGTCCCTGTTCGGGCGCCACTTGCGACGAGCGAGGGAAGGCAGGCAGTTGACTCAATGTGAGTGATAAGGCCAGCTTCAACTTTATTGTAAAACCCTACACATATTTATACACTAAGTTCTACCTTATGCATACTTGTCTCACAATCATTGGCTTAGCTCTAAAAATTACATTATCATATTCCTCCTACTTTCGGTTACTGCTATGTGGTCCGGGTTCCATCCTGTTTTTCTTATACTGTACTTTCTCAAAGTTGCTTATCTGCACAGAGCAAGGTCAGCATGACTTTCTTTTCTCCCTTCTCAGCATGACTCAGAATTTTCCCACCGCGGCCTAGTCTGGCTAACTTTCTCCAACAACACACTGCTCCAAACCCTGGACTCCTGCAGAGAACACGGGAAAACAACGGCTTCACCAGTCTCCCGCCACCCCACTGTTCTGCCTGGCTCTGCCTACTCACTGCGTCACTGCTCGCTAATACTTGCCAGTACCCCACTTCTTATCACAAGGAGTATGAGCCAGCTGTCATATAAGGCATAAGAATTTCAGCTTCATTTCTAGGGCCTGCTTGTCTTTTCATGCCGTACATGGAAAAAAAATCATGAGTCACTTCTTTTCTGTTCTTTGTGGGCTTGGTTCAATGCTGACTGAGGTCGGGGCGATGGCGCAGGATCTGCAAGTCCTACCGCCTGTCTTCAGTGCTGCTTCTGAGAAAAAAGACAGCAAGCAGCAGAGAGACAAATATATATTCACAACTGAAGACAGCGACAGGTATTTACAGGAGATGGAGTGGAAATCTCTATTATTATTTTAGAAGTATTTATAACATGAAAGTATTGTAGCAAATCACCAAAGTTCTCGCTTCAGTTTGCAAGCAAACCTGTGCTTTTGTGAAGTAACATATTTTTTATTTTATTCTATCATCTCTCGGCATTTAATTCTGAAAATGTGTTACTTCACAAAAGCACAGGTTTTCTAATGGGTAGATCAGGTATGTGGCGTTACCACTGGCTTGTCAGGCATCTCTCTTTAAAAGCACCTCAACTTTCTGCTTCATTTCTCTGGAATTTTAAAAGCCTTTCCTGCATTTGACACTGGGTGGCTAAGAATTCTGAATTCAATGATTGTTTATCTCTCATTATTAAGAGGCGTTTGGATTCCAAACTTCCAGTGATCAGCAACTGAGGATGGAAGGGGGCCGCTATGGTAACATCTCATTAAAACTTTCAAAAGACCTTCGCAGAGTTCAGATAATGTGGAAGCTTGATTTGTCCTTGCGGCTGGACAAATGCCAGCACCCCAAACTGCTTACAAAGAAAATCACTCATAAGAATTCTCAAGAGCAGCAAAATATGCTGACATGGAAGGACATTGCATGCCTAAGGTGGACAATAACAGGGGCAGTTTTATTTGAAGCTTTTCACAAGCCATTGTTTCAAAAAATATTCATACATACATATGTAAAAGCAAAGGAATGTCTTAACAAATAGGTTATATTACATAAAGTCAGACAAAAGTTAAATAATGCAAAAATTAAGATTGCCTGCGAAACCTAATTTGGTGCCTCATGTGTATGCCTTGTAATACTGATGGCAGCCAGCTGCCAAAGCCTTTGTATTCTCTTCTTGCAATTCTACCCCATTCACTAAATGAAGGAACAAATAAACTTTAATTCCTGCAGAAACACGTACCCAGACACGGGAATTGGGAGCATTACTGGGTCCCACAGTAGTAACAGAGCCAGTGCATCTCTCTGTCTGATTTACCTACTGTCACTCTGTAGCCCCATCTCAGAAATTCCTCTGCTTTTCCCTACCTGTGACCCTATTTCCTAAATTTCTCCCCATCACTTAGTTTCTCATCAACCCTCATTTTTCCTCTCATTCTCACTACTTTTCAGAGCCCCTTCTAGCAGTTCAGCTAGTTCCAGTTTCTCAATGTCATATTTACTTTCTTCAGGAAACCACTTCTGCGGTACCTCTGATAATTACATATCTCATATAATTACATATATTTTTACCATTTTCTTAACACTGGAGAGCGCTGACTCCAAACAAAAAACCAGCTGCTGTGATTTACAACTTACCTAAAGGAAAGCCATACCAATCTCTGTGTTGAGAAGCTAGAGAGCTGGGTGGTGATGTAAGGAAAGTGATGAATCGCGTTTTGTTCGGCGAACAAAAGCATCACAGTTCTCTCCCAAGATCCCTTGCCAGTGGGGCATAATCTAGCATACAAAGAATCGAAGTAAATAAAATAAAAATAATTGGGCTGAATAGCGGTAGAAGAATAACAGTTGCATTCAGAAAGTGGAGAATCATATGGTATACTGGTACAAGCTTCTAGTATTTATAGCATCTCACAGTGCCAACATTAATTAAATAATCCTGAAAAAACTCCTGTAAGGAAACTATATAAATATTATTCTAACCTCCACGTTACTGATAAGAAAGCTGAGACAGAGACTTACTGTATTAGTGATAACTTGAATATGTGTTTCATTTCCAACTTGAGACATTTCCACGTCTCCAGCTGAGCTGCCAGCTACTAAAGCACACCACATTATTGAACACTGGAAATTCAGCTCTCGGTGTTTTGCCCAGTCACACAGTGACTCAGAATCAGAGCTTGCATTCAAATGCTACATTTCTAGGGCACAGTGATGGCTGTGTCCAGTAAACCATGCTGTCTGTTGTATTACATTGAAGGGGTCATGAAGAGCACAGAAGGGTTGCACACACATCTGCACTGGGCTGGAACCACTTGGATGGTAGAGACTTGAAGAGTTTGACATTCTCAGACATCATTGCTTCTGCCTGCTTAGAACAAATTATAAAACAGAGAAAAAGGACTGGGAAAAAATAATAAATAAGAAAGTATTGTAGGAAATAGTAAAAAGAGTCGAGAGGGGAAACCAAAAAGGGTAAAACAGATTAAGAGTAAAATACACTGGTACTAAGCTGTATTTTAAGGATTCTTCTATTCCTAGTGGAGAATATGGGCTCTGCTCTAGATTTTTCCCTAACGTGGGTTCAATTTAGAAGTGGGGTAGAGAGACTGGCGCATATTCAAATGAGTTTCCTGAGCAATTTGGGAAAAAAAAAAAAAGGTTCTAAAACCGTGAAATCTGGGATGTTGTCCCATTCATAGTCTGCATCACATTAACATCCGCACTGACTCTCCACCATTAGTCACTGAATACAACAAATATTTAGCATCTCTCAGACCTGCAATGTCATCACCTTTTGCTTTCTAACTTCACATAGAGATGCGATCTAATCTTCCTCTTAATTCTCAAAGCAACCTTTGAGCTTTCCACACTGTTTTCATCTTCAAATGGATTTTAAAGGATTCTTACCTAGCATCCCCCAGAGTTGCTAGTGGGAATTTTGCTGTCTTATATGCAGCATGAACAGCAATTTAGGAGATGAGCTCCTAGGCTTCAGTAGTTATGCACAGGAGCGTATTCCTCAAAACGCTCAGAAATGCTTTTTGTGAACATGAAGTACTGGCAGGGAGCCAGCAGGCATCAATTTGACATGCAGTCACTTTTTTTATTTCACCTTGGAGCATCCCAGGACATAGTGCACATCAAGGTGAAAGGGAACGCGCATCTGCTTTAAAATTTCCCCACTGCTTTTCCTTCCTCCTTGCTCTGCTAGTTTACCACAGTGTAAACCCAGAGAGTACCACCACAAAACAAACTCCTCGGCACAAAGAAAAGATTATGCTGTTTAGGCTCTGAATTGTAATTATATGGTCTTAGTCAAATTACTTTACCACTTTGCACTTATTAATGTTAGGATTGAGCACCACCATGCGTTTTCACAGCTAAGTAAAAGGACGTATTTATCTGTGCCACATGAATGTTGTCAGGATCAGAGCATTTTTCAACAGCGCCTAGCGCAAGGACATCCTCGTCATAGCTCAGGATACTAAAACACCAGTATCATACCAGAAATGAAATATGCATAAATACTTATAAATACTTTTTCATATTACTCCTCAAACAGAAAAAAAAAAACAAACCAACCCAAAACCAAAACCCTACTGCCTCCTCTTCAAGAGAGCTTTTTCAAAGCCAACCAGAAAATAATAAAAAATATTTTTAAAAGATTACAAATAGAGAGGCGATCACACTGTATAACATTTTCGTAGCCCGAATTTTTAAACATGCCTGGAGGGTGCATAGTTTTATGACAGGGTGTGACTTTAATTACTAGTTGCAGCTTTGGAAGCTTTCCAGCACTACTGTAATGCGCTGCCTCTGTGCGGAGGACAACTGCGTATCATTAAAGGAAAAAGCAAACCCTTCGTGACTGGGATACATACATAATGACTGGTTTTATGAGGATTTACGTGCAGTGAGAAGCTAAACTCGACATGAACAGTCACTACAGTAGTCTCCCATTTGTACTACTTTTTTGGAAACCAAAATGCTTTTATGCTAAAACCTGAACATAGAACAGAACTTAAAATACGTATCCAGGCAGGAAATTCATTAAATTCATATCCACTCAGGAAAGAAATCAGGCTTCTATGCAGTTTTTGTTTATACTGCACTTCTTCACTGAGATTTACTTACACTAGGAATGGCTCTTAAAAGTTACAGGAGCCCTTCTGAACAAACTTGTACTTGGTGCACGGCTGCTCACCTCTGCTCTTTTGTTCTCTTCCCTATTTATCACCAAACGAAAAAGAGAGAGAAAAATGATCTAACCTCTCTACAGAGCAAGACCCATGATGAGGGAGGACTGAAACTTTCACTCCCTCAAATTTAACAGCGTCTCTGCTGATGCCAAGGGGAACTGCAGCCTGTATCATCTCCACTTGATTTCACATACACAAAAAACCAGACTTCACCACAGAACAATTTTTCCTTTAAACTATTTCTGCAAAGCAGAATACCTGAGTGCAAAAGGCCATCTTTGTGCAAAATACATTTTTTCTTCTACATCTGTGCACAAAACCACTGCAGCTGAAGCCAGTTCCCAAGAATCCCAACAGTAGCTGAGAAGTGACCCCTGATTCAACAGACACAAAATAATATGCCTGTAAAGAGTCAGCACAGAAGCTATGAAAGTTTTGAGTCAGGATCCCTGGGTACAGAGCAATGTCCTTTCAGGGTTAATAATGAAAAAAGAGACACCGGTGGCAATAGCTGCATATGGAAGTTGCCTCTGCTGGCCTCCCCGGGTCCAGTGCAGTTCAGCCTCACAACCGGCGATGAAGGGAGCGGGGGACCTGGGCAGGACCCTTGCTCCGTGGCTGCCGTGGATTTTACCTCACAAAACCGCGATTTCCTGCGTGAACCCGACAGGAGCAGCCCCGAGGAGCTCTCCTCAGGCGGGCATGCGAGGAAAGCTCTTCTTCTCGTTAAAGAAGGTGAAACCTCTCGCTCGCCTCACAGCCTGACCGGTACACGAACAGGCAGGTTCACCCCGCCCTCCCCAACACCGCTCGGTCAGAGGTGACCGGGCCCGCCGGGGCGAGCAGCGGCCGCACGGGCGGCTCCCGCGGCGGGCCGCCCGAGCCCCGCTCAGGGATGACCGTTCCGGCAGGGAGCCAGGGCCCGGCGAGAGCCCGAGCCGGGCCCGCCGGCTCCGGCCGCCCCGCGCTGCCATGGCGACGCTGCCGCCCGCCGGGCGGGAAACCCGCGCACATCCGGGCGGCTGCGGGCGCCGCGCGCTGCCTCCCCCCCCCTCCCGCTTCCGGTGGGCGCCAGTTCCGCTTCCGGTGCGGCGGATCCCGGGACGGTGCCGGTTCCGTTGCCAGGGTGAGGGGCTGCACCGCGCTGCCGAGGGGCGGGGGGTGGATCGGCGGCGGTAATGCGACCCGGTGGGCTGCGGGGAGCGCCACCGTGCCCCCGATCGCCGGGGCGGCCCGGTGGGTCTGGGCCCGAGCCAGTCCGTGTGCGGCGGAGGCCGGGCTTTACCGGGCCGGGGTGAGGCAGGGCCGCTCGCGGGGGGGGCCCGAGGGCGGGCGGTTGTCTAGGCCGGGTCGGTGCCCCCGTAACGTCTGCGGGGCGGGAGCGGCTCCCCAGGCCCCGACAGCAGTGTGTGGGCTCTCCCCGCTCGCCTCGCCCCGTCTCGCTGCTGGGACAGCCCCGGGGGGGGAAGCGAACCTCGGTTTGTGATCCCGCGGCTGCTGCCCAGAGGCGTTTTGCGGTGGTGGCTGACGCAGAGCAGCTTCTGATCTGAAACCCCGTTCCTCCACCTGTTGCGGTGTAGTAGAAAGTGCTGCCGTCCCGTCTGCGCAGTATTGCACTTTCCGTGTTTTGGGTTTTTTATGTTTATGATTTATGTTGCTTGGGGAAACTTAAAGATGTGGATGTCTCTCTTCCAAATCTTCCAAGAAGAGTGGTGTAATGCGACAATTTAATTACAACAACACAAATTTAACACTTTCTCTGCCCCAGTGACCTTCCAATCCGTAGGCTCTTGGTGGTCCAAGGGGCTTGTAAAGGCTCTGAAAATGTAATTACCTAAAGCAGGCTTCATTTCAGTAAGCTTCAGTTTCGCATGGCATCCAGCTCTGATGGTAGAATCATTGAAAATCTCTGTGATTTTCTCTGCTCCTAATCTGTTTTCCTGTAATCATTGATTCTGGTGTCCACACTCTGTCCCCTTTGTGTTTTGGCATTGAATAAAGGTGTCTTATTTCTACTTGGCATTTCTGGTAACACTCATCTTGACAGGACTGTAATTCAGTAAGGATAGACGGTTCGTCAAGTGCTCAACTTTGGAGGGATGATCTTTTCAATTTAGTGCTGGACAGAGACTTGAGAAGTTTTCTTACAGTTCTTGCCCTATGCATTTTCTTGCAGAATGATTTGAGGTGTATGGTACAGGTGAGAAAACAGACAATAAACTCTTTCTGTAAACTTACACTAAGGACTATGGACAGGGATAATTTATGATAATGATCCTATGTATCAATATTGCTTGACGGTATGCAGCCTTAACCTCAGTTGAATTTCTTGGTGCTTCTAAAACCCCTTTTTCATGAGTCTTTCTCACCAGGTCTCTATCTGAATTGGGGATATTTGGGGGGGAAAAAAAAAAGGAAAAAAATTAATTTTTCTGTGATACCAGTTTTCCTCTTCAATTTGTTTTCAGGACTCTTAGAGGGAATAGTGTGGAGGTGTGGCTTGTAGTATCCTCAGCAAGCAGGTTGTCTCTAGCCCTATATTTCTCATCTGGTCTGAGCTTGGTGGGTATGCCCGAGTAATTACTTGTTCATTCCTAATAGGCTGTACTGTATAAATGAGAAGTATTTTGTCTGAGAGCAGGTAACCTCTGAGAATACGATGCTAGAGAGGAAGAGGAATTAGATTTTTGGATTCTGAGATTTTTCAGAAAACCAGACCTGTAGTTCTCGGTGTAATGCATTTCTTGAAGGTGGATAGCCTCAGTTTTTTTCACAGGTCTGCTCTCTTCTTTGTGAATATCAGTCTTCTGAGGACAATCTCACCATTAGTAGTGCAAAGGCCTTCTCTGCATCTCCTGGCAGCCTGTAACAGCCTTTTCATACCTTTCTATCTCCTTGATTCTCTGTTTCCAAGCTTCAACAGAAAAAACATGTTCTTCTTCCTTCCACATAAAGCTAAAAATCTTGTTTTTCTGCTGTGTTTAATGTAGGACTAAACTGTTAAATACAATTTGTATAAGTGATGCTGTGTAAATTAAAGATAGTATAATTATGGTTGTTTTGTCAGCACTGCAATGAAAGTGCAGTTCTTACAGTGTAATTGCGTTGTGTAGGTGTGTATTTTGGCTTTGTTTTCAAACTCCTACTTTGATATTGCTACAGTGACCTGGGGTGTATGTTACTGCAGGTATTGCACAGATCTTAGTGAAAGTGAATAGAGAAATCCAATGCTAAAAATGAACTGTTGGGTTCAGAACTAGTTTTATGGTTTTATATATTTTAGGTATTTCATATTTGCTGTTTTGTTGTTACATATGTAAAGATATCCATAGCTGGTTCGGTTGCGTAATTATTGCAGAGGACATTTCTGAGATTTGAAATGACTTTTATGACACTGCAGTACTCTGCCTGGGTGCCGGTTGTGCAGTGAACAGGCTGTACCTGCACAGAACACACAGCAAATGAGCATATGCTGGAGCAAATGGTGAATGTGACATTGCTAAACACGTTGAGGTGGAACTTGGAGCCCCAGTTTTAGTGCTGTTCTTTCTCCCTCTAGTTTCAACATTTTATCAACATGTTTATCATCTGTTCATGCAAAACAAACAACTCTGTGATGTACAATATAACAAAAAATAGTTTAAACAGACTGTATGGTTTGTCGTCTGAAAAGAGTAATTCACCTATTTCTTCCTTATGTGATCATTGTATTTTCCTCCTGCAGCAGATTTTTCAGAAATTAATACTGAACATATGCTTCAAGGATGTCTCTCTCTCTCATAATAAAATGGGGTGGACAGGAGTATACGATAACCTCGCTATCAGAAGAAGACACAGTATTGGATCTGAAGCAGTCTCTTAAAGGCCTTACTGGAGTGTTACCAGAGCGTCAAAAACTACTTGGACTTAAAATGAAGGGTAACTATTCATATTTATTATTTGTTGTGGATATGCCCGAGATGTTTATGGACAAACATCCTCTAAACCTAGCCACGATGTGTATACTAACAGGGCATCTGCCTCCCAGATCTAGCTTTTGAATGAACATAGGAATTTTATACATCACTGGGTATTGTTTATTATTGATACATCTACCTGGTCATACTTTAATGGCTGACATGGAAGTGTGGCACACGTACGTTAAAAAAAGTTAAATTGCTGCTAGCCAGACAAGCAATGTATATGGAGGAGGACGATAATACAGCCTGGGGTATTCTGGTGTTTGATGGGTAGCTTATTTCAATTAAGCATGAAATGTATTGACAGTTTTCTAAAATTTCTCTACCCCAGTAAAAAAAATTATCTGCTCGCATTATAGGCAAACCTGCAGATGATGATGTTAAGCTTGGAGCTCTCAAGTTGAAACCAAATACTAAAATTATGATGATGGGCACTCGTGAAGAGAGTTTGGTAAATATTTGACTTGTTTATTAGCTTAAACAGGAAAAGATGCTTATATATATCTCTCCTCATTATGATTTTAAATTTTGAATATTCCAGTAATCATTTGAAAAACAGTAATGCAGTACATTTCTGTTGGTGTTTATTTTTCTGTGTAAAGTAAGCTTTTCTGCAGAACTCTGATAGCAGTGTATTCATTAAACGCCTCTATTGTTCTGGACTTAAAGTACAAACCTATTATTATGATATTCACTGACTTCTCAAATCTGAACAATCATCAGTATACTTTAGTAATTCTTTCCACTAGTAAAGTGAAATAATTTTGGTTAAATAGTATTTTTTCTCCTGTAATGTGCAGGAACAGAGACTTGATATCCGTTGTTATTTCCCTTCAGTGATCCTTGTTATCTTTTATTATTATTCCTCTAGGAAGATGTCCTTGGGCCACCTCCTGATAATGATGATGTTGTCAATGACTTTGATATTGAAGAGGAAGTTGTGGAAGTAGAAAATAGGTTAGGAGTTTTAGCTATTAAAAAACAGTCCTGTTACAGAATGTACAGTATGCGTATTAATTAACTATAACTTTCTGCACTGTTATATTAGGGAAGAAAATCTACTAAAAATTTCCCGCAGAGTTAAAGAATACAAAGTGGAAATTCTGAATCCTCCTAGAGAAGGAAAAAAGCTGCTGGTGCTAGATGTTGATTATACACTATTTGGTGAGATTTTATGCAACTTGTGGTTTTTGTTTGTTTAAGAGGTCAGTTTATTTGCCAGTTCACGTTTCTTGATTCTTGTTTCACATATCTTCTTCAGTAACTTTGGTATGTGTTGTACTATATAACTTCTGCTTTGTAATATTGTGGGGTCTTCTGCCCATATTTTAAAAAGCATTGGGTTTTGTAAGTGTTGCATATTATTGATTTTAGTGCAGCAACTATTTACTTTCTGCAAGAAGACATAAAAAAATAGCAATTTAGTATTTTATCTAAATAATCTTTCTCTTGACCAACTTGTATTTTGGACATCACAGTGGCAGGGCAAGATACTGTAAAATAACGATCTCAGTCTGTACCTGATTGACTCCACTTTTGGGGGGCGTGGGAGAATAGCTTCAAATTTCATTTTCAGATCGTTACTAAATACGCACAAGACTCTGTTTTACTTGAAAATTCTGTCAGACTGGTTTTTTTGGAAGCCAGAATTTTCTTCTGACTTAATTTTCTGGGATGTAGGTGTGTCATGGCAGCTTGACTATAAGCAATAAATAATAGCTTGCTTTATTCCTTTTCCTTAGCTTTCCTTTTTGATGAGATTTGTTTACAATCTGAGATCAAAATTCAATCTATTACTGAGTTTAAAATTTTTATTTAGATGTCTTCTGCTAGCAGAATTTGACAGCAGTTTTCGAATTGGAACAGGCAATGTTTGCATGTCTGAAATAAGCTTGATATATGTTCACAAAATTAACTGGACTAGGTTTGAAGGAATCTATTTCATATCTGGGCTGTTACAAGTTTGCTAAGGTGCACAGATGAACTATTTGGCCTGGCTCTTCAAAGATATTCAGACCCACAGATCTCTGATTTAATGATTAGCTAAGCCCTCAAATACCTGTAAGGATCAACAGGTAAATATCCCCTCTGCTTCTTCTCTCCACCTTTAAAATGGGAATGGTAGTTTGCTATTAATTCATTCATGATTTTAAAGTGCCCCAGTGCTTCCCTCATGAAACTTTTCAGGTGTCTGGATAGATGGGAAAGTCAGACTGAGGTTTAATAACTTAACTTAAAATTTAATAATAAATTGCTTCTCTCTTACATTCTTTTTAGACCACAGATCGTGTGCTGAAACTGGAGTAGAACTGATGAGGCCATACCTTCATGAATTCCTGACATCTGCATATGAGGATTATGATATTGTAATTTGGTGTAAGTTTTATACTCAGTACCTAAGACTTTATTGTAAATTGTCATTCAGAGCGGAGACTCCACTTCAGAGCAGGTGGGAGGTTGTTATATTGCTTTTTAGTGTGAATCACAAGATCTAAAACAATACATGAATGCTTAGCTGTAATAGATTCAGCAGGAATGTTCAAACAGCTATTAGAGCTATTTTAGAAAAATAGTAATTCTTATGTGAAAAAAACACTTCGTATTGCTCACAGGAATGGATCCAATCACAGTATAAAGCTCAACATCACTTTACTGAGTGTTACTTTGTACAAACAAACAAGTGCTTGAAGTAACAGATTTTATCATCAGCGTTCAGACACTGATAGCTATCTTTACAAATGATCTCAGTTCAGACAATAAGTAGTGAACTGCCAAAAGAACCAAACTCTCCTGTCTACAGGGAGGGTTGATCGTTTGCCTTTGCACGCTGTTTCACTTCCTGTCCAACAGCTGGAGAACAGACTTTAGCCAATGCGGAGTTTAAACCACATCAAAATTGTATTACAAAATTTAGTTTTCATAGTTTGGAACAATGTTTCCACATATTCTTAGATCAGTGGCCAATGTTGACACTTCTTCCTTTCCAGGCCTTATGTATTCTTATCGTTGCTTCCAGGAGAAAATCCTGCACAGGCAGTATGGTTCCTCAAACCAGGTGTAGCCCACTTCTTATGGACCCGCAGACTGTAGTTCAGTAACAGCTGATCTAGAAAATGGTTTAAACGCATGCAGTGCTTCATCTAGTTGTTCCTTTGAAAAGTAAGCTTTTCCAAATAAAAATAAACTTCCATGAAGGAAGACTGTCTTCAAGGCAGTGAACCCGAAAAGCTGTAGCAAGGATGGATCTTTCTGAAATTAAATTTTGTGTAAAAAAATTGATACGTTAAGTGAACAGTTTCTTGGCTTGTTTCTTTTTTGCCTGTCAATGACTTATTTTGATAAAGTAGTATTTCTGTTTTCTCCCTTTTGTTTCAGCTGCTACTAATATGAAGTGGATTGAAGCTAAAATGAAAGTAAGTTGTTCCAAAAATGTGTAACTTGTTTCTAGTCTGGCTAGCTGTTCATATAGTTGGACTCATGCTCAGCGTTATCGAGTGGGTTAGCAACTGGGGAGGTTGTATGAGTCAAAACCCGAGTTTTTTACATCTTCATAGTCACTTTAAATTATCTTTGTCACAAAACTAGATTAAATCTAATTTTAGAATTCCACAGAAACTATCAGCAGTATGTGCTAAATTTAGCAGAACTAAACACAAGTCAGTACCTGCTGAAACTTAGATTAGTCACGCAGCCTTCACAGTTGCTTTCATCTTACCTCTAATTATAGAGTTCTAGTCTTTAAGTGTAATATCATTTTTTTAAAGGAGCGGACAGATGTGGCATGCTGCAGTAGGTTATCAAGAGGAAACTCTTTTCGTATTTATCTTATACTTCTTGCAGCTGTGTGATTCTGTTGCTTCCTCTGCCTTATTAAACATCCGTAAGAGCTCTTCTTTCAATCGTACTTTCTTCTGTACCTAGATCAGGCAACTAGCCAGTTTTGCACAGCTGACCTAGTGGTAAACATATTTACAGTCAGGCTTAGCTGTAAATCTAATGAGCTTACTAAGAATTGCTGTATGGTTGGTTGGTGGGTTGGGGTTTTTTATGCTTATAAATCAAGGCTTGTTTCCATTTCAGGGAAAACTTTTCCAAATTTAAGCTTTTGTATCTCCACTCTTTGTTATAGACTAACCATTTTTTTCAGGTTGTAACAGAGCAAAGCACATCTTCCTCAAAATAATGAATTGCTACAATTTTTCTAAACAAACAAAAATGCCTCAGAGTGATCTCAGAAATGAGAACCTTTAATCAGAACTATGAAGTAGAGTTAGTGCCAGTAAAATCAGCATTGAGCCTTGCAAACATTGCACTTCTTGTGGCAGTGTTACATCTCCATTTATGCTGTGTCTGTCAGTGTAGTGCAAAGACTCAGTC